>NC_045967.1:16914357-17221024 GCF_010909765.2 Amblyraja radiata | reverse complement strand
AAGACTCGTCCTACATCATGACAAAATATGCCTCAAAGTTGCCACCTCTGAACACAGGGGACATGCTGGGTCCCCACCTACCCATTGATTGAGGCTCTGCAGTGAAGGTACACACCATAAATATCACGTACTTTTCTATGTTCCATCCCTGGTTGTCCTAGGAATATGCCAATGAGCCTTATTCAGAGTTATTCAAGTTATATACTGATGAAACTGAGTGGTTTGAAGAGTCCCTTTAGAAGTAAAGCCAATTTATCATGCCTGAATAGAATTGTAACAGCCTAGATTTTATGGAGAACTGTTCGTGCTTTCAAATACAAGTGCTTTGGAGAGTCCCATTATGTGTTCATGGACATGGTAGTATGAATTTTCAACCAGCATCTTTGATTATATTCTGCTGATGGAGTTAGCCGGTAAGGCCATAAGACATCGGAGCAGAATCAAGCCATTTGGCCCATCAAGTCTGCTCCACCATTCGATCATGACTGATCTATTTTTTCACTCAACCCCATTCTCCTGCCTTTCACTGCCCAGGATCGAAGAAGATTGCAAAAAATGTTGAACACAGCCTGGTCCACCACAGATACTGACCTCCCCACCATCGAAGGGATCTATAGAAGCTGCTGGCAGCCAGCAACAGCAGAGACCCACACCATCCTGGCCATGCTCCCATTTCACACCTGCCATTGGGAAGAAGGTATAGGAGCCTGAAAGCTGTAACATCCATGTTTAGGAGCAGCTTCTTCCTTACAACCATCAGGCTATTAAACACTACAACCACAAAATTTATTTTTCCGTTTCGGGACATATGGCAATAAAACATTTTTGGATCTTGACTCTCTCCCCACAAGTTATGACATCCTTATAAATCAAGAATCTGTCAAACCTTTAAATATACCCAATGCCTTGGCCTCTGCTGCCGTTTGTGGCAATGAATTCCACAGATTCACCACCCTTTGGCTAAAGGAATTCCTCTACATTTCTATACTTAAGGTACCATACGTCCTTATAATCAGAGGCTGTGCCTTCTCATTTTGGACTCTCCCACCACTGGAAACATCCTTTTCATGTGCACTCTGTGTAGGCGTTTCATTATTCCTCATGGACTGCACACCAAGTCCAACAGCAGTGACGTTGGGTGACAGTAACTCCTGGGCACATGTCCTGGTCATTCTGCTGATCCATTATAAAATCTGGTGATAGAAGAGCACTGCTGTTGTGATGGACCTAGATTCTCAAACTGTGGCTTTTAGAGTCATAGAGACATACAGCACAGAAAAGGCCCTTCAGCCCTATTTGTCCTTTAGGTATGCAAAGAGGAAAAAAATTAGTCAAGAGCAAAGTTGGACCCTTGAAGACTGAAAAAAGTGAATTTATTATGGGGAACAGGGAGATGAGTTGAACAGGTACTTTGAATCCATCTTCACTAACGAGGACACAAACAATCTTCCAGATGTATTGGATCTATTCAGAGGATGATGTACAGAGGATCTGGGGTGATGGAGGAACAGACGGAAATCCACATTAGGCATGAAATGGTGTTGGGTAGACTGATAAGACTGAAGGGCCTGGTGGTCTGCATACCTGGGTACTTAAGGAAGAGGCTCTAGAAATCGTGGTGATAATTTTCCAATGTTCTATAGATTCAGCATTAGCTCCTGTGGATTGGAGGAGAGCCACTTTGTTATCCCACTTTTTAAGAAAGGCAGGAGAGAGAAAACAGGGAATTATAGACCAGTTAGCCTGCCATCAGTGGTGGGGAAGATGAAATAGCAGCAAATTTGGATAGCAGTAACAGGATCAGTCCAAGTCAGGGGTGGCATCATGCTTGACTAGTCTTCCAGAATTTTTTGAGGATGTAACAAGGAAAATGGACAAGGGAGAGCCAGTGAATGTAGTGTACCTGCACTTTCAGAAAGCATTTGATAAGGTCCCACGTAGGAGATTAGTGGGCAAAATTAGGGCTCTTGTTATTGGGAGTAGAGTGCTGACATGGATAGAAAATTGGTTGGCAGACAGGAAACAAAGAGTAGGGATTAACGGGTCCCTTTCTGAATGGCAGGCAGTGACTAGTGGAGTACCGCAAGGCTCGGTGTTGGGACCGCAGCTATTTACAATATACATCAATGGTTTAGATGAAGGGATTCAAAATAACATGAGCAAATTTGCAGAGTGACTTGGATAGGTTGGATGAGTGTGCAGATGCATGGCAGATGCAGTTTAATGTGGATAAATGTGAGGTTATCCATTTTGGTAGCAAAAACAGGAAGGCAGATTATTATCTAAATTGTGTCAAGTTGGGAAAAGGAGAAGTACAACGGGATCCAGGGGTCCTTGTTCATCAGTCAATGAAAGTAAGCATGCAGAAACAGCAGGCAGTGAAGAAAGTGAATGGCATGTTGGCCTTCATAACAAGAGGAGTTGAGTATAGGAGCAAGTTGTACAGGGCCATAGTGAGACCACACCTGGAGTATTGTGTGCAGTATTGGTCCCTCTAATTTGAGGAAGGACTTTCTTAGTATTGAGGGAGTGCAGCGTAGGTTTACAAGGTTAATTCCCGGGATGGCGGGACTGTCATATGCTGAGAGAATGGCGCGGCTGAGCTTGTATACTCTGGAATTTAGAAGGATGAGAGTGTATCTTATTGAAACATATAAGATTATTAAGGGTTTGGACACGCTAGAGGCAGCAAACATGTTCCCGATGTTGGGGGAGTCCAGAACCAGCGGCCACAGTTTAAGAATAAGGAGAAAGCCATTTAGAACGCAGATGAGAAATAACTTTTTCACACAGAGAGTTGTGAATCTGTGGAATTCTCTGCTTCAGAGGGCGGTGGAGGCTGGTTCTCTGGATGCTTTCAAGAGAGAGCTAGATAGGGCTCTTAAAAATAGCGGAGTCAGGGGATATGGGGAGAAGGCAGGAACGGGGTACTGATTGTGGATGATCAGCCATGATCACATTGAATGGCGGTGCTGGCTCGAAGGGCCAAATGGCCTACTACTGCACTTATTGTCTATTGTCTATTGTCTATCCGTGCCAACCAAGATGCCACATCCATGCTATTCCCATTCCCCGCCTTTGTCCCGTAAGCCCCTTAACCGTTCCTATCCATGTACCCATCCATGTGTCTTTTGAATGTTGTTATAGTACTTGCCTTAATTAACTCCACTGACAGCTCGTTCCATATGACCACCAGAGTGGAAAATTTGCCTCTCAGGACCTTATTAAATCGTTCCTTTCTCAACGTAAACCGATGTCCTCTGGTTCTTGAATACTTGAGTAAAAGATTATGTGCAGTTAACCTATCTATTCCCCTCATGATTTTAAACACTTCTACAAGATCACACCTCAGCCTCCTGAGCATCAAGGAATAAAGTCCTAGCCTGCCCAACCTCTCTTTGTAGCTTAGACCCCTCGATTCCTGGCGACATCCTTTTAGATTGTATAAATATATTTAAGCCTTTTTTTGGATTTTCTTATTTTAAAGTAATATGGATGTTTTCAATAGATAGAATTTGTTACTAGTTTTTTTATTGTCTTTTATGTCATTTATGTCTTTGAAAATTTATATTAATTTGATAGCAAAAAAAATTTGCAGATCCTGTTACATATAAATTCAGCCCAGTGAGCAGAGCTCTTTCCTATATAGAACTATTTCTCTCTTTGGTTTCCCTATAATGGATGTTATGTATGAATATTTATGAGATAAACTACATAATTATATGAATAAACAATATAACCCAACTGAATTACCAGGATATGAGTACTGATGAGACTGTCTTGGGGAGATGGAGAATAATATATTTGTATAAGTACATGGACAGAAGCACTCACACGGCTGCATACACATTCACAGTATGAGTCACTCAGACACACATCCGCACCCACATACACACACACACACACACAAGTACAGGCAGGCAGACACAAACACAAACACACACATACATGGGCACTCACACATACACAAGTATGAGACAAGTATAAGTACAAATATACACAAGACAGACACAAACTCAAACACAGACACAAACACACACACAAACACAAGTACAGGCAGACAGACACAAGCACAAACACACACACACACTGGTACTCACACGTGCACACACACAAACACAAGTACAGGCAGACAGAGACAAGCACAGACACACACGCATACTGGCACTCACACAAATACACACAAATACACAAACGCACAAACACACACAGACAGAGACAAGCACAGACACACACGCATACTGGCACTCACACAAATACACACAAATACACAAACGCACACACACACACACACACACACACACACACACACACACACACACACACACACACACACACACACAAAAACACAAACGCACACACAAACACAAGTACAGGCAGACAGACACAAACATAAACACACACGCACCGGCACTCACACATGCACATGCACACACACACACACACACACACACACACACACACACACACACACACACACACACACACACACACACATACAAGCACAAGCAAACAGACACAGACACAAAACAGACACACTCATGCACATGAACACACATGCCCTCACATTCAAACACGCACAAGTGCACACGCACCGAATCTGACCCAGACACATGCACACGAACAAACACATGCATGCACACACGCATACATGCACACACACAAACACAGACACACGCACACTGAGATACACACACACTGGAGTCGCTGATATATCGGAAGAAGAGTTGATGGCTGAGGTTGGAGAGGAGTGAAACAATGTTTTTCTTCTTTAGAAATGGAGGACATTTCCAGCCTGTGAGGCAGGATTTCTGCTTTGCACTGTGCAACTCATGCATCCTTTCTATCAGGCCCCCACCACTCTCTTGTAAAAGATTTGCCCTGCACATCACCATTACACTTTCCTCCTCTCACCTTACAGCCATGCCCTCTAGTGTTGGTCAATCCACCCTTGGAAAAAAGGTTTTGACTGCTGTGGTACTGTGTCTATCAATCCATTAATACTTGCACATATCTTCTGCTTGCTGCTTTGGTTTAAACATTACAGGATAAGGATTGAATAAAGATTGCCTGTGCAGAGCAAATGATTCAGGACAATGATGCTCTTTGAAATTCTGCAGTTGTCAGGCTTAGTTTAGCTAGTGTTATCAATGCTGTGATTTGTTCAATTACTGTAATTATGTCAAGGATAATTCTCCTCTTTCAACTTAGTCGGTAATTATAAGTCTCAATGATGTCACTCTAGAGAGAAAAAATACATACATCAATTAGAAAGGTATTAGAGTCATTTTTCAGTGAACAGAAATCTATAAAATTAAAACAAAACCTTCATTTAGTCTGCAAATGTATATTATGAAATCATAATAAGCTTTTGCTGCAAAATGTCAAATTGATTATTTGTGATGTTTTGGCAGCTATTTACAGCAGATAAAAGCACAGTCATGCCTACCAAGATCAGCCAGCCAAATACAGCTCATTCTATTTTTGGCAACCACTTTTATTTAAACTTTTATACAAGGTGTTTCACGGATGTATTATCAGGAAATATGTGACCGTGTTACATAAGGGTATATGATGGTTGTGTGGTCAAGATGATTCCAATCTCTCACTGGGAAGGCGTGATTTTAGCCTTTAGCCTTTAGCATTAGAATAAAAGGACGTACCTTTAGCAAGGAGGTGAGGAGGAATTTCTTTGGTCAGAGGGTAGTGAATCTGTGGAATTCGTTGCCACAGAAGGTTGCAGAGGCCAAGTCAATCCCTCGGCCCACCAAGTCGATGTTGATCATTGATCGCCCACACACTAGTTCCATGCTATCTCACCTTCCCATCCTAATAGGGGTAATGTACAGAGGGCCAATTAACCTGCAAACAAGCTCGTCTTTGGGATGTGGGAGGAAACCAGAGCACCCGGAGAAACCCCAAGGGAGAACATGCAAACTCTGCATGGACAGCAACCAAGGTCGGATTGAACCTGGGTCTCTGGCGCTGTGCGGCAGAAGCTCTATCACAGGGGCTAACACTCTGCAATGTTGAAAGGGTACAGCACTGGCCAACGAAAGATATAATGGAAGTCCCATTCCCAGTCATAGGTATTTGTGGAGGATCAGGTGGACAATTTCATACAAGAGTTGATGTGTTTTTTGGCCAACAGTCACCCACAAATAACATTAGATAAAACAATATTATATTTCCTCACTGCTATTTCAGGTATGGACAGGGACACCTGTCCTTACCTCTCCTGTCCTTACTCACACCTATCCTTACCTCATTCCCAACCCAATACACCCCTCTTCCCTCAATTCATGATCACCTGTGCCTTAGTTCATAAGTTCATAATTTATAGGACCAGAATTTGGCCATTCAGCCCATGAAGTCTACCCCACCATTCAATCATGGCTGATCTATCTTTCCCTCTCAACCACATTCTCCTGCTTTCTCCCCATAACCCATGATACCCGTACTAATGAAGAATTTGTCAATTTCTGCCTTTAAAATATTGATTGACTTGGCCTCCACAGCCATCTGTGGTAATGAATTCCACTATCATGTTCTACCATGACATCCTGCGGCACTGTGCCTTGTCACCATGGAGATTACTACCACAATGATGCGGACAACAGTCGGACTCTGCCTCATCAGTTAAAGAATGGGGCAGATCAATCATCAGCTGAACCCATGAAGTCACAAAACCATGTCAATGGGACCAAGTCAATTGTTGATATGTCCAGCAGGTTAATCACCCTACATGGAGAGAGAAGAAACTGAGTTAATGTTGTAGGGAGATGAGCTTCAAATGGCCAGACATTCTCTTTTCATAAGATCATTAGTGATAGGAGGCGAATTAGGCCATTTGGCCTATTTTGTTTATTTCAAATTTCCACCAATGCTTATGTTCTGCATTTACTTGCTTCAAGAGAGTCCAGAACTTCTATCTAAATCGAAAAACGTATCAATTCAAGTCCCACCCTGGAGGGCGACACTACGTTGACTCCTAATGGAGACTGAAATCCAGGTTCAAGAAAAGTTTCTAACCCAGCAACCATCAGGTTCTTGAACCATTTTGCACAACCCTAACCACAATCCTACCTCAGAACCAAACTACCACCAATTTTCATCATTATGGTCATACTACACACTTTGGTTTGCTCTCAGAAATAATTTATTTCTTGTTTTTGTTGTGTTTTTCAATGGTTCACTGGTTCAATTACATCTTTATTATCATATGTACCAAGGTACTGTGAAATACTTTTTATCAATACACATTTAGCAAGGCTTTCACTATAGATAAGGACAAACCCCCTGTTCGTACATAATGTACAGAACAGCGCACTGAATCCATATGGAAAAGGCGCCATTTTGACACCAATTTACAGTCCCAGCTGCAGCCGGCCGCAAAGGCCCATTGCAGCTGTCACTTCCATTCCGCTTGTCCTGCAAACCGTCGTCCCTCTCCTTGCATGGCCCACTTCAGCCCTTGTTCCCCGGGGGGTGTCTCCCGCAGCCTTCCAACCTTGAGGGCACAGAAGGTAAGATCCCCCCTCCTCTCCCCTAGTTCTTCTTACTGGGGCCTTTGTCCAGTGCCCACCACCTTTTCCCTCCATCCTCCTCTCCACAGCCTCCCTCTCTGGGCATGTACCCGGTTCCGCGGGGGGCTAGAGAAAGAGGGAATGCCGGGGCTACCTGAAGTATCAATATTCATACCACTGGGCTGTAAGCTGCCCAATCGAAATATGTGATGCTGTTCCTCCAATTTCCGTTTAGCCTCACTCTGACAATGGAAGAGACCGAGGGCAGAAAGGTCTGTGTATGAATGGGAAGAAGAATTAAAGTGTCCAGCAACCGCGAGATCAGGTTGGTTCACGTGGGCTGAGCGAAGGTATTTCGCAAAATGATCGCCCAGTCTGCGTTTGGTTCCGCCGGTGTATACGAGTCCACATCTTGTACAATGGATACAGTAGATGAGGTTGGAGGAGGTGCAAGTGAACCTCTGCTGAACCTGAAAGGACTGTCGGGGTCCCTGGACAGAGTTGAGGGAGGAGATATAGCGACAGGTGTTGCATTTTCTATGGTTGCAGGGGAAAGTACCTGGGAGGGGGTGGTTTGGGTGGGAGGGGATGAGTTGACCAGGGAGTTGCGGAGGGAGCAGTCTATGCGGAAGGCGGAAAGCGTTGGAGATGGGAAAATGTGGCTCGTGGCAGCTAGTAAACTAAAATAAAATGGAAAGACATGAAGAGTTCTTGTGTCTACAGAAAAAACGAGAAATTGTTTAATAATGAAATCTATGATCATCTGTGCTAATAGCTGCTGCATTTTTTGTTTGGTAACAAGATCTTTGAAGAAAGGTCTCGACCTGAAACATCACTTATCCATGTCACCCTTCCTTTTTCTCCAGAGATGCTGCTTGAACTTGCTGAGTTACTCCAGCGCTTTGTGTCCCTTCGTCCCTCTGCAGTTCCTTGTTTTACATATTGATTGTATTTATGTATAGTATTATCTGATTTAGAGTCATGCAGTCATACAGCATGGAAATAGCCCCTTCGGACTTACTTGTCCACACCGATCAACATGTTCCATCTATACTGCTCCCACCTGCCTGCGTTTGGCCCATATCTCTCCAATCCTTTCATATCCATGTACCTGTCTAAATGTTTCTTAAACATTGCGACACCACCTGCCTTAATACCTCCTCTGACAGCTTGCTCCATATATCTACAATACTTTGTGTAAAAGCACTTCTCCTTAGGTTCCTATTACATCTTTCCACCCCATAGATTAGTAATGGACCTGTCCCATATACGCAATTTTTTTGGCGACTGCCGGCACCCATCAGAGTCGCAACAGGCCGTTGAAGAATTTCAACGTTGAAAATCCAGCAGCGACCAGAAAAAGGTACGACTCTTTGAGCAACTACTCACGACCATACAGGCGTCACCCCTCCGGTTCGGTACTGTGGTAATAAGCCTAAACTTAAATTTAACCAAAGTGACTACTGTGAAGGGAGTAGAATTGTTAGTTAGCAACTAATGCAAGTTGTAGATTACAGACAGGCTATTTCAGTGAGTGGCACCACTGCGGTAAAAGGGACTGTTTTGGTAAAACAGCTTGAATGTTGCATCTTGAAATTCAGTGAGTGATGTGTGTAACATGGGACAATCGATCAAATACCTACGTTCAGGAGAATCAGGGTGAGTGATGGATGAGCTGACACCGATATGAACAGCATCTTAAACAAGTATTTGTGCCTGCCAATGTCTGGGCTAGAACAAGCTCTTTCACCAACAAAATGGCCAAACACCTTCCTAGTAAAAGTCTGCACCGAAATATTTATCGAAATATTTAAAAAACTTTATTCCTGAAATCTTAAACTTTCAGTGTGATCATGTTTAAATCTTAACTGCATTGGTTTCCATAATATCTGATGCGAACATGACATATAGTTTTATTTAATCATGTATCCAGAAAATGACAGATAAAAATATAGAAAAATCTGCCATTTTTATATTGTCGCCTCAGTCACTGCATATTCCGAAAGACTTAAAATGTTAATGGAATTTAGAGGGCATAGCTTTAAGTTGAGAGAGGCAAAATTTAAAGGAGAAGAGCGGGACTGATTTGCTTTGTGTTGGGTGGGGTTTTGGGGTGAGAGGTACAGCATGGAAACAGGCCCTTCGGCCCATTGAGTCCTCGCCGGCCAGCGATCACCCATTCGCTTTATGTTATCCCACTTTCTCATCCACTCCTTACATAATAAGGGCAATTTTACAGAGGCCAATTAACCTTCAAACCTGCATGTCTCTGGGATGTGGGAGGAAAACAGAGGCAAACCAACGCGGTCACAAGGGTGAATTGCTCCCAGTGCGTAGGGAGAAGTGATGTGATGAAAATAACATTTTATTATTATTTGTATATAGCCCACATTTGGAAAGAGACGTTCCAAAATACGATCTAACATCTTGATTCCAAACTCTTCTGTTTGAACATTATCCGCACTTCCAAATATCTAATCCTGAGCTAATTCAGCTTGTTTATTTAATCGCAGATTCCCTCTGATGCTGCATCAGATTATGTGCTGAGATGTGATGTATAGTTGCACTGTTGGGCAGCACCGTAGCGCAGTGGTAGAATTGCTGCCTATACTGCCAGAGACCCGGGTTCGATCTTGACTATGGGTGCTGTCTGTACGGAGTTTGTACGTTCTCCCTGTGACTGTGTTGGGTTTTTTCAGGTGCTCTGGTTTTCTCCCACACAACAAAGACATCCTAGTTTGTAGGCTCACAAAATTGCTGGGGAAACTCAGCGGGTGCAGCAGCATCTATGGAGCGAAGGAAATAGGCGACGTTTCGGGCCGAAACCCTTCTTCAGACTTGGGCGATCGTTTCGCCGAACACCTCCGCTCAGTCCGCAAAAACCTACCTGAACTCCCGGTGGCTCAGCACTTCAACTCCCCCTCCCATTCCCAATCCGACCTCTCTGTCCTGGGTCTCCTCCATTGCCAGAGTGAGCAACAGCGGAAATTGGAGGAACAGCACCTCATATTCCGTCTGGGGACCTTGCGTCCTTATGGCATTAACATTGAAAACCACATCCTAGTTTGTAGGCTAATTGGCTTCAGTTAAAATTGTAATTTGCGCCTAGTGTGTAGAATAGTGCTAGTGTACGGGGTGATCACTGATCGGCCAAAGGGCCTCTTTCCACACTGTATCTCTAAAGACTAAACTCCCAGAGACTCAGGTTCGATCCAGAATATGGGTGTTGTCTGTACAGTGTTTGCATGTTTTCCTTGTGACCGTGTGGGCTTTCTCCGGGTGCTCCAGTTTCCTCCCACATTCCAAAGATGTGCAGGTTTGTATTTGGCTTCTGCAAATTGTCCCTAGTGTGTAGGACAGAACTAGTGTACGGGTGATCACTAGTCGTCACCAACTCTGTGGGTTGAAGGGTCTGTTTTCATGCAGTATCTCTAAACTAAACTAAACTAAACTACGCTTCCTGGATGAGGAGCATGCATGAGTCATGACTGACACCTTATACACCCACTCAATTTGTTACCAGCTTACATTTAAGCAGTGGAGGAGTGCTGGCTGACTAGCTGATGGTTTAGCTGAGGTTTGATATCTCACACCTTCTACTGGTCAGTGCTAAGTGGGATTGATGAAGGTACAGAGATGGGACAGATGGATATCTTCAGAATTTCAAGACCATCCAAATTCAAGCAGTAATGCCAAGGATGGATTCCTATCCGTTTCAGTTGAGAAAGCAGCATTGTGTTCCTTAAATACCCACAGTCAAATTACTATTTATAGACTCTTTTAGCCGAGGCTGCTGTCAGCCCACACATATTTATATTTAAGGAGAGATTCCACTTCCATTTAACATTATTGCTAGTCAACAAAGGATCACTGCCAATGTTTATGCTTTTATTCATTGTCTAATTATAGCCACAGAGAAACATCAGATTTTTTGTTTTATTTTGTAAAATACTTTATTTGGAAGGAAACATTTCTCTAGAAAATAAGAATGCACATATTTCATGCAGGCACAGATATCATCTTGTATTTCTGCAGTTAATACTTTCTCTCATTAGTCGCCCTCTTTCGACAGAGGGTGGGGAATCTGTGGAATTAATTGCCACATAAGGCTGTGGAAGCCAAGTCAATAGACATTTTTAAGACGGGGATTGACCTAGTTTTGATTAGTAAGGATGTCAAGGGATATGGGGAGAAGCTAGGAGAATTGGGTTGAGAGGGAATTGAGTGACAGAGTAGACTTGACGAACCAAATCCTTCTCCCCTCACCTTAAATCTATGTCCTCTGGTTCTTGATTCCATACCCTGGGTAAAAGACTCTGTGCATTCACCCTATCAGTTCCAGGATTGCTGTGGATTTCAATTATGGGGGTCATAGAGAGAAAAGTTAGTCACAGTCATTATCCTAGAGTGGTGGAGTCTAAATCTAGATGCTAATTTTGAGGGGGAAAGAGTTAAAGGAGATCTGAAGCCCAAGTCTTTCACCCAGAGTTTAGTGTGCCATAGAAAGCATTTTTATCAGGATGCATTAAAATGGATGGCCAATAATCAGATGGCCAAGAAAGCACACCAATGCATCTTCTTCCTTAGTAGGCTTAGGATGTTCGGTATGTCCCCAACAACTCTCACCAACGTCTACAGATGTGCCGTAGGAAGCATTTTTTCGAGATGCATCACAGCATGGTTTGCGAACAGCCTCATCAAAGACCGCAAGAAATTTTGAAGAATTGTGGACACAGCCCAGACCATCACACAAACCATCTTCCTTCTCAATGACTCCATCTACACTTCTCGCTGCCTCGGCAAAGACACCAGCATAATCAAGAACCAAGCTCACCCTGGTCACTTCCACTTCTCCCCACTCCCATCAGGCAAGAAGTACAGATAGTTTCTTCCCAGCTATTATCAGACAACTGAAACATTCTCTCAAATAGGGAGCAGTCCTGAGCTACCATCTGCCTCATTGGAGACCCAAGAACTATCTTTACTCGGGTTTTACCTTGCACTAAACGTTATTTCCTTTATCCTATGTCTGTATTTTTATAGGCAAAATGTAGGCAAATGGAACTCACTTAGATCTGGGATTTTGGGCAGCATGGATAATATGATCCAAAGGTCCTGCTTTCATGCTGTATAACTCTATGATAATTCAATTAAATGTTGCTTTATTCAATTATACTTTATTGTCACATGTACCTGGGTACACTGAAATTCTTTGTTTTTGCAGACAATCTGGTGTCTGTATGTCTGGAAGCTCCTTTGTAAAGAAGATAGAGACAAAATGCTGGAGTGGCTCATGCAGTATCTCTGGAGAACAGCAATAGGTACATTTTGGGCGAGACCCTTCTTTAGACAGAGATAGGAGAAAGGGTTGAAATGTGAAAAGGTACAAAGAACAAATGAATGAAAGGTGAAAAGAACAAATCAATGCCAACCAGATGATAAAGGCAGGTGTGTCAAATTAGGACTCCATCAGGTGTTTTGCTGACCTGCCCAGTACATATGTAAAAAAATTCTACTTATTGTAAGGTTGTTGTATCTTACAAATTGCTGTCAATTAAATTTAATTTCAAATGTGCAAAACCTCAAGCCAAAATCAGATTGATCAGAAAACACGGCAAAAGGCAGGAGTTTGTATGAGTATGAATCCTAACCATGCTATTGGACATGACCTAGGGCAGGGCCACCGTTCTATTACAAGGGAGAAAGTAAAAATCAATAGGAAATAAAAAAATTGGATGCACGTTGCAGGGACAATGTGAAACATCACAAATCCCCCAACTCCCTCACTGACAGAAGCAAACCTTCATCACTCAAACAAGAGTGGTTTGATTTTTACAAGATACAAGATACATTTAATTGTCACATGTGCCAGATGGCACAGTGAAATGAAATTCCCATACAGCCATACAATAAAAATAAAGAACACAACACACTATAGAATTTGACATAAAACATCCCCACACAGCAGAATCAAAGTTTCCCACTGTGTGGGAAGGCACCAAAGTCAGTGACATAAACTGATGATTTTGCAAGAAAACAGCATAGAACTTAAGGGAGCCAATTAACCCGCTATCTAACTGCTTGCCTTTATCTCGATTTTACCCGTCACTTGCATATTTTTAGATTATGCATAAACGTAGTCAATGCTCAAAAAAAGGGCAGAAAATAGTAAGATTAAACGAGAACTTACCAGTTTGAAGTTTGATCTTTATTTTATGAGGAGTTACGATGAGGGATTACGTGAAGACCCCGCCAGCACGCGTGCGCGACATTCTTCAAAGCAGCGGTGTGGAATCACAGTAATAGTAATTGAAATAAACATAGTAAGATAAGAAGAACTAATATACCAGTTGACCTTTATAATAGAGGGCGGGAGCGGAGGGTACGTAATCCCTCATCGTAACTCCTCATAAAATAAAGATCAAACTTCAAACTGGTAAGTTCTCGTTTAATCTTACTATTTTACTTCGGAGTCACGTGAGTGATTACGTGAAGATTTTAAAGTTCTGTGATTTCAAGCCGAGGAACAGTCCATGCTTCACTCACTGCCGAAGTCACTCAAGGGAGGAAGTATGTTATTGTATTCAGACATGCATCCAATTCAGGCAATAACAATTTATTTTAACAAAATAATCCTCCCTAGGGCTATATATATTGCAGAATTTAAACTTGATTCTGCAATACCGCAGGTTTGGTTATTGGCTTATTATAAAGAATTGGATGGTCTTTCTCTGGACCATCCTGCTGTTGCCAGGATATGGTCCATAGGCACTTCCTTGTCTCTAGCTGCCGGTGTTGCTGTTGCCCTTGTGGATAGAAACTTATGATGTCAGTATCCACCCCAGCAGCTCCCAAGCCTGTCTGAGCCATCTAGCGATGGTTAGTGCTGATACCCGGCCATTAGGGTGTTTATGGCTGCCCATAGTGCTAATTTACTTCCTCTTAAGTTTTAGTAGTTTTAAGGTATAATAGAAGGTGTGTCATTACACATGGTCAGGTGTCAGTTGGGTATATCTGGAATTCCAAATTTTGACCTGATGTTCATGGTCTATCTCGTTTAACAAGCTCTAATATGTGAAGTTATCTTTTCTGGAGATGCCATCATTTATCCCAGTCTCAGTTTATGTAGAAACTGGACCCCTAGAGCTGAGACCAGTACTATCAGCACACTGTTTTTAAAATGTCAGTCCCCCACCCCCCCCAGGGACAGGGACATTGCTGGTGCCCCTAGCAATGTTAGTACAACACTGACGTCCCAGATCTGGGAGTACTTCGCTCTAGGAGGGTTGGTGTTAAAATAATCCTCATAAGTTTGACAACTAGAGGGTGAGATCCCATGGAGAGTTGTCATGGCGCCTGCCACCAGCAAGCTGACAGGGCACTCCTGCATAATTATAGTACTGCAGCTCAGTCCTTCATCTACATGAAGGCTGGATAAGAATTCCCAGGACGTTGGTGGTTTTAGCTGTATTATACGCTACACCAGTCCTTGTTGATTCTTGATAGGCCGCCGTGATCATGCTCATGGTCCTGTCCGCCAGCCCGGATCTAGCAAGGTGGACTATGGTTCAAAGACTATGTCCGAGACCACAGGGATCCATGGCTGTGTAGGCCAATCAGGTACTTTTACGACACTTGATGTTGAGTCCATATGTGTTTTTGCTTAGGATCCGACTGATGAGGCAGGAGGGAAAAACATTGTAAACAATTATTCCTCATTCAGTGAGTAACATCCATTGCTGCTGCCCCAAGTGTGGTTCACAAGCGGCATATGTTGGTAACTGGTGATTGGGTCTAGATGCAAATGGATCGATATCTGGTGTCCCTCTTTTGGTAATATCAGCAACTTTTTTGTGGTCCAACAGCCATTCGGTGCTGTCATTGAATTTTCATGACCTCCGTATTGATCTTATCTGGTAGGTAAGTTTGCTGATAGCCAAATATGTATGTTAACAAACCATAGCCAAATATATTGGCCAGATTGACACATGATATCGCTCTTTTCTCCCATATTATTAATATATGCCACCACTGTGATATTATCAATTCGTAGGCGGACATGCAGATGGTGCGTTGTTAGCAGTAGGCTTTTAGCCCATAAAACGCACCCAACACCAGTGTTTTTAGTAATTAATTTTGTTGTAGGCTTCCACCAAGTCTGCTTTACTCTTTGGCAATGTTACAGACATATGGAGAATGTAATTTGTAAATCCCAGTGGAAGTCCAGAAAGTCCAGTTGTGGATGCCGTCAACTTAGATTCATCTGGACGGAGATGACCCCAGAGTTTCACCCAATGTTTGGTAGCTAAAACTGCTGATTTAGCTAGATCCAGGGTTTTTTCCCCATAATTGATATATCATCAAGATATGCCATGACAATATGTTTTTGTTTCTAATATTGCCAAGGCCCATTTTAAAATCTTGGTGAAAAGTCTTGGGGCTGGAGTTAGATCATTAGGCAACGCTATACCCTGCCATTGTTGCCCCATCCAGTTAAATTTTTGGTATCGACAATGATCCCTCCATGTCTCCCAAAACAAGTGTAATATTCCCCACTGTTAGTACAGGTCGTACACCTTTGTGTTCTGGAAGGAACCAGATTCACCTACTTACCTGGTTGCTGGTGGTACATCCCTTTCTTCAATTTCTGCCTCTTCCGTGGAAGAGGCGCCAGAGTGCAGGGTTGGCACATTTTCCGTGAGGGTCGCTCTGGGCCTTGGCCTATAAAGGACCTTCATGGTGCTGCGCGGCCCTCATGCTTTCACCAGCGTCCTGGTGTTGATACCTGCTGGTGGTTGCATAGGGGTGCTGTCGTTGCTGATGATGCTGTTATGAGCCCGATGGCTTTAATCGCTTTGTCGAGCTTTTTTACCTGGTTATGTTGCAGCTATTTCGCACAACCTTGCAAATTTGGGGTTTAGTGCAGGTTTACTGTGCTCTCGCAAGCAATTGATCTCATAGTGGGTATTGCGGAGCAATGTCAATCCTGCTGTCATCTCTGTACCATCGTCTGGGTGAGCAACCAAAGATATGCCCGCTGTCAGAAGTTTTGAAATCTTCTGTAGTTTGACCTCCTGGGTTTTTGTGCCAGTCCCACTGTACCCCCAGATCGCATTGTTTGCTGCAGGCATTATTAACGAAGTAAAGTTCACAGGAGGCCTATACTTCTGCGTAATTTTGTTGCCTGTTCCTGCAGAAGATAGAAGTACAGGTAGTCGATGCTGGCCACCAGCCTGGTCTGTAATGGTACTTTTCGTTGATCCGTAATTTTAGTGATCACCCCCAGTAGCTCCTTAGGATTCTGCGCCCCCTGCACACTGCCGTTTTCTTCAGCCACGTCCCCTTCTTCCGGACCAGCCCAGCCCTGGTCCACAACGCATTCCTCTATCGAGGGAGATGCATTGTTTTACAGCCCTCGATAAGGTGCTGTTGTGGGAGTGCGAAGACTCCCATGGTGAGCTTGCTCCATCTCCCGGAGCAAGTCACGGGCGGACCTCTGCTGCACTCGGGCAGCACGCCCCTTCGGCAAGACTCAGATGAGTATGATCGGCCGGGCTGAATCTCGCTGGGCTTTGTCTCCAGCCTGCTGCGCTGCTTTGAGCTGTACGACTCATGGCGCTGGAATCAGCTTGGAGTCGGTAAGTGGACCTTAGTAACCACGCCAATGGTCACTTTCACTGCCCTTGGGCAGTGAGTCCTCCCTTAGTCTATCGGCCGTATCGACTCCTGCCTGTCTGCAGCCCGTTGTGTTGTTTCCAGGTATACAGCTGGACTCAGCCTGCGCCAGTTGTAACCGGCTGTCGGCTGCCGGCTGCCGGCTGCCGGAACCTTCCTAGTTCCTCACAGCCTGCGGTCCTAGAACGGCTGTTTGCCCATGGCTGTGGGCTGCCGGCACTTTCCCTAGTTCCCCGCAGCCTGCAGTCACGGAGCCGCTGTTTGCCCATGGCTGTGGGCTGCCGGAACTTTCCTGATTCCCCGCAGCCTGCGGTCCTGGAACCGCTGGGCGTCCGTGAGCCGCTGGACGTCCGTGGTGTCGGCTATCCGGACCTACCTTGTTCCTCGTAGCCTGCGGTCGTGGAGCTGCTGGTAGCCCGTGGCTGTCGGCTGCCGGGATCTACCTGGTTCCCCGCGGCAGCCTGCGGTCCAGGTCCGTTTTTTCTTCCCTTTGTCCAACGTGCTGTAACATAAAGTACAGTAAGGGGAAGAATACAACGTCAATTTCTCCTTACCTGTTTAGGTCCGTTTGTATTTTTCCCGCGGGAGCGCTCCACCCCCACCCTGTCGCTGTTGCACAGCGTGAGACGCTATGTCGCGCACGCGTGCTGGCGGGGTCTTCACGTAGTCACTCACGTGACTCCGAAATAAAATAGAACATCGAAAAGTACAGAAGATAGACAGAAAATTCTGGAGTAAAGGGACTGTCCCACAGCGGTAACCTAATCCGGGAGTTAAGAAGAGTATCTTCGAACTTCAAGCTCGAGGGCACTCGCCTGGAAAACCTCGAGCTGGATCGACCGTCCGCGTTGAAACCACGAGCTGGATCGACCGACCGCACACACACACACACACACAGAAACACATCACAATGGCGGGGGCCAGGGAAAGCGAGGGAGCACTGTCTGAAATTCACACCCGGGGAGAGAGGGGGAGAAGGGGAGAGAGGGGGAGAGAAGAGGAGAGAAGGGAAGAGAAGGGGAGAGAAGGGGAGAGAAGGGGGGAGAAGGGGGGGGGGGAGAAGGAGTGGAGACAACTATTAAGAAGTATAATCAAAGATCCTATAGCGGAGCAAGATAGACCACTCCTGCTAAATGCAATGGCTGACGTGTAGTACGCAACGGAACGGAATGTGGGCCTTTTTTTCATCCATTTCCATAACCCGACCCGACCCGACCCGACTCGCAGTGTAATCAACGTTGTGGGGGAATTTGTGTTAATAAATTAAAATTCTGAAAATGAGGAGAAGATTTTTACCAAATAACTTTTATTCTTACGAGGATGTTTCCGTAATCGGCTTCCGTCTACACACTAGTTATCTTTGGGATTTATCTATGGGATCTTTGGTGTGGAGACGGAAGCCAGTTACAGAAATGGGACCTAAAATTATCCATGAATCTGCCCATGCCCGTACTACGTCTGTTTCGTCAAGTGATCTATCTTGCTTGCTATAGGATCTTTCAGTATAATAAAGTGTAGCGGGCATTTAACCTACCGGTCGATTTTCCTGGGTCCTGAAAACTCCAATGAGCCAATTAAAATGCCCGGTCAGCGAAGGAGATTGCCTACAGCTGCTCTTGACTGCCTGTAACTAAATTTCGACCCCACTCCATTGCACTACGAGTTAAATAGAACCATGCTGACCAAATTTTACTTGTGGAAAATTTTTCAACATGCTGAAAATTTTTCCGTGACCCTGCTGAGGCCGCGAGTATGCGAGAACTTCTCTCAAGCATAAAGGAGAGTTCCAGTGACCTCAGAGGACCTTTTAGGACTAAGTGTCGGCCATGCTGTAAGTTTCAGTCGAGTGCAAACTCTTCTAAACTCGCAGATTAGGTCGCCGCAGTGGGACAACCCCTTTACTCAGCGGGTCAGGTAGTATCTCGGGAGAAAAGGAATAGGTGATATTTTGGGGCGAGATCCTTCATCAGAGTAATGAAAAGAACAGAACTAGCTTATAATGTCTTTGCCAAACATGATGCCAAGTTATACTAGTCTCACCTCCCTGCACATGATCCACAATCCTCCATTTCATGCATATACATGTGCCTATTCAAAAGCTTCATAAACACCACTGCTGTATTTGCCTTCACCGCCACCCTGGCAGTGCATTCCAGGCACCCACCAATCTCTATGTGAAAAAAAACTTACCCCATACATCTCTGTTAAACCTTGCCCCTCTCAACTTAAAGCTATGCCCACTGTTCTTTGACATTTCGACTTGGGAAAAAGGTTCTGACTATCTCTCCTATCGATGCCTCTCATAATTGTATATACTTCCATCGGGTCTCCCCTCACCCTCAAGTATTCTAGAGAAAATAGTATCTTATGATCAGTTCTATGCTTCAGTCATAGGAAGATTTGAATAGCTGGTAATGTTTGCAGTATTATCGACTGCAGTAGTATATTATTCATCCAGCAATTATTATCAAGCAATCGTTACTAGCCTGGGGAATTTTTAAGAGCATGGATTTACTGCAGTAACCTTGACACTTATCTTCAAAGAGTTATTATTTTTAAGTCATAGGATGACAGAATATGTAGTTTGAGAACAACTCTGCCCAAGATCGGAAGAAATTGCAGAGAGCTGTGGATGTAGCCCAGTCCATCACACAGACCAGACCCTACACCATTGAATGCATCCACATTTCATGCTGCCACAGAAAAGCAACCAACATAATCAAAGACGTGTCCCACCCCGGTCATTCCTTCGTTTCCCTGCTCTGCAGAATGTACAGAAGCTTGAAAGTGCAGACCACCAGACTCAGGAACAGCTTCCTTCCTTATCAGAAGTTTCCTTATCAGGCTTCTGAATGGTCCTTCCATAAGCTAGGGTACTTTCTAATTCACTTCCACCCCATTGCGATCATTGGTCTATGTCTCTGGAACTAGTGCGCTACAATGTTGAGAACTATATTCTGCACTCAGTATCTTCCCTTTTGCTCTATTTATTGTACTTGAGTTTGACTTTACTGTATAGTAGTATCTGATCTGTTTGTATAGAATACAATACAAACCTTTTCATTGTACCTCGGTACACATGACAATAATAAACCTAGACATCGCAGGCAGATGTTAAAGTTGAAAACCGTGACCACCAGGTTCAAGAACAGCTTCTTTGATTTGATTTGATTTGATAAGATTTATTGTCATTCAAACCTAGGTTTGAACGAAATATCATTTCTACAGTTTTTTACATTACAAAACAATCCAAGACCCACACTTAACACAGTTTACATAAACATCCATCACAGTGTGTCTCCAACATCTCCTCACTGTGATGGAAGGCAAAGTCTTTATCTCTTCCCTTTGTTCCTTCTCCCGTGGTCCAGCAGTCCAAATGCAGTGTCGAGGCGAACTGGGGCTCCGATGTTAAAGCCCCCGGCAGGCGATGGTAAGTCCTGAGGCCGTTTAAGCCACGCCGGGCGATGTTAGGCCCCGGCTCCATGTCCTTTAAACCCGCGATTCCAGCGGGAGAAGTCGCCGTTGCGGAGCTCGGAAAAGCGGTCTCCCACCAGGGACTTGGAGCTCCCGATGTTCCCGTCCACCGGGTCTGCGGCTGGTGCCTCCGAACTCCAAAGTCGGGTCGCAGCCGCACGCCACCACAGCTCTTCCCGCTCCGAAGTTGGCCAGCTCCGCGATCTCAGTTCTGCAGGCTCTGCAACTGGAGCCCTCAGGTTAGTCCCGGCCGGAGGTCGCCGCTGGCTCCACGATGTTAGGCCCAACGACATCCGAGAGCCTACAGGGAATAGGCGGGTCCCCGCACAGGGAAGAGATATAAACGGTTTCCCCCACAGCCCCCCCACCACCCCCCACATATACACAGCTATAAAAAAATAATAAAAACTAACTCAAGACATACATTTAACAAGAAAAAAATAAAAAAAGACAGACGACTGTAGTCGAGCTGCTGCCGTTAGGCGCCGCCACTCCCATTCTTCCCAGCAACCTCAGGCTTTTGAACACTACACAACACTAATCTCAGCAACTATGATGTTCTAGGTATGGTATTTTTGGTTGCACTGTGCACTTTGGTGTTTGCATGATGATGATTACCTAGTATTATGATTATTAATTTGTTCTACTAATTATTATTTTACATGTATATGTGTGTTGCACTGACAAGTCTGTCAAGATGCAGCAAGTAAGAATATAATTGTTACAGTGCCATTACATATGACAATTACCTTTAGAAAGGAGATGAGAAGGAATTTCATTAGTCACAGCGTGGTGAATCTGCGGAATTCATTGCCAGAGACAGCTGTGGAGGCCAAGTCAATTTGAAGATCTCAAGGTACTACTTTGAAGGAACGTAAACACAAGTTCACAAGTCCGGCCCATCGCGTCTACTCCGCCATTCAATCATGGCTGATCTTTGCCTCCTAATTCCATTTTCCTGCCTTCTCCCCATAACACTTGACACCCGTTCTAATCAAGAATTTGTCTTTCTCTGCCATAAAAATATCAATAAATAAACAACTTAACCAATAATTTTTGCCCAACTTTACAAATTTTTATGGAAGCTTATACCACATAAATTGACTGCGATACTCCCTACATTACAACAGTGACTAGACTTTGAAAATAGTTAATGGATGCAAATAGCTGAAGGACATCATCAAAGTGTTGGGAAAGGTGCTTCTGAAGTATTACATTGAGGCAGTGTTATAAATTGTAATTGACCTTAGAGAAATATCCTGACCAAAATCAAAGCAGCAAATAGGGCAAAAGATCAATTTGTCTGGCATTTCCTCTTCATATAAAAATTCCAGAAACCTTTTCAAACAAAATTTATTTAAGACAGTTATGGTCTCATAAGAAGTGCCTAGCTACATTGAATAAGAATGATCACTGTTTAAAGTCTGGAGATACAGCGTGCAAACAGGTTCTTTGCCCACCGAGTCCAAACTGACCATCGATCACCCACTCATAGATAGACACAAAGTGCTGGAGTAACTCAGCAGATCAGGCAGCAGAAGATAAGGACAAAATAATGAAGTAACTCAACGGGTCAGACAGCATCTTTGAAGAAAAGGAATTGGTGACGTTTTGGGTTGAAACTCTTCTGCACACTGAGAGTCAAGGGGGAGGGAAATGAGAGGTGTGAAAAGGATTAAGAACAAATCCGAACCGGCACCGATGACCAAGGAGAGATGGAACCCACAATGGTACATTATTGGGTGTGGAAGAGGTAAGAAAGGGATATGACCACCAGGGGGTCCGGGGAGATGGCCAGCCCTGCCGGCAGTCTGTTCGTTTTCATTTATTTTTAGCATCTGTTTAAGCATCTGTTTAAAGTTTGTTTTTAGCATCTGTATAAAGTTTGTTTTTATGTTCTTCGGTTTGTTTAATGTGGGGGGGGCGGGGGGACTCGGGGCGTGGACTTAATATCGGAGCTGATCCCTTGCCTGCGATCGCTCCCACCGCGACCACCGTGGACTTACCATCAAGTCAAGTTCAAGTCAAGTTTATTCGTTACATACACATACGAGATGTGCAGTGAAATGAAAAGTGGCAATGCTCGCAGACTTTGTGCAAAAAAAGAAACAAACAAACAAACAAACTACAAACAGAATGGAACATCAAGGGCTCACAGTCTCGGGAGAGGCTAGTCGGGAGCTCCAATGCCGCAGAAGTTTTGTCCAGCTCTGACGCGAGGTTCGATCGCCCGGCGCGGGGGAGCTGACAATCCCCCGATGCAGAAGCTGAACGCCTCGACGCGGAGGGCCCCGAACACCGCTGGCTACGGTAGTCAAGACCGTCCCGTCAACGGAGGGCTCGAGGCCCCCGACCAAGGAATAACAAAGGAAGAGACTTGAACTTTATTTCGCCTTCCATCACAATGAGGAATGTGTAGGAGTTACTGTGGTGGATGTTCATGTTAAATGTGTTTTTGAGTCTGTTGCTTTTAATTGTATGACTGACCTGGCCCGTGAAATTCCTCGTATGTTGCAACACATACTTGGCGAATAAAATCTGATTCTGATTCTGATTCTGAACAGTGGAACTGGCAGGACGACTAGGGTATGAAAGGGGCAGAGAGAGGGGGAACACATGGGCTACTTGAAATTAGAGAAATCAACATTCATACCGCCATAGCGGGATTACCCGCTCACACTAGTTTTACTTCTTCTTCTATCGTATGTCTTTTAGACCTGCAGCTCCGTTGAGGCGAGCCAGGCCAACGTGTCATCGTCCAGGTCAACCAGACCTTGTTCACCATTCTGTGGCCGGTGTTTGGGGCAACTGGTGACTATGTGCTCCACTGTCTGTGTTGGGTGCCCACACTCGCAGTAGACGCTGTCCCACGGGGCCCCACCTCTTCATCGCTACCCCAGAGCGTCCGATGCCTGTCCTCAAGCGGTTGAGGGTTGTCCACTGCTTTCGGGGCAGGTCCTGGCCAGGGACGTCCATGGGGTCATTGATGTACTGGTGTAGTCTAGATGGTTCCGCTGACTTCCACTGGTCTCTCCATCTTGTCTTGACCCAGGCGGCCTTAGAAGCATCAGCCTGTCTTGTGCAGAACAGCTCTTGGGCTTGCGTGGCAAAGGGGTGTCTCTGTGACGATTTGATGGAGGAGGTGGGATTCACTGGTCTGTGCCTTTAGAGAGAGGGCCATTTATTGATTGATTGATTGATTGATTGGTAGAAAAGTACAGTATGGAAAAGGGCCTTCCATGTCGACCATCGATCATCCATTCATACTAGTTCTATGTTAGCCCACTTTCTCATCCACTCTCTACACATTAGACAATTTACAGAGGCCAATTAACCTACAAACCTGCACATCTTTGGAATGTGGGGGGGGAAAGGAGGACCAGGGTGAAACCCACTCGGTCACGGGGAGAACGTACAAACTCCACACACAGACAGTACCCGATGTCAGCATAGAACTCGGGTCTCTGGCATTGTGAGGAGGCAGTTCTACCCTCTGTGCCTATCTCTTGTCCCAGGGAAGAGAGAGCCCAAGCACATGGAGAGACATCACCCTATTTTCAGAGTCAACATGGTCATCAGGGATCCCATCGAAAAGGAATTGGAAATGGCCGACAAGCTGAGTTATCTTCATTAGAGTGAATGAGGGTTATTTTTTCTTAGAGATGCAGTGTTGGAACAGGCCCTTCGGCCTACCGAGTCCACGCCGACCAGCGATCCCCACACATTAACACTACCTGACACATAAGACAATATACATTTCTACCGAGCCAATTAACCTACAAACATGTATGTCTTTGGAGTGTGGATGGAAACTGAAGATGGTCACGGGAAGAACGTACAATCTCCATACAGACAGCGAATCCCTTAATCGGGATCAAACCTGGGTCTCTGCCGCTGCAAGCACTTTAAGGCAGCAACTCTACCGCTGCGCCATCTTGCCGCCCTTATTGTAAATATTTGTCTTTGTCCTTATATCTTAGCATTGATCAGCTACCTTCTAGATCACAGTATATGGCTGTCATCCATAGAGAATTTTAAACATAATAAGTTATTTCTGCCTCAAAATCTTTTATTGGACACTTAACACTCTCTGGGACAGACATGAATGAACCAGTTGGTTTCTCAGACATTCCAATAGTTTATGCTCAGAAGTTAGTAATGAGTCAGTGCAAAATCTTAGCATGCTCTCTAGAAGTAAGTCCTGCAATTTGAGGTTGAATAAAATGCATAACTAAACATAATTGTTATTAATTAATTATTAATCAGATAATACTGTACTATGCAATACTCGTACGTGCCAGAAATGTGGCGACTTTGTATATTGCCTGGGTAAGGTCTGCTGTATGATTTTACCAGATTGTATGGAGAAACAAAGAATTTCAGTGTACCTAGGAACATGTGACAATAAAATATAATTGAACAAATTATCATTGAATTGAATTATTGTAGTCATACAACATGAAAGGCCCTTTGGCCCAACTGGTCGATGCTGACTAAGATGCTACTTCTAAGCTAGTCCAACTTGCCTGTGTTTGGCCCATATCCCTCGATACTTTTCCTATCCATATAAAACAATAATGTTTTTAAAGCTGTATTACTTTATTTACTGTTTATTGACATGCAGTTGGTTTAAAGTTATTTGCAGATGTAAGGACCTGATCAATGAAGATTAAACATTAACATTATCGTTCCCAAATGAGAGATCAGTTATACGGGTCCTTGAGATGAAGTCAATATTACTGTTATTATTAGTATTGATATTGATTTATTGTAGTCATGTGTCTGAAGATACAGTGAGACGCTGCTTTGTTTTGTGCATTGTCTGAGCAAATTATGTTGTATGTAAGGATATTTGGTGCTGCAAAAGAGGAAATATGCAGTGCAGAATCTAGTGTTACAACTGTTCAACAGTTTCTCTTCCCCCGTTTCGAGATGTTGGTTCAGGGTCCCTCTCCACCTCATGCCATCAGCTGCAAGGCTCTCCCAGGACTCCACATCGATGTCGAGCGTCTTAATATTTCTCTTCCAGACATCCTTGTAACGTAGCTGGGGGCGGCGATGGTTCTCCTCCCAGATGTCAGCTCTCCATAGAGGATGGCTTTTGGAAAACGGCCATCCTCCATGCGGTGGGCATGGCCCAGCCACCGCAGTCTGCGCTGCCTGAGTAGAGAGTACATACTGGGAAGGCAAGCGTGAGGCAGGATCTTGGCGTTGGACACTCTGTCTTGCCAGAATATGCCCAGGATACGGCAGATGTTTCTCAGGTGGAAGGTGTTCAGTCTTCTCTCCTGCCTGGCATATGTAGTCCATGTCTCACTGCCATACAGCAGCGTGCTGTAGACACAGGTGTTGTAGACTGCTATCTTTGTCTTCACTGTCAGCTTTGGGTTAGTCCACACTCGAGTTGTGAGGCGGGCGAGAGTTGTAGCTGCCTTCCCGATCCTTTTATCAATCTCTGTGTCCAATGAGAGGTTGTCGGTGATGGTGGCGCTGAGGTACGTGAACTGATGGACGGCATCAAGTTCGTAGTCGTGGTCGATGGTGATGACAGGCGGCGCCTCTGTATCCTGCCCCAAGACGTTCATCTTCTTCAGGCTGATGTTCAGCCCGAAGTCCTTGCATGCCCAATAGAAGTGGTCCATCAGTGATTGTAGTTCCTGCTGAGTGTGGAACACAACTGCAGCGTCATCAGCAAACAACATGTCTCTGATGAGAGCTTCACCTACTTTTATCTTTGCTCTGAGGCGGGTGAGGTTGAAGAGCCTGCCATCTGATCTAATAATAATAATAATAATAATAATAATAATAATAATAATAATAATAATAATAATAATAATAATAATAATAATAATAATAATAATAATAATAATAATAATAATAAATACTTTATTGATCCCCTCAGGGAAATTCAGATGTCCAGAAGCCCCCAACAAACCCACAGATTCAAAACGAACGCAGACAGAAAATACATAGAATACAATGTGGACACAACCTGAGAGCAATAAATACTTAAAAAGACCAATAATTAACAGTTAAAAATTAAAAATTGCAAAATGCATCCCCCTACAGCCTAGCGGTCCGAATTATAAAATCTAATGGCTGCAGGGGTGAAGGATCTCCTGAACCGCTCCATTCTACAGGGCAGGGAGAGGAGCTGGTTGTTGTTCCGAGTGCTCTTTTGACTCTCCAGAATTACATGGAGGGGATGCCCGGGGTTTTTCAGGATGACCTGCACCTTGTGCCTCATACGCCTCTCAAGCACATCCATCCCAGAGTCTACTCTCCCCTCCAGCACTGAGCTAGCTCGTTTAACCAGTTTGACCAGCTTCTTGTTGTTTTTTGCACTAATGCTGTTGCCCCAGCAGACAACAGCGTAGAAAATAACACTTGCAACCACCGTGTTGTAAAACATGTGCAGCATATCATTACACACATTGAAGGATTTGAGCCTTCTGAGGAAAAAGAGTCTGCTCTGGCCTTTTTTGTAGAGGGAGTCAGAGTTGACAGACCAGTCCAGTTTGTTATCAAGGTGCACCCCAAGGTATTTATATGTCTGCACCACCTCAATGTCAGCCCCTGCAGCGTTGACCGGCTGAAGGGGAGATTGGACCTGCCAAAGTTAACCACCATCTCTTTAGTCTTAGTTGTGTTCAGGATGAGACAGTTCTCTTCACTCCAGGCACAAAAGGAACTGGTCAAGTTCCTGTATTCCACCTCCTGCCCGTTCCTTACACATGCCACAATCGCAGTATCATCTGAATATTTCTGTACGTGGCATGTGTCAGACTTATAGTTAAAGTCTGCTGTATACAGGGTGAAGAGGAACGGGGCCAGAACCGTTCCCTGTGGGGCTCCAACATTGCACACCACTGTGCCAGAGACACTGTCCCCCAGCTTGACAAACTGTGGTCGACCCGTCAGGTAGTCGTATATCCAGGAGATAAATGTGGAATCCACCCCCATCTTCTTAAGCTTGTCATTCAGAATCAGGGGTTGGATGGTGTTGAACGCACTTGAGAAGTTGAAGAACATAATCCTCACATAGCCACCGGGTTTGTCCAAAAAGGAGTAGATCCGGTGCAGCATGTAGAGGACTGCGTCATCCACCCCAATGTTCTCCTGGTATGCAAACTGTAGTGGGTCGAGTGCGTGCTGGACTTGTGGTCTCAGGAGACGAATGAGTAGCCGCTCCATTGTTTTCATGATATGGGATGTAAGGGCCACCGGTCTGTAGTCGTTGATCTCGGTCGGCCGCCCATCTAGTAGGCAGGTAGATCCCCTCGGTTGCAGTGCCGAAGGCATGGTTCAGGAGCAGAGCGAAGAAAATCCCAAAGAGTGTGGGAGCGAGGATGCAGCCTTGTTTGACGCCACTGCAGATGTCGAAGGGCTCAGAGAAGCTGCCATTGCACTGCACTGTCCCCTTTGTGTTGATGTGGAAGGATTCTATCATGCTCTGCGGTTTTGGTGGGCAGCCGATCTTTGGCAGAGCCTTAAATAGGCCATCTTTGCCAATGAGGTCAAACGCCTTGATGAGGTCAATGAAAGCATCATACAGGGGCATCTGCTGTTCTCTGCACTTCTCCTGGAGCTGGCGAAGGGAGAAGACCATGTACACTGTTGACCTTCCAGCGCAGAAACCGCACTGTGACTCTGGGTAGACACGTTCTGCCAGCTTCTTCAGCCGGATCAAGATGACCAGAGGAAAGACCTTGCCGACGATGTTGAGCAGGTAGATGTCTCTGTAGTTGTTGCAGTCGCTTCTCTCACCCTTGTTCTCTACAATGTCCGTACAAGAGTTAAAATAACAGAGTGAAGAAGCTGATCGGGAATCTGGTGATGTATGCTTTCAAGTTTTTGTATCTTCTACTCGATAGGAAGTGCAAAGTGAAATTGACGGGGGTGTTTGTGGTCCTTGATTATGTTGGCTGCTCTCTTGAGTCATCATGAACCATAGATGGAGTCGATGGAGAGGAGGTTGGACTGTTTGATGGACTTGGCTATGTCCACAATACTCAAAAAAAAATGTTGTGGACTTCAGCAGAGAGGTTTCCATTTCAAGCAAGCAGGTATTTGCAGGTACTATCACAATGTTTTAGACACATTTGGCCTGGTACACAGATAGGAATGGTTATAGGGATATGGGCCAAGCACATGCAGGTGGGACTTGTGTAGATGGGACATATTGCTTAGCATGGGCAAGGTGGGCCAAAGGACCTTTTTCCATGCTGTATGACTATGACTCTAAGGTGTGATGCATCTGGATAGGATACTTTCTATGGTGCATGAGTAAAAATCGGGAAGTGTTATTGGAGACATGTTGCATTTCCTTTGTGTTCTGAAGCGTTGGTGTGTTTTCTTGGATGTAGAGTCAATATGGTCATCAGTCAGAGTATTGAGTATAGTATTTGTGAGGTCATGCCGTATTTAGAGTATTGTGTTCAGTTTTGGACACCATGTTATAGGAAAGATGTTTTCAAGTTGGAAAGGGTACAGAAAATATTTATAAGGACATTGTCAGGACTCCAGGGTCTGAGCTACAGGGAGAAGTTGAGCAGGTTGGGACTCTATTCCTTGGAGCACAGGAGTATGAGGTTTTCTTATAGAGGTGTAAAAAATCATGAGAGGATTAGATCGGGTAGACGTAGAGTCCCTTGCCCTGAATAAGGGATTCGAGAACCAGAGGACATAGGTTTAAGGTGAAGTAAAAAAGATTTAATAGGAAACTGAGGGGTAACTTTTTCACACAATGGATGATGCGTGTGTGGAACGAGTTGCCAGAGGAGGTGGTTGAGGCAGGGATTATCGCAATGTTTAAGAAAAAAATTAGTGAGGTACATGGATAGATACAAAAAGCTGAGAGTCGGGAGAGAGAGATTGAGAGATATAGAAGGTACATAGAACAAATGAATAAAAGATATGCAAAAAGCAATGATGATCAAGGAAATGTGGAGACCACAATAGTCCATTGTTGGTTGTGGGGAAGGTGATAACGAGTGTAATAAACGGTGAAACTCTGCAGGACGACATTGGAACTAGTACAATGACTATGGTGGGGGAAGGACGGAGAGAGAGGGTTAGTTGAAGTTAGAGAAATCAATATTCAAACCACTGGGTTGTAAGCTGCCCAACCAAAATATGATGTGCTGTTCCTACAATTTGTGTTTGGCCTCACTCCAAAAATGGAGGAGGCATAGGACAGAAAGGTCAGTATAGGAATGGGAAGGGGAGTTAAAGTGTTTGGCAACCGGGTGGTCGCATGGTCCAAGGTGTACTGGGAGAACGTGTAAAGCAAAACAATCACCTAATCTGTGCTTGATCTTGCTGATATATAGGACTACCTTTGCTCAGTCTGTCTTGGCCAACACAAACTCCCAGATGCCAAACACTTTAACTTCCCTTCCTTGATCAATGTTGCTTTTTGTATTTCTATCATTCATTTGTTCTATGTGCCTTCTATATCTCTAGTTTCCCTCTCCCCTGACTCTCAGTCGAAAGAAGCGTCTCGACCCAAAAATCACCTTTTCGTTTTCTCCAGAAATTCTGCCTGACCTGTTGAGTTACTCTAGCTTTTTGTGACTATCTTCAGTGTGAACCAGCATTTGCAGTTCTTTCCTACACAAGTACATGGATAGGACTGGTTTAGAGGGATATGGTGCCAACCACAGGCAGGTGGGACTAGTGTGGATGGGATATATTTGTCAGTGTGGGTAAGTTAATAATAATAATAATAAATTTTATTTGCGCGCGCCTTTCAAATTCTCAAGAACACCTTACAGAAAATTAACAAGAGAGTAAAAACATATAGTCGGAGTAAAATAAATAATAAGGACATCACCAATACACAAATTAAAGACAGAATTCGCTCCAAAGACAAAAAAATCAAAAACACAATGTGAAGAGAGAGCAGCGGCAGCTAAAGCGCGCCAGCGTCCACTCTCCCTTCCGACAGCCATCTTGGACACAAACTAACATATTCACATTACACACAAAAAATCATCCCCCCACAATGGATACCACTGTGGGGGAAGGCACAATGTCCAGTCCCCATCCCCAGTTCTCCCAAAGTCAGGCCTATTGATGCCTCCGCTATTGCCTCTACGGAGTTGGGCTGAAGGGTCTGTTTCCATGCTGTATGACTGTGAATAGACCAGGCCAAATTGCTTGGGATATTTACACCTAGAAACTTGAAACTCTCGATCATCTCCACTTCAGTATTATTGATGCAGATTATTTTAATATTCCTTTCTTAAATGAATTGAAATTAATTGACCTGATTGTCAAATTAAAAAATGTCACCAAGTCATTAGTGCACGCTGCATGTCTTCTAAACCAGCAACAACACTAGGACTGAGGCATATAACTGAAGGCTGATCAACAATGCGCCACATCAACTTTTGCCCATAAACTATGAATTTAGCAGCACTTTCAAGCAAAGTAAATTACACTTTGGAAGTAGTTCTCTTTGTAGATAAAAATTAATTCTGTTTATACTTGCCGCTTTCTTCAGCTAGAAGGGTTGGAATTAACATATGAAAGGCAGACCTGTAATTAGTTCTGTAAGACCTCATGTATAGATATGTGCAATATCTCAGATAATAAATGAGTCAAAAGCTCATTGGTAAGAGCACTAAATGTTCATTAGACAGAATATTTATGAATTGTAGGATGCTTATGGGGATAATTTGAAGAAAAAATTCCTCCGCATTTTGGAAAATAGTTTCAGGGCAAGAACAGGACAGAGGGATTAGTTGAATGGATGCGGCAAATTGCAGGCACAATCGTGGTGGGCTAAATGACCTTCTAGCATCTATAATTCTGACATTTAATGGTACATTAATAATTATGTTTAGAAAGGAACTGCAGATGCTGGTTTATACCAAAGATGAACACAGTGTCTGAAGAAGGGGTCCCACCCGAAATGTCTCCCAGTCTGAAGAAGGATTCCACCCATCCTTTTTCTCCAGAGATGCTGCCTGATCCACTGAGTTACTTCAGCACTTAGTGTCTATTAGTGGTTATGTTACTAGATTAGTAATCTGGACATACAGCTAACGATCCAGATTACACCATGGCAATTGGAGAATTAAATTAATCATTTCAGTAAAGAGGTCAGGTTCCTCAGGTTCCTATTAAAACTTTTCCCTCTCCCCTGAAACCTATGTCTTCTGGTTCTCCATTCCCCTACACTGGGCACGAGTCTCTGTACATCTATTTTTCTTATGATTTTGTACACCTGTGTAACATCACCCCTCGTCCTGTTGCGCTCCAAGGAATAAGGTCTTGTTAACCTCTCCCCATAGCTCAAGCCCTCGAGTCCTAGCAACATGTTTGTAAATGTTCTCTGTACCCTTTCCAGTTTTACTTTCCAGCCTTACCCACCTTTAATAAACATACGAGTTAGGTGACTGGAAAATGAAATAATGATGTTTGATTTTTTAGAGGTGCCAGTGCACCATACCATTACTAAAATGGCTGCAATACAAATTAATGGGTATCAGCCTAGAGTTTAAATCTGTTTACCTTTCCACAGATACTGCCCTACCTACAGGGCAATTCAATGGTTTTATTTCAAATTTCCAACATCTGCAGGACTTTTTCCAGGGAATGGAGGGATGTGGATTATGTGCAGGCAGATAACGGTTGGTCCTGGCATTATGTTCGGCACAGACATTGTGGGCCAAATGTCCTGTTCCTGTACTGTACTGTTGTATGATTGTATTAATTTTTCTCTCTCTGTGTCTAGGTTCCCTTGAACGTAACACTTTCCTCAGTTTTTATTAGTTTAGTTTAATCCAGATTTGAGATACAGCCCTTCACCCCACTGAGTCCACGCCGACTAGTGATCCCTGTGCTCTAGCACAATTCTACACATACTAGGGACAAATTATGTCAAACCAATTAGCCTACAAGCCTGAACGTCTTTAGAGTGTGGGAAGAAACCAGAGCACCCTGAGAGAACACATGCGTTCACACGGAGAATGTACAAACTCCGTATTTACAGCACCCGAGGTCAGGATCGAACCCGGGCCTCTGCCGCTGTAAGGCAGCAAATCTACCACTAGGCCACCGTGCCGCCCAGGATCTGATGGAATTCAATGCAGCATCTTTATTTGCTGTATAACAAGCACAACACTTTGACAACGTTGGAAACTAGGAGCAAGATTTGCCGTCAACTTGCCTGGTTCTCCCAATCATTTAAGATCCTCTTTCAGACCTGTCGAAACTACTTCCATCTCCTTCCTCTCTTGGCAATGCCTTCAAATTCCTCTGAATCGGAAACTTCTGTGTTTTAATCTTGAAGTCATTCCGCTAGGTCAGCATTTCACGCATTCACTGGCAGTTCATTTAATAGCCTGCAATACGGAGCAAAAATCTTTTGAGCTCCGTTCAAATAATAATAATAATAATAATAATATCTCTTATTGTCATTGCACATAAGTGCAATGAGATTTGGGTTTGCAGCTTCCATCCGATGTCATAACTTAAATAACTAATAACATTTAGATTTAGATAGCCCGAGAAACATGGTTTGTAAAAAGAACATTACAACAGTAAAACAGTTCAAACAGACTAAAGTGCAGATGTGTCTGTGCGACGTGGCCATCCGAGGGAGACAGTCCATGGGGGGTGGGGGGCACTCAGCAGGGCCGGTTCAGAGCCGCTATAGCTCTGGGAATGAAGCTGTTCCTGATTCTGGAGGTTCGGGCGTAGAAGGCCTTGTAACGTCTGTCGGAGGGAAGTAGTTCGAACAGTCCATTACAAGGGTGTGAGGAGTCTTTGTGGATGCTGATGGCCTTCCTGAGGCACCGTGTGTGGTAGATGCCCTCAGAGGCTGGTAGCGGTGTCCCAATGATCTTCTGCGCTCTTTGGACGACACGCTGAAGAGCTCTCCTCTCTGTCTCCGCCTCCGCCTGGATGGCAGCAAGCTGGAAAAGAGAGGTGAGGGGGGGGAGGGGGGGAGGAACAAAGCCTGGAATGGGATTGCTGGAGAAACAAGGAATTGCAGATGCTGGGGGAGTCCAGAAACAGGGGCCACAGTTTAAGAATAAGGGGAAAGCCATTTAGAACAGAGATGAGGAAACACTTTTTAACCCAGAGAGTTGTGAATCTGTGGACTTCTCTGCCTCAGATGGCAGTGGAGGCCAATTCTCTGGATGCTTTCAAGAGAGAGTTAGAAAGAGCTCTTAAAGATAACGGAGTCAAGGGATATGTGGAGAAGGCAGTAATGGGGTATTGATTGTGGATGATCAGCCATGATCACATTGAATGGCGGTGCTGGCTCAAAGGGCCGAATGGTTTACTCCTGCATCTATCGTCTATTGTCTATTATCTATTGTTTACCAAAAATAAACACAAAGTGCTGGAGTAACTCAGCAGGTCAGGCAGCAGCATCTCTCAAGGACATGAATATGTAATGATTTGGGTCAGAACCTTTCTTCACCCCAGCCTGAAATATCGCCTACCATGTCCTCCAGAAATGATAGGTCGTTACAGGTGATGGAGGTGGGGGTGTGGAGGGGGAGGGGGAGGGGGAGGGGAGGGGAGGGGGAGGGGAGGGGGAGCAGTGATTGCCAGCTGAGTGGAATAGTCTTTTCTCATTCAAACAAACACAGTGTGATACTTGCATGGGAAAGTTTCCCCAATGTAGTACAGATAGTCATTCATTGTATTGTAACTCCAATAGAATTCTACTAAAGCAGTCTGGACAATCTCATTCTCCTCCTCTTTTCCTGTACATCTACCTCCCCAACCTCCCATCTACCTCATTGGAGTCCTGTCACCTATTTTTAATCTTTAATATGACTTAGTTGGATTTCAATGTCCACTTTGGTGGCAAAAACAGGAAAGTAGACTGTTATCTGAATGGTGGCCGATTAGGAAAGGGGGAGATGCAACGAGACCTGGGTGTCATGGTACACCAGTCATTAAAAGTGGGCATGCAGGTGCAGCAGGCAGTGAAGAAGGCAAATGGTATGTTAGCATTCATAGGAAAAGGATTTGAGTATAGGAGCAGGGAGGTTCTACTGCAGTTGTACAGGGTCTTGGTGAGACCACACCTGGAGTATTGTGTACAGTTTTGGTCTCCTAATCTGAGGAAGGACATTCTTGCCATAGAGGGAGTACAGAGAAGGTTCACCAGACTGATTCCTGGGATGTCAGGACTTTCATATGAAGAAAGACTGGATAGACTCGGTTTTGTACTCGCTAGAATTTAGAAGATTGAGGGGGGATCTTATAGAAACTTACACAATTCTTAAGGGGTTGGACAGGCTAGATGCAGGAAGATTGTTCCCAATGTTGGGGAAGTCCAGAACAAGGGGTCACAGTTTAAGGATAAGGGGGAAATTTTTTAGGACCGAGATGAAGAAAACATTTTTCACACAGAGAGTGGTGAATCTCTGGAATTCTCTGCCACAGAAGGTAGTTGAGGCCAGTTCATTGGCTATATTTAAGAGGGAGTTAGATGTGACCCTTGTGGCTAAAGGGATCAGGGGGTATGGAGAGAAGGCAGGTACAGGATACTGAGTTGGATGATCAGCCATGATCATATTGAATGGCGGTGCAGGCTCGAAGGGCCGAACAGCCTACTCCTGCACCTATTTTCTATGTTTCTGTTTCTATATTTCACTGAATGTTGTACCTTTAATCCTTTATCTGTGCACTGTGGATGGCTTGATTGTAATCATGTACAGTCTTTTTAACTGGATAGCACACGTGAAAGACGTTTACCATACCTCATTATACATGACAATAATAATAAACTAAACTAAGCTATTTCCTGTTTTTATTTCCTTTGGTTCTTTTATGGATGTTCACAGTGGTTAGAAGTGCCAAATCGGCCCTCAAGCTAATGGATAATGAATGATCTATATATTGACTCTGTGCACCAGGACTGCCTCTGTCGAGTCATAGAGTTATATAGCACAGAAACAGGCCATTTGACCCAACTCATCCATGCTGACCAAGATGCACCATCTCAGCTAATCACATTTGCCTGCATTTGGCCAATATCCCTCTAACAATTTCCTATCCATGTATCCATCCCAGTGTTTTTTAAATGCTGTTATAACACTTGGCTCAACCATCTCTTCCTTCCACTCATCTGCTTCAGCTGTCCCTTGGTAAAGCAGCATAGGGTCTGCATTAAAATTACAAGTGATATTCATTTGGAGTCAACAATAAGTGCTCTGGCTTACAGAAGTTCAGTTTAGTTTTGAGATACAGCATGGAAACAGACCCTTCGGCCCACCGAGTCCATGCGGACCATCGATCACCCATTCACACTAGTTCTATATTACCTCAGTTTCTTATCCACTCCCTACACAATAGAGGGAAGTTACAGAGGCCAATTAACCTCTAAAACCTGCACGTCCTTGGGATGTGGGAAGAAATTGGAGCACCCAGAGGAAACCCATGCTGTTACAGGGAGAACGTTCACAGACAGGACGCAAGGTCAGGATCAATCCAGGGTCTCTGGCGCTGTGAGGTTGCAACTCTACCAGATGCTGCCTTAAATGTAAACTATCATAAGGAACAATCAATGTCCATCACTCAAGACATGCAAGAGTGAGAAACAAAGCACTGCAGCTGCTGTAAATCGGAAACAAAGTAGAAAATACTGGAGACTCTCCACAATTCAGGAAGGGTTTGAGAAAAAACTTTTGACTTGAAAAGTTAACTTTTTTCTATTTTATGAGTGGCGATATGCCTGCTGAATGCTTCCAACACTTTTTGCTTTTGTTACAGTATGTTCAAGAGTGTTGTCTTCATTTTAATCTAGGTGTGCTGTCCTACTGTTGCTGAATGATAAGATCATAAGACATAGGAGCAGAATCAGGCCATTTGGCCCATCGAGTCTTCCCCACCATTCAATTATGACTGATCTATTTTTCCCTCTCAACCACATTTTTATGCCTTCTCCCCGTAAACTTTGATGCCCTTACTAATCAAAGATCATGTTGTCAAGCTGAAAAGGGCGCAAAGAAGATTTAAGGGCCTGTCACACTTTCCCAAGTAACTCACAAATTCTCCCGAGTTTTTTTCCCCTTGATTCAAACTCGGAGAATTACGGTAATAGCCAGCCGTAGGTACTCGGGGCTATTTTTGTTTACTCGTGGACATTTTTCAAGATTTCAACATTTCAACATTTTGCAACACCCAATCCATGAACACTGATTGCAATATAAAAGCAGTGAGCAAGTCCTTAATTCAAAGGTAGGTTTTTAAAGTTAAGCCAGGGTCTGAAGTGGTCTGATCTTTCGGTTAAACTAACATATAAAAGCTCAATCGCATTTCTGATGTGCTTTGAATGAAGGGTTTGGGGACATTTTAGAAGACGTAATAAGTTTGAATCTAAATGCAAGTTTCCTTTTAATAATTGAAATGAACTGACAATTTTGTCAGCTACTCGCTGCTTATAAATGTAACTGTGGTGATGAATAATATGCAATATGTGTTATTCACTGTCCATTAGTCTCAACGAAGGAAGACCTCCATTTCTACAGTGCCAGACCATTGAGTCATACAACACGGAAACAGACTCCACAGCTCACTGTCATTAAGCCTCATAGAGCGCAGAAAAGATTTACAATGATGTTGCCAGGACTTGAGGTTTTTTTGGAGCGTAGAAACAAGCCCTTCAGCCCACCAAGTCCTCGCTGACCAGCTATCCCCATACACAAGCACTATTCTACACACTAGGGACAAATTTTACTGATGCCAATTAATCTATAAACCTGGACATCTTTGGAATGTGGAAGGAAACCGGAGCACCCGGAGAAAACCAATGCGGTCACAGGGATAACGTATAAACTCTGTACAGATAACACCCATAGTCAGGATTGAACCTGGGTCTTTGGTACTGTAAGGCAGCAACTCTTCTGCTGCACCATTATGCCACCCCAAAGCTGGTCCTCTTTGTAAGGCTGCAAGGAGAGTTTGGGCAGGTTAGGACTTGGAGTACAGGAGACTGAGGGGTGAGCTTATAGAAGTTATCACTCTCATTAATGTTTCAGGACATCAGACAGTTACTGTAATTCTAAAGAAACACGCCGTGTGACTATAAAGGTGTTGTAAATGTTGACAAACTCATGTTTTGTGCTTGGTCCTTATGATTCCCTCATCTCTCCTTGAAAATCCATCAATCAATTACTCATTCCATTTCAATTATTTATCCCTTTGGACTTTAAGACCTCAGGACTTTATTCCTTGGAGCGCAGGAGGCTGAGGGGTGATCATATAGCGGTGTATAAAATCATGAGAAGAATAGATACGGTGAATGCACGGACTATGGCATGAGATAATTCCCAAAATGGCTCATTGCACCCAATTAACGGAGCAATTAACGGCCGTTCCTGGAATAAAAATTGCTTACCCGCCGGAGCAGTTTTGAACTGCTCCAAATCCCGCTCCATGCATCAACGTATTGACGTGCATGCGGGCTGGCGGTCTCTTCACGTAGTCACTCATGTGACTTCGATATAAAATTAACAAATTGATAGTTAGGCTTTTCAAGTATTTTTTAATGTTTCCTGAGTGATGTGTGGAGGACTGCATCCCCACAAAAACCTTCCGAGTGTTTCCCAATCCTCTTCTGAAGACCAGATACTGGGCATTCATGTCTGATGATACAGTGGTCTACAAGAAGTCCAGATACGACCTTGGTAAGGCCATCAAAAAGGCCAAAAGGGACCTGCTCCAAACTGGAGGATGACACAGCTGTTCGGCAGCTGTGGCAGGGCCTGAATGCAATCACCTCCTACAAGGCGAAATCAGGAGGCAGCTTGAATGGCGGCAAAACATCACTCCATGACGAGCTCAATGCGTTTTACGCATGCTTTGATAGGGAGAATACTGATATGCCTTCCCGAGCCCCCATTCGCTGTGATGGTATTTCAGTCACAGTCACAGTCACAGAGGCCGACATCATGAAATCCTTCAGAGGGGTGACCCTCGAAAAGCGCCTGGACCTGATGGTATACCCAGTCGTGTTCTAAAAACCTGTGCGGACTAACTGGCTGGAGTTTTTATGGACATTTTCAACCTCTCACTTCTGAGGTCTGAGGTTCCCACCTGCTTTAAAAGGGCATCAATTATACCGGTGCCCAAGAAGAGCAAGGTGACCTGCCTCAATGACTATCGACCAGTGGCACTAACGTCTGTGGTGATGAAGTTCTTTGAGAGATTGATCATGATGCAAATCAACTCCTACCTCAACCAAAACCTGGACCCACTGCAGTTCGCTGACCGCCACAAAGGTGGATGCGATCTCGCTGGCTCTCCACTCCACTCTGGACCACTTAGACAACAAAAACTCATATGTCAGGCTGTTATTCATTGATTACAGCTCGGCATTTAATACAATCATCCCCTCCAAGCTGGTTACCAAACTTGCATAACTGGGTCTGCGCATCCCTCGGCAATTGGATCCTCGACTTCCTCATTCACAGACCACAGTCTGTTCGTATTGGTGGAAATGTGTCAGTCTCGATAACAATCAGCACAGGAGCACCTCAAGGCTGCATGCTCAGCCCCCTGCTGTACTCACTCTATATTCATGACTGTGTAGCCGGACATAGTGCGAACTGCATCATCAAGTTCGCTGATGACACCACTGTCGTGGGACATATCACTGATGGGAATGAGTCAGAGTATAGAAGAGAGATCGAGCGACTGTCCATATGGTGCCAGCACAATAACCTGGCCCTCAACACCAGCACAACCAAGGAAATGATTGTGGACTTTGGAAGGAGTAGGATGGGGACCCACAGTCCCATTTACATCAATGGGTCGATGGTTGAAAGGGTCAAGAGCTTCAAATTCCTGGGCGTGCACATCTCTGAAGATCTTTCCTGGTCCGAGAACATGGATGCAATTATTAAGAAAGCTCAGTATGTCAAGGAGGATTCTCTCTAACTTCTATTGGTGCACAGTAGAGAGCATGCTGACTGGTTGCATCGTGGCTTGGTTCGACAACATGAGCGACGTGGACCGAAAAATACTACAAAAAGTAGTAAACACTGCCCAGTTCATCATTGGCTCTGACCTCCCTTCCATCAAGGGGATCTATCGCAGTCGCTGCCTCAAAAAGGCTGGCAGTATCATCAAGGACCCACACCATCCTGGCCACACACTCATCTCCCTGCTACCTTCAGGTAGAAGGTACAGGAGCCTGAAGACTACAACGACCAGGTTCATGAAAAGCTACTTCCCCAAAGCCATCAGGCTATTAAACTTGGCTCGGACAAAACTCTGAACATTAATAGCCCATTATCTGTTTATTTGCAGTTTATCTATTCATGTGTGTATATATTTATATAATGGTATATGGACACACTGATCTGTTCTGTAGTCATGCCTACTAGTGGCATCGCTGCCCTGCAGCTGCAGCTCGCCTGTAGTCCGTTTGTCTTTTCTTTTTTTGATTTCTTTTGTCCTGTTGTTTTCAGTTTATTTCAGTTTATTTTAGTTGTGTATGTGCGGGGGGGATGGGTGAAACTTGTTTTTAGTCTCTTCCTTCGGGGGGGGATGCGACCTTTTCTTGTCGTATCCCCCGTCTCCGTCTCCGTCTGCGCTGAGGCCTAATGACGGAGCTGGCGGCCTCCAACTGGGACCGACCTCGAGGCTCCGGGGGCAGAGCCAAGACTTACCAATGCTGGCCGCCTTCAGGGCTGTGGTGGCGTTGTGGTGGCGGCGACCCGACTTCAGAGCCTCGGAGGCTCGGCCACGGGCCCAGTGGATGACAACGTCGGGAGCTCTCAGGTCCCAGTTCTCCGGAGCTCCCGCAACGACTGCTTTGTCAGCTGGACTGGAGGGTGGCAGCTTCATCCGCCCTGAGCCGCGGTGTTTGAACCGGCCCGTTCGCGGAGCTCGGATTCGGCCGCGGGACTTACCATCACCCGGCAGGGTCACAACATCGGAAGCCTGGATCGCCTCAACGCAGAGGGAGAACAAGGATGGAAGAGTCAAGGACTTTAAGACTTTTGCCTTCCATCACAGTGAGGAGGGCCTGGTAGACTCACTGTGGTGGATGTTAAATCTGTGTTTATTGTGTGTTTTGTTATTTTATTCTATGTTATGACTGCAAGGCACAACATTTTGTTCAGACTGAAAAGTCTGAATGACAATAAAGGATACTTTATACTTTATACTTTATGTTCTGTTGTGCTGAAACAAAGCAAGAATTTCATTGTCCTATCAGGGACACACGACAATAAATTCTCTTGAATCTTGATTCCCATGGCAGTGGAGGAAATGAGGATACTGAAGGAGCTGGGTCAGAGAGTGCCGGTGTAGTGATGGACCTGCATTATAACACATGGAAAGACTGCTAATACAGTCAGTAAATGCAGCAAAGCAATCTAGACCTCACCAGAAGCAGGTTGCTGCACCAGACTTGTTTATTTCATAGAATTAGAAGTAAGTTGATTTTTCAAGGATATCAATGGACAAAGCTCTGGTGGAGTCTGAAGAAGGTTCCCAAACTGAAATACTGTCTCTCCATTCCTTCCACAGATGTTGGCTGACCTAACAAGTACCTCCAGCGCTTTGCTTTTTGTTCAAAATCAATGCCATTATAGAGTCATAGTCATACAGTGTGAAAACAGGCCCTTTGGCACAATTTACCCACGCCGACCAACATGCCCCATCTACCCTAGTCCCACTGTCTGCATTTGGCCTATATCCCACTAAACCTATCCTATCAAAGTACTCGGCTTTTAAACGAAAAGGTTTCTTAAACGTTGCGATAGTACCTGCCTCAACTACCTCCTCCATTCCACATACCCACCACCCTTTGTGTGAAAAAGTTACCCTTCAGATTCCTATTAAAACTTTCCCCTATCACCTTGAACCTATGTCCTCTGGTTCTTGATTCCCCTACCTCTGGTAGAAGACTCCGTGCATTCATCCAATCTATAGCTCTCATGAATTTATACACCTCAAAAGATTACCCCCTCCCTCCTGTGATCCAAGGAATAAAATCCTAGCCTGCGCAACCTCTTCCTGTAGCTCAGACCCTTGAGTCTTGACAACATTTTGGTAAATCTTCTCTGTACACTTTTCCGCTTGAAATGGGGTGGAATTTGCCATCAAATCCCAATTTATCAATGGGTTGAAACTAGATTGGAGAAAAAAATGCAATGCAAGACAGATGGCATCAGCAAAATTGGCGAGGTCAGGTCAGATACATTAAATATTCAACACTTTCCAATTTTAATGATTTCTTAATGTATAATTCTATTTATGGCCTGCAAATGGCATTATATACTGGCATTAATTTAACATTCTGCAATACTTTATACCACTTTAATGCATTAATGTAATATTGCTCCTTCATATGAAATTAATATAAATACTTTATCATCAACAATGTACAGCAAAATTTCAGTCACTGCTCCAGAGATGGGGGAGAAGAATTCAGAGAGGCTGGGTCGGAGTCGCCAAGCATGATTCAGTCACAGTCAGAGAGTCATACAGCACATAAACAGGAACTTCGGCCCAACTCCTCCATGCCGACCAAAATGCCCCATCTAAGCTAGTCCCACTCACCAGCATTGGGCTTATATCTCTGAATCTTTCTTATCCATGTACCTCTCCATTAAATGGTGTTATTATACCTGCCTCAACTACCTCTTCGGGCAGCTCGTTCCATACACCCACTACCCTTTGTGTAAAAAATTTGCACCTCAGGTTTCTATTAAATATTTTCCCTCTCACCGTAAAACAATCTTTGTTGATTCCACTACCCTGGGTAAAAGATCCTGTGCATGCAATTCCCCTCATAGATAGATAGATAGATAGATAGATATGCCTTTATTGTCATTCAGACCGAAGTCTGAACGAAATTGCAGCAGTCATACATATAATACAATAAAAACAATAATAAACACATATTAACATCCACCACAGTGAGTCCACCCAGCATCTTCTCACTGTGATGGAGGCAAAAGTCTTAGGTCTATTGCCTAATTGCCTTAGGTCTAGAGTCTACAACTCTATAAAATCACCTCTCAGCCTCCTGCGCTCCAAGGAATGACGTCCTAGCCTGCCAAACCTCACCCTCTAGCTCAGGCCTTCGAGTCCTGACAACATTCTCATAAATCTGCTCTGCACTTATTCCCACTTAACGGCATCCTTCCTCTAACAAGATGACTAAAACTGAATTCAATAAATCCAGCCTCACCAACGTCGTGTGCAACTGAAACAACAACTCAATTTCTGTACTCAATTTCCTGACTGATGAAGGGTATTGTACCAATAGTCTGTTCACCACCGTGCCTACCTGTCCAACCTCTCCCAACAAATCCAATTCTCGAGACCCAGCAACATCCTCGGAAATCTTCCCTGCACTCGTTCCAGCTTTCCACTTCTCAGTGTTCGAAGATACTCATTGCATATAAGGTGTATTATCCGATGGCTCAGTGTGCTTTGGTGGTGAATGTTATCCTTCATTATAGCAGCATGAGAATAATTATATCGAAGAAGGTGATTGCAGTCTCCCCCAAGCGCGGTGATTTATTTAATCTGCTGTAACTCTGGACGACTTTCTGTGCTATTGATTTTTTTAATAAAAGAACAACCCAACTTCTTCAAGAAATAATTCCTCAAGGGAGTTAATGTGTAAATGTCGGGGAAGATTGAAGAGGCCGTTCTTGGTGTTGTGTATCATGTTTTCATTACTTTTATACAGTGCTGACTGATAGAAATGCACACGAGGGAGAGGATAGGTAGTTCTGGAGGATGTATGCTGGGATGGTGATGCGTGATTAACCCATTCATGACGTGAGATCCATGTAATGTCTATACTTCCACCCCACTGTCTTCATTGCAGTGCCCAGCCACTGATCATTGGGCTGAATTACATGGGCATCTGAGAAAAGGCACAGTGGCGCAGCTGGTAGTGCCACTGCCACACAGCTCCAGAGACCCAGGTTCGATCCTGATGCCGGGCACTATCTGTACGGAGTTTGCACTTGCTCCCTGTGACATCGCGGGTTTTCTATGGGTGCTCCAATTTCCGCCCAGACATGCGGGTTTGTTGGTTAAATGGCCCTCTGTAAAAATTTCTCCCAATGTGTAGGGAGTGAATGAGAAAGTGGGATAACATATAACATATAACTAGTGTGAACTATGGTCAACATGCATGTTTTTCTAACCAGGGTATGATATTACCTTGACAGTTTAGAAACAGGCACATCGGGCCTATCGAGACCACGCCGACCAGCGTTCACCGCACACTAGCACTATCCGATAAACAAGGAACAATTTTACAATCTTACCAAAGTCATTTAACCTACAATCCTCTATGTCTTTGGAGTGTGAGAGGAAACCGGAGCATCAGGGGGAAACCCACAGGGAGAAAGTACAAACTCTGTACAGACAGTGAGGATCAAACCCGGGTCTCTGGGGCTGTGAGGCAGCAACTCTACCACTGCGCTGCTCTGCCACCTCCTAACTGCCATGTAGTCCATTTGAATGAAAGTGTCTTCAAAAAGGTCATTTTGGTGACCTAATTACTTTGGGACAGTTCTTTGAGTGACACGTGTGAGAGTCTAATCACTCACTCTCGACATTCAAGGGCATTGTCATTAGCAAACCACCCACCATCAATAACTATGGGGTCACCATTCACTAGAAACTTAACTGGATAAGCCTGGTGTATACCATGGATACAAGAGCATATCTCCCACCAATGAGACTGATCAGGGAAATGCATCGTCACTATGTTCTCAAGTACGAAGGTGGTGGGTATATCGAATGAGCTGCCAGAGAAGGTAGTGCAGCAGGCACAATAACAGTATTTAAAATACATTTGGACAGGTACTTGGATAGGAAAGGTTTTGATGGAATTGGGCCAAAGATATTGATGGTGGGTGATTTGCCAATGACAATGGCCTTTAATGTCAAGAGCAAGTGTTGGTGGAGGGGAGGGACCCTTGTTACATTTGAGAAGTATTCAGACAAGTACTTGAATCACCAAGCTATTTAAGGCTGTGGACCAAGTGCCATAATTGAGATGGAAACTTGAAGATTGGCTTGGAAACATTATTTTACAGACCCTGTCTCTGCCCTGTAGGTTTGGGTTTAGATTTAGGTTTATTATTGTCATGTGTACAAACGTATAGTGAAATGCTTGGTTTGGCATACTCTCCAAACAGATCAGATAATACCATAAATATATACAATCAAGTCAAACTCAAATGCAATAGATCGAGCAAAGGGGAAGATACAGAGTGCAGAATATAGTTCTCAGCATTGCAGCGCATCAGTAGGGCTATGCAAGCTGAATTTTGAAGAAGGGTGCCAACCCCAAATTCATGTACATCAGAAATGGTGTCTGACCCACTGAATTACTCCAGCACTTCAAGTATTCAATGGTACGTTATCATGACATGTATGAAGGTACAGTGAAATGCTTTGTTTTGTATAGAACCCGATAAAATCATATACCACACCTGACGTAGGCAATACACGTGTTGCAGGCACATGCCGCCAGGTTAGGCAAGGTAGGCACTGCCTACCCTGACTAAAATTATTAAAAGATAATTATTAAATATAAATAGTAAAGGCATGGGAGAATGATGCCTACCCAAGAGATCGATCTCTTAGGTAGGCATAATTCTCCCGTGCCTTTCATCCGCAATGCTTGTAACACGCGAAAGTCTGTGCAGCTGACGTGCCGTCGACGCTGCTTGAAGCCGTCAATTTCAAGGGGAGCTGAAGGCAGTGAAATTCTGCCTTTGCAGTGTGGACTGCGTATGCACAGCAGCCTACTGCGCATGTGCAGTGCAAGTTTCTTGGCGGGTTTTTCAAAAATGGATTGTCCTCATCTTAACAGTATCTTAGGAAACAAAGAGAGAAGAATGGGGTTCAGGTACAAATAATATGATAAATAAATTTATTTGAGCTATATGTTTTTAAATACCGTATTTACCGGCAATGAAGACGCTATTTCAAGAACAATGTTGCTGTACTGAAGGATAGCCAAGCCTATCCCTCATTGCTGGCAGCTGATGGGAAGCGGCTGTAAAAGGACAGCGCCGCTGGGGTGGGGGGAGAGTTCCTTTCACAGTGTGTCGGGAGTCTGGCCCACGGTAAAGTTGTGGGGAGAGCAGGAGCGTTGAGAATGAGGTGGTCGGGGATCATGCCAGCAACTCACTTGTCGCGACGCTCTGGACGTGGAGCCACCGCATTGTTGTCGTGGAGGGAAGTAGCTCGGGTGACTGCAAGCGGCCCCTGGGATAGGACAGCGGAACCGGCCGCCACCTCAGCGCCTTCTGTCGGCCCGCTCACCTCTGGCAGTACTCTCCGGCTGAAAACCTCTCTCCTGCCGCTCGCCAGCCTCACTCATGTCAGCCGCTTCCCGCAAATCCTTAAATTCTGACATCGCGACCAAGGGACCAACTGAGGTTATTCGTCTGTCGGAATGTATCCCCGACCCCCTCCTTCTCAATGCTCCTCCCTCCCTGCAACTTTACCTCTTGCCAGACTCTCCACAAACTGTGAAAGGAACTCTCCCCCCAATTGGTTCCATGAACTAGTATTGTCATTCAATAAGATCACAACTGATTCAACGCCCTGGTGTGCTCCTGTTTTACCACCATCTCGCCATATGCCGTCACCCTCCATCCCCCCACCCATTCAGTAATTCAGAATGAAGGCGATTTGGGCAAATTGAATTGTTACTTTCTTTCTTTTTTTTTTTTTTGAGCATGGGAAATTCTATGTCCCACCAGCCTTCTTTCAAAATTTAGCAACTCAAAATGGGGGTGCCTCTTCATTGCCGGGAAATACGGTACTTTATTAAAAGTCGACTGACAGCTTACGGAGAGGAGAACAATCTGCGCACTGCTGGCGCAGTGGCAGTAGGCAGCCCCCCGTCAGGTCCCCCCATTGTTCTCAGTGACCCTTCGCCAGGGCCCACTTTGTTCTCGGTGGTCCCTCGACAGGCTCTCCCTTCGTCCTTTGTGTCCTTTTGTGTAAAGCAGCATCTGCATTTCCTTTCATCTACAGCTCCAAAAATATTGTTTCACCTATTTTGTACCCATTGATTTCCTGTTATATTTGTACATACTACCCAGTAGTTTGTGACCTTCCTTTTCTCCCCAACAAAACACATCAACAAGCACTTACCCTCACTGAAATTAATTTTCCAATTATCCCCCATGCCATAATTTATTTTTCTATTCATGCCGCTGCATAAAACTAAATTACGCAGGCAATCAACAAGATCACCTGTTATTTATGTCACTGTCACACCAAGCTGCAAACTTCTTTCAGTAACCAGACATCACCCAATAAAATCCTAATTAGTATGTCAATCAGCAGCAGCTGCAGCTGAGTAAAATATTACAGATGCTAGAAAACTGGAAAAATAAACAGAGAGCGTTGTAAACTCTCCACAGACCTGTGGAACCCATAGAGAGAGAAACATAGGGGCAGCACTGTTTCAGCAGCTCTGCTGCTGCCTTTCAGCGCAAGAGATCCAGGTTAAATCCTGATTTTACTTCGGAGTCACGTGAGTGACTACGTGAAGAACCCCGCCAGGACGCATGCGTGCCATATCGCTACACGCATTGCAACGAGTCACAGCAGGGGGAACGACGTTCCCTTAGCGGCAAAATTTGAAAGCCGGGAACAGCAGGTAAGGAGACTCTGCGTTCCAGAATTTGAAAGTCGGGAACAGCAGGTAAGAAGACTCTGCGTTCCTTCCACTTACCTTTTAGGTGGAGACATGGACCGGATCCACGAAGGCTGCGGGAAAGCTGGCGGGGGAGAACCGCGGAGTTGCGGGCAGCCGGCAGCAGCAGCCAAAGGCACGCTAATGTCCCATAATGGGAACAGCTGTGCCCGACTTCGCTCCCGACTTCGCTCCCGCGCCGGCCCCGGCCGGTCGGGAGAGGTAAGCAACTAACAGAGTCATTGACTCCAAGGAGTCCGACTCTGAATAGCCGCGAGCGACCAGTGCCTGTGTGCATGGGGGTCGGTTTGAGCGGCTTTAGGAGCAGCCGCGAGCGGCCAATGCCCGTGCGCACGGGAGCCAGTTTGAGCGGCTGCAGGAGGAACAAAGCAGCCGCGAGCAGCCAGTGCCCGTGTGCATGGGGGTCGGTTTGAGCGGCGGCAGGAGGAACAAAGCAGCCGCGAGCGACCAGTGCCCGTGTGCATGGGGGTCGGTTTGAGCGGCGGCAGGAGGAACAAAGCAGCCGCGAGCGACCAGTGCCCGTGTGCATGGGGGTCGGTTTGAGTGTCTGCAGGAGAAACAAAGCAGCCGCGAGCGACCAGTGCCCGTGTGCATGGGGGTCGGTTGGAGTGGCTGCAGGAGAAACAAAGCATCCACGAGCAGCCAGTGCCCGTGAGCACGGGAGCCGGTTGGAGCGGCTGCAGGATGGGTCAACAGCAGCCGGGAGTTGCCTATGCCCGAGAGCATAAGAGCCAGTTGGAACGGCTGCTGGAGGAAATACCCCAAAGTGGCAGGAGATGGAGGCTAGCCACAGTGGGCAGATAGTAAGCCCCACAGCAGTACCTCGTGTAGGGCTGCACAGTGTTTCTCCCTCATTAAAGGGGAACACCAAGGGTCAATCCTGGGCTGGCTGCAAGAGCTGGAGAAGGAGCGGCTTCAGGAGCAGCCGTGACGGCCAGTGCCCGTTAGCATTGGAGCCGGATGGAGTGGCTGCAGGAACTGGAGCAGGAGCGGCCTCAGGAGTAGCGGCTTGAGGAGCAGCCGCGATGGCCAGTGACCATGTGCATTGGAGCCGGTTGGGTGCCCGAGAGCATCGGAGCCAGCTGGAGCGGCTGTTGGAGCAGGTAAGTGGCAGGCTCCATGACATGGAGACTAGTCACAGAGGGACAGCTAGTAAGTCCTACAGCAGTACCTCTTGTAGGGCTGCACAGTGTTCTCCCTCATCAGAGGGGAGTATAGGGGGTCAATTCTGCGCTGCACTTGAACAGGGGAGCAGAACATACCCCTAGTACACATAGGGTGCAGATAACCTATTGGAAGACACTTACCATCAGGGAACTGCAAAACACTGAATGTTCCCAGTATCAACCAGTGTATTTGAAAACATGGTAGGGCAGGGAATTGAAACGAAAGAAAGTTCTAAAGTCCTAAACAGCGGGACGGGGTCGGCCGCACTATAAACAAAAAGACATGACACTAGATCACCAGGATGCACTGGCCTTATATGCAAACTGGAACCTCCAAACCTCCAATATTAAAATTTGGAGGCATCTTATCTTAACAGGTAAGAACTTCACATAGAGGGAAACTCTGGGGCACATTAAGCAACGTCTAAAAACTACTTCCTGGGAAATGGGCTAACCCTCATCACAGACACCGGCACCTCAACGACCACGGAGGATGCCGAAATAGTAACAAACCTACTAATAGTAACCATGGAGGAAGGTGGGTTTGGCTCCTTACGAGGTTGGTGGGAGATAACAGTTCTATCTGGATGCATAGAATTATTACTACCGACACTTACATTTCAGAAGTATAGGGGTATACCTTAGAATTATTCATAACATTATCCTCCAGTTCAGCATGTACCGAACTGAATGTTCATGCTTACAGGAAAAGAAACAAAAGCGCATACTGAACTACAGTGCCCAAATAAAAAAGGAGTGATGGAGGACATCCAACACGAATCACAGGAATTTGTGTCCTAAAAATTCCTTATCATAATATAGAGGTGGTTGCCACTTCATCATAGATTTGACTAATTTGAATACTTTCGTACTTTATATTCATTACTAGATGGGAACCTTTGTAGCTGCAAAGGTATTGATCCAAGGGTACTACATGGCAAGCATCGTATTAATATATGCTTGCTATATAGTACTCATTGGAGGTGCCCACAGATGTATTTAACACAACGGATCATCTGCGGTTCACCCTTAACACAGTTCACATGGCAGTGACTTTGCCATAAGAAGGGAACAGCCTTAATGGAGGCTTGCAGGAAACTAAACCATCCATCAGACTGGTAGTAGAATAATAGGCATTAGTGGCTGTGTGCCAGCCACATAAATCGGACCTTTACATAATCAAATTACTGAGCGCAAACATGCGTCACTCAAAGGGAAGGGGGGGGGGGGGGTCATTCTGACAGACCAATGAAGCTACCAACAGAGGCCACTATGGTACTAAAATGGTGGAAACATAACATTAGGCATTGTTCCAATCCAAACATTAACAGTTACCCGTCTATGGAACCACATACTGATGGGCCTTAGATTGGGATGCTACTAATTCCATCTCCAGCTGTGGGGGTGATGGAATGCACAGGAGGCATCATTACTAACGTTGGGCATAAATACCTGGGGAAGTGAGTGCATGCCATGGCTTAAGTCATATTGTTCTGGGTTATATCACTAGTATGTTAGACTACTAATTGACTACACCACCGGGGTAGCATATGTCAACCATATGGGTAGAATCATATCGACATCATGTGACTATCTGGCCAACACTATTTGGCAATAGTGTAACCAGAAGATATTTGGATATCAGCTACCAACTTACCAGGGAACTGAATTTAGTGGCAGACAACAGGTCACGCTAAGTTTAGAAACACTGTATGGATGTTGGATAAAATATGTATTGCTGGAACAGCACGGTATGGAACACCAGATAACGACCTATTCACATCCATACTCTTACCAGTTATCAAATTATGTTCTTGGGAACCAGAACCTGGGGAAATGGTTCAGATGTATCTTCGCTGCTTGGGGGATCATTTATGCATCCCTCCTTCTGCCTCATCAGTCAGGTATTTAGGAAGAATCTATAGACTCCGCGTCTCGTATTTTGATAATACCTGATTGGCCTACTCAACCATGGGTCCTGGTGATATCAACATGATTTTAGAACCATACATCACCATCCATCATAGACCTAACTTACTGGTTCTTCCCGCTACAAGGGGAGTTACCCATGTCACAATTATATATAAACCTATTAATTTTTAGAGTTGAAAGCACCTCTTCTACACCTGTGACTGATGGACCGAATGCGGTATTATTTCAGCAGGCCACAGACAGCCCACCTAAACATCAGTACTTGGTGTCATCAAGATTGGGAAGTACTGTCACAACAATAATCATCACCCACAGATCTATGAACATCCCGTCTGTTCTGGAATTCCTGGCAAGCCTCCATTACGATGAGAGGCTCAGTCATAGTACCATCAACTGCGCCAGAAGTGCTCTGTCAACATACCTGTCGCAAGGAACAGAGCGGCATTCTGTTGGGACACACCCTGGTAACCAAACTCATGAGGGGCATTTTAATATTAATCCCCAAGAACCAGGTACTCCCAAATATGGGATGTGAGCATTGTACTGACCATGTTAAGAAACTGGTCTTCAGCTACAGCTCTGTCCCTACAGAAACTGACTATGAAAACAGTCATGCTGATGGCCTTGGTCACGGCACAAAGGGTCCAGTCACTACAGAAAATAAGGTTGGACAACATGATTATTTCATCTGGAAATTTAACTTTTCACATCAATGTAATAGTCATACAGAACAGACAGGGGTCAGCAGGCCTAAAAAAACAGAATTCGGGGCCTACCCTACAGATGGTCGTCTCTGTATTGTAACACACTTACTGTCATATATGAAGAATACTAAGTTCATCAGAGGGAAGAAATGTCACTTTAATCAGCTACTAACAGCCACTCAAAACAGTGACAGACCAGACCATCTCTAGATGGCTAAAACAGGTCCTAACAAAGGCTGGAGTGGACACTAGCATTTTAAATCTCACTCCACCAGGGCTGCAGCTACATCGGCAGCTATGAAGTTGGACGTACCTATGGACCTAATCCTCAAGACAGCAGGATGGTCAACGGAGGAAACTTTCCAACGACTTTATAACAAACCAGTCATTGAACCTGGAACATTTGCAGAAACAACTTTAAGTTCTGTAAAATAATTTACCCCATAAATAGGGGCTATAATTGGTGTTAATATTTTTACTGTTGGGTTTCAATATCGTATTGATGTCTAATGATGTTAACTCAATTCTCCCCATAATCAAGGCAGATGTGATGCAATGACTCGTTTCACGGCATGAAATCACAGAGCTTTAAAATCTTCACGTAGTCACTCACGTGACTCCGAAGTAAAATAGTAAGATTAAACGAGAACTTACCAGTTTGAAGTTTGATCGTTATTTTATGAGGAGTAACGTTGAGGGATTACGTGCCCTCCACTCCCACCCTTGATCATATACTCAACTGGTATTTCTTCTCTAATCTTACTATGTTTAGTCATTACAGTTATCTGTGATTTCACACCGCTGCTTTGAAGAATGACACGCATGCGTCCTGGCGGGGTTCTTCACATAATCCCTCAACGTTACTCCTCATAAAATAAAGATCAAACTTCAAACTGGTAAGTTCTCGTTTAATCTTACTATTACAGGTGATGTCTGTGCGGAGTTTGCACGTTCTCCCTGTGACTGCGCAGATTACCTCCAAATGCGCAGATTTCCTCCAGATTTCCTTCCTCCCGTATTCCAATGACGTGCGGGTGCGTAGGTAAATTGGCTTCTCCAAATTGTATATAGTGTGTGTTTAGGATAGAACTAGTGTATGGGTGATCAATGGTCGGAACAGACATGGTGGGCTGAAGGGCCTGTTTCCACACTGTATCTCTAAACTAAACTCTCTAAACTAAAATTCCAGCATCTGCAGTTCCTGGTGCATCCTCTGTTATTATTGCTAATAGTAATAGACTCCTTAATGTTATTAGATTCCAATATTACAAAGCCTCCTCTTGTATTCTGCAAGGTCACCAATTGACACCTCAATTCAAGTCCTGCACTTGAATTTTTCCACTGAAACCCGAATTAAATGAATACAAGGAGTTAATCAGATCAAGAGGGTGGTGGTGGCAGGTTCTCTGGATGCTTTCAAGAGAGAGCTAGATAGTGCTCTTAAAAATAGCAGAGTCAGGGGATATGGGGAGAAGGCAGGAACGGGGGTACTGATTGGGGATGATCAGCCATTATCACATTGAATGGCGGTGCTGGCTCGAAGGGCCAAATAGCCTACTCCTGCACCTATTGTCTATTGTCTATCGTCAAGAAGGGCTCCAATAGTTAAATTGCATTGATTTAGGTAAATTAAATTATGCAAACTAGAAATTTAGGATAAGATGTTTCAAACCCTACAGAGGAGACATGTAAAATTGAACAGCCATCAAACGATCCCCAAATCAAATTTACCCAGAAATGTTATTTCGATGTATATTTATTTGTAAAATTGCAATTAAAATTACATTAAGTTGGCAGTAATAAGATTATTTGATGGAAAAATCATCTCAACTCCCCTTGAATTGGAATAATCACTACCACTGGTCAAGCAGCGTTGACCTTCCCCGACCTGATGACCGAATCCCCAGAATTCTCTCCTTGATCCTCTCCCTTCTATCCCCTCCTCTCTTTTACAAGATTTTTAGATTATGAAAAGGTGAAATAGGACACACATTTATAGCATTCTCCTACTTGTGTGTAGGGGATGGAAGGGGTGAAGTTACTCTTTCACATTACCCCAATGCTGTCTGAGTTACTCCAGCACTTTGCGTCACTTTTGTAAACCAGAATCTGCAGTTTATTGTGTCTCTAACTAATGAACCTAATTATGAATTCAGAAGAAAATGGTGGTGCAAATGCAATACTTTTCTCTGCGTGTGTCTGCTTAAAATGATTAGTGTGATGCATTGGAGAAGTTTTCAGTAAATTTATGTTCATTTATGATTAATATAATCATAATCACTGTAATTCATGAAATAATTACTGATCAAACCTATTGGATTACAATTCACAGCCCATAATAATATTCATTTTCTTGGAAATTCTTCCATACACAAATATTGATCAACATATATGGACTTCATGTGGAGTCCAAGACTATAACGTGCTCGAGTTAGTTGAGAATGATGTTACGGAACCTTTCAGGATAGACTATTTCCATAGGACTGGAACTATAACCCTACCCACTGTCTAATCTTTGGCAAGAACAGTAGGGTGCCTGAATGGCACAGCTGGTAAAGTGGATGCTTCACAGTACCAGAGTTTGGGCACTCTCTGTGTGGAGTTTGCATGTTCTCCTTGTGACCACATGGGTTTCCTCTGGGTGCACTGGTTTACTCTCACATTTCAAAAACGTGCAGTTATGTAGGTTAATTTGCCTCCAAAGATTTCCCCTTATGGTAGGGAGTGGATGCGAACTGGGATAACATAGAACAGGTGTTATCAGGTAATCATTCGTCAGCATGAGCAAGATGAGATGAAAGGCCAGTTTCCCTGTTACATCGTTCAATCAATCAATTAGTAAAACACAAAACCCACTGAAAAGTCTTCTCCGGATTTGCCTTTTCTGCCTCCGATGACATCGTATCCATCCTTTTCTCCAAAGTCTATGGGTCTAAAATTTATTGCAATGATTTTGTGCAGGAAAGCAATGTCCAAAAATCCAATTTTTCTCAAGAGATCTTCACTCTGCCTCCATGTAGAATCTGTATATCATCTCCTATTTTTTTTTAGTAGTTTGGGGTTTAATCTTCCTTTGAAGGGCATCACACCATAGTACAATGTAAAAAAGATGAAAGGCTGAAATGGGATTTTTTTTTTGTTCCATTCAAACTGTTTCCTAGTATATAAATTCAAAGGACACATTACCTTTGCTGACAATTTGACAGAAAAGCTGCAGCCTTTATGGCAGTTTCTTTGTCTCATGGTTCCATACACTCCTAAACCGAACAAATACAATTGTGGTCCAACCAGGTAATTTGTAATAAATTTATCTTTCAGACAAACGGGGCTCCCACTGCCTGGCATCGTGCAGCACAAATCCTCTCAGGAGTTCAAGTGCTGAGATTTACAACCTGGCTCTGAAGAGCGTCCCAATTTGTAACAAACTCCAGCCTCACAATGTTCTGAGTAAACTCTGGCTTCTCCCAATAGTGCCCTCTTTGAGTCCTTACTTTAAACATTTATCACTGTGGTTGATTCTACAATGTAGTTGACCTACCAGTCTGAAGAATGGTTCTACCTAAAACATCATGTATGTTTAGGGTTAGGCTATCATTTTTTGGACAGTGAGACAAAATGCCCTCTGGTGCTCAACAATCTCCCGCAAAGTCGGCCTCAGAAGATGGCTACGGGAATGGATCTGCCGGCTCTGGACGGGCTGGAGTTATGGAGCTCCGACCACAGCGGGCAAATTCGACCCGCCGATTGCCCGCAGAAGTCCTGAAGAGGTTGAGATTGGCCGTCTCACCTGGCCTATTTTCAGAGGGATTTTCGGGGGGGATTTTGTTCAGGTGAATGGAAGGGCCGGACCACCCATTGGTGGAAAATAGGTGGAGGCCCTATGTGTAATCAGGTAATACTATACATAAATACAATCATCAAACTCAAGTACAATAGGTAGAGCAAAGGGGAAGATACAGGGTGCGGAATATAGTTTTCAGCATTGCAGTACATCAGTTCCAAAGACAATGTCCAATGTGGAAGACAGCATTTGGCTAAATGAGGCATCAAAGCTCCTTGTTAAAACTGATATTGACCAGGTCTAAGGAGGAAACGTTGAAATCTCACAAGGTTAGGCAAAATTTCAGGTTGAGACGTCTGAAGAACGGTCTCGACCCAAAACGCCGCCTATCCATATTCTCCAGAGATAGACATAAAGTGCTGGAGTAACATTATGGGTTAGGCAGCATCTCTGGAGAAAAGGAATAGGTGACATTTCGGGTAGAAACCCTTCTTCAGAGTGAGAGTCAGGGGAGAGGGAAACTGCCTGACCTACTGAGTTATTCCAGCACTTGATGTCCTTTTCGAAACTGGATGGAATCAGGCTGAAGAAAAATCAAGGGGCAGATGGACCCAGGGGAGGGGAAGGGAGGGTGAAGTGGAGGCGGGGGCAGGAGGGTTGTACCAGTGGTAGAATCAAAGACTACCAGTGGTAGAATCAGACAAGTAGAGGAGGTGATGATAATGGGGAACCATTAGGGGAGAGATGAAGCGTAGATGGAACAAGAACCAGGCAGAGTAAAGAGAGGGGAGATTGAGGGTGAAATGTGAGTGTGCACTGGATGGATGGAGTCACAAGTGGTGTGCATTGGGGGGGGGGGGGGTGTTGAAAATGAGCGAGTGGGGCTGAATGCGGGTGGTAGAAAAGCGGTCAAAATAGAAGTATGAGATGAGAAGATCGAGTCCATTGCCAGAGTGAAGCCGCACTCAAAATGGAGGAACAGCATCTCATATTCTGCTTGGGTAGCTTTCAACTTAACAGTATGAACATTGCATTATCCAATTTTAGGAAACCCCTCAGCTCAGCTAGCCTTCCTTTCTCCCCAACAACCTCTGATCTTCTCCATTCCTTCCTTCCCCTATGCCTCACCTGGACTCCCACATATTTCCCCTTCCACTCACTCCCCCTCCCTCTCTGTCCCTTTCTCCCTTCCTTCCACCAGTCTCCTCCCTCTGGGTTTACAATTTGCATCACTTCTAACCTGTCTCACACCGTCCCTCCTTTCTTATCTCTAGCCTTAGTTCCAACCATCCACCCATGAAACCCCCACTCTAAGGACTCTCTAAAGTGGGTACAATTACAATGTTAAATGGAATTGAATTGAAAGATACAGCATTAGAAACATTTGCTCATCGAGCCCACGTTGACCATTGATCATTCGTTCATACTAGTTCTATTATCCCACATTAACATCCGCTCCCTGCACACTATGGATAATTTACAGAGAGCCAATTAACCTACTAACCCACATGTCTTTGGGATGTGGGAGGAAACCAGAGCAGCCAGTGTAAACCCACAGGGTCACTGGGAGAACGGACAAACTCCACACAGACAATACCCCAGGTCAGGATCTGTGAGGCAGCATCTTTACCAGCTGCGCCACTGTGCCACCCTCAAAGGAGATTTGGTCAGATACATAGATCGAAAAGGTTGAGAGTGATATGGGCCAAAGGCAGGCTGATGGGCCAAACGGAGCTCAGATAGACATTTTGGCTGTAATGGACAAGTTGGCCGAAAGGCCTGTTCCCACCCTCTATGAATAATTAGCTATTTAGGACTATTCGGTACAGATATCAGCTTCCACCCGTGATACATCCTTTGAGTGATTTTATTTATTTATTTATTTATTTTTATTTTTATTAGAAGTACAGTAAATTACAATAATACACATCACATATATCTTATTACATTTGTTGTACCACTTCGTTTTTCGAGCTTTAAAAAAAGATAGAAATAAAAGAAGTAAGGAAAGTGAGCAAGAATCATGAAGGTGGAGGAAAGTGTTGGGAAAAGAAAGCCCCTTAGGGAAGAAGTTAGAGAAGGAAGTAAAGAAAGGAAATTAGACGCTAGAAAGAAAAGAAAAAAAAGGAAAAACAATCGCTCTATTGTAACACAAAACTCCGCAAACAAGGATATACCATCAGTATTTTTATTTATTTTTTAACTTTATTTTATACCCCCCGTTACCAGATCCTGGTACCATTTATATTTTAAATTACTATTGCACCTTATACTTGTAATAGTTCCATAAATGCAGATCACGTCTTTTGGAAGTGGTCTGCTTTGCCTGCTAGGAGGAGTCTCATCTCTTCCAAGTGTAGTGTTTCGAACATGTTTGAAATCCACATTTTTATTGTTGGTATTGGAGCATTTTTCCAAAATTTGAGTATAAGCTTTTTTCCCATTATTAGCCCGTAATTAAGTAAGTTCTTTTGAAACACGTTTAATTCGGGGTTACCTTCCGTTATTCCAAAAATGATCCATTCTGCTTTTGGTACAAGTTTTATTTTAAATAATTTTGTGAAGATTTGAAATATTTCGTTCCAGAATTTTTGAATTTTTATACAAAAAACAAAAGAGTGCGTTATGTTAGCTTCTTGTGACTGACATTTATCACAAATGGGTGAGACATTGGGGAAAAGTTTATTTATTTTAGTTTTTGAATAATAAAGTCTATGTAATGTTTTATATTGAATTAGAGTATGTCGTACGTTGATCGAGCATTTATGCACATATAGTAAGTGTTTATCCCAGCTCTCTTTTGAAATTTTTATAGCTAGTTCTTGTTCCCAGTCTCTTCTAATACCATCGGATGTAGGTATTTCTATATTTAAAATAATGTTGTATAAGTATGATATTAGATTTGCTGATTCAGCCTTTGTCTTCATGGCTTCATCCAATAAGTCTGGGGACATGTTATGATAGTCTTTTGTGTATTTTTTCAGATAGTCACGGATTTGAAGATATTTAAAATATTGATTATTTTTCAAATTATATTTCAGTTGTAATTGTTGAAATGATAATAATTTTCCTAATTCATACAAGTCTCCGAGCGTTTTGATTCCCATTCTTTTCCATTGTGTAAATGATTTATCTATAATTGAAGGTTTAAACGACGGGTTATTGACTATTGGCATTAAATTTAGATTCTGTTTTATTTGTTTCCAAGTTCTAATTGTGCTATGTATCATTGGATTTTTATTATAATTTTTGTTATTCAGATTCATTGGTGAGAGGAGAGTCGCTCCTGTATTACACGGAGAGCAGTCCTCTCTCTCCATTACAACCCAGTCCACCTGCTGGGCAGAGTTGTCCAGCAGGTGAATCATATTTTTAATATTTACTGCCCAATTATAGTACATAAAGTTATGGAGCGCTAGACCACCCATCTCTTTTGGTTTACTAAGGTGTGCTCTTATTTACTAAGGGGTGATTATTTTGATGTATTTTTAGTATGACAAGGCTTCTGCTGTTCTATAATCCAGTCGGTGGAATGAGCTCTCAAACACAGAGATCAATATGCATGCATTACTATGTCAAGCATTAAGCAAATAACAAAACAGGACTAATTACAGCTCCAGAGGAGTTTTTGATAAAGTTGGCCACGACAGCAGGGAGAATTCTCCACCATTCTATAATTAGCAGCTGGCATATTTTGCATCTCTCTAGATAGCAGGCAGGCCTTTGATTTAATAACTTATTAGGAGAAAGAAATGATGCATTAGATCATGCAGTACTTGTTCAGGCTAGGATTGAATTATCCTTCTAGATTATATGAACAGCTCCTGGAACCCAAGTTTAGTTTATTTCAGTTTAGAGATACAGCGTGATAACAGGCCATTCAGCCTACTGAGTCTGCGCCGACCAGCGATCACCGCGTACACTAGCACACTAGGGACAATTTACAAAGCCAATTAACCTACAGACCTGACATCTTTGGCGTGCGGGAGGAAAATAATAATAATAATAATAATAACTTTATTTATAAAGCACTTTAAACAACCGCAGTTGCCACAAAGTGCTGTACATGAGGACTCATGGACAAAAAGTTATTACAAACCATTAAAAACCGTAAAACAGTAAAAATTAAAAGACATTAAAAGCACTAAGAACAGGAGCAATGTCTCAGCCAGTGTCGAAAGCCAGAGAATAAAAATGAGTATTTAGGGAGGATTTGAAGATGGACAGTGAGGGGGCCTGTCTGATGTGCAACGGCAAGGTGTTCCAGAGTGCCGGAGCAGCAACAGAAAAGGCTCTATCCCCTCTGAGCTTCCGCTTAGACCTTGGTACCTCAAGGAGCAGCTGATCAGCTGACCTGAGGCACCGGGCAGGAGCATATAGGTGGAGCAGCTCAGAGTGGCAAGGCGGGGTGAGCCCATTCAACGATTTGAAAACAAATAACAGAATTTTAAAATGAACTCGAAAGTGCACTGGGAGCCAGTGAAGGGAGGCCAAAATTGGCGTAATGTGCTCCCTCTTTCGAGTTCCGGTTAAATGGCGAGTGGCAGCATTTTGAACCAGCTGGAGAAGAGCCAATGAAGCTCGTGCGACTCCAGAGTAGAGCGCGTTACAGTAATCCAGCCTAGATGTAATAAAGGCATGGATTACTGTTTCAAAATGCTGCCGCTTGAGGATGGGCTTCACCTTTGCCAGCTTCCTTAGGTGAAAGAAGCTGGACTTAACCACCGCGCCTACTTGTTTATCTAGTTTAAAATCACCGTCCATCCTAAAACCCAGGTTTAAAACTGTTGGCTTTACGGACAATGCCAGTGGACCCATGTCAACAAAGGGAGGTTCACGGCAGCCATTGGGGCCAAACAAAATCACCTCTGTCTTTTTTTCATTAAGTCCCAGAAAGTTTAAGGCCATCCAGGACTTAATGTCCTCAAGACAAGACAGAAGTGATTTTAGAGAATAGTCGTCTTCTTTCCTGAGTGGCTTATATAACTGGCTATCATCTGCGTAAAAGTGAAAGGAGATGCCATGCCTTCGTAAAATTGAGCCCAGAGGAAGTAGGTATAGAGAGAAGAGCAGGGGCCCTAAAATTGAGCCCTGTGGAACCCAATATGCAAAGGGAGTGGAGGAGGATTCAAAGCCAGCAAGGCTTACACGCATGGTTCTGTCTGCCAGATAGGACCTGAACCATCCCAGGGCACTGCCACAAATGCCCACTTGGCGCTGTAATCGGGAAATTTAAATTCCATGGTCCACTGTATCGAAGGCGGCAGATAAGTCCAGCAAGACAAGAACCACATAATTACCGGAGTCGTTTGCCAGGGGGATGTCGTTAAAAACCCTTAGCAGAGCCGACTCTGTGCTATGCATAGCTTTGAATCCAGACTGGAAAACCTCCTGAATATTGTGCTCATCCAGGAAGAGTTTCAGCTGAGCATAAACTACTTTCTCCATGATTTTAGAGATAAATGGCAACTTGGAGATCGGCCTAAAATTGGCCAGAACAGTTTGGTCCAGGCCGGGTTTCTTAAGTAGTGGTTGCACTACTGCATGTTTAAAATTTACGGGGACAACCCCAGAACACAAGCTACTGTTTATGATGGCGAGAACCGACTGCCCTATACTCGGGAAAACCTCTTTAAAAAGAAGAGGAGGGACAGCATCACAAGGGGAACCCGACGGCTTAATATGGCTAACCACATCCTCTAGACCCGACAATGTCAGAGGCACAAACTTATCGAATGCCACCAGGCATGGGGCCGGGTCAGAGGCAGGAGCTGAGATGAGAGCCCTTATAGAAACAACCTTATTGATAAAGAAGTGCAGGAAGTCATTGCACAATTCGGACGATGCTTCCAGGCAGACAGGCTGTGGGGCATTTAAAACAGAATCAATGGTTTTGAATAACACACGTGGGTCGTGACACTTAGACACTATTATATTAGACAGGTAATATCTTTTGGCCTCTTTAACAGTATTTTGGTAATTTCGCCAGCTGTCCTTTAGAATTTGCGATGAAACCTGCAGCCTGTCCTTCTTCCACTTTCGTTCAGCTCTGCGACACTCCCGTCGAGCTGTACGAGTTGCGTCACTGAACCAGGACTCGGGTTTAGCTCTGGGCTGCAAAGTTTTTAACGGAGCCACAGAGTCCAGTATAGTTCTGCAGGAGGAGTGGAACCAAGAACTAATCTCCTCCGTACCAAGGGAAGTGGACGCAGAGGGGGCACAGAGCTGATCGAAAGCAGCAGAGAATTGGCCAGCAGCAGAAGGGTTAAAGGACCAACAGCGCCGAGCAGACGCTACAGGTCTAACTGCAGCACTGGAAAAACCAACAACCCACAAGTTTAACACAGGCAAGCCATAAGAGAGAACAAGGTCCAATGTATGTCCATGTTCGTGTGTGTGGGGAAAAGTCACGCAGTCACGGGGAGGACGTACAAACTCCATGCAGACAAACTTAATGCAACCAACACCCATAGTCAGGATTGAACCCGGCAGCAGCTTTAAAAACATAGAAATATGGAAAATTGGTGCAGAAGTAACCCATTCTGCCATTCGAGCTAGCACCATCACCCAACATGATTATGGCTGATCATCCAGAATCAGTACCCTGTTCCTTTCTCCCCCTATCCCTTAATTCCATTACCCCTGAACTATATCTAACTCTCTCTTGAATACATTCAGTGAATTGGCCTCCACTGCCTTCTGCCGCAGGGAATTCCACAGTCACAGCTCTGGCTGATAAAGTTTTTACTCATCTCAGTCCAAAATAGCATGCTGCACCACCACTGCAGCACCACTGCACCACCACTGCACCACCACTGCACCATCACTGCACCACCACTGCACCACCACTGCACCACCACTGCACCACTGCACCACTGCAGCACTGCAGCACTGCAGCACCACTGCACCACTGCACCACTGCACCACTGCACCACTGCACCACTGCACCATCACTGCACCACCACTGCACCACCACTGCACCATCACTGCACCATCACTGCAGCACCACTGCACCACCACTGCACCACCATTGCACCACCACTGCACCACCATGCCGCCCTTTTGCTAATCTTCCGACACAGGTAGCAACTAATTCAGCTCACAACACTTCCACTTGGTTCAATGTTAGATGGTGTTAGCATGGGCTAAGTGGTGTGATATTTCACCACTGACATTTGCGAATCCAGATCCACACCTGAGAATTGAACAATAATCAATAATGACAGAACTGTGAGTCTGTTACATTAGATATTCCCTTAAGAAGAAGACATTAAAACCTGCCATACATTTTGAACATAGAACATAGGTCATGAGAGCTAAACCATCTACAGCGGGATAGTGGCACAGAGGTAGAGATACTGTCTTGCAGCGCCAGAGTTGTGGGTTCGGTCCTCACTATGGGTGCTGTCTGTAGGGAGTTTTCTCTTTCCCCCTGCGACCAAGTGGGTTTTTTGTCCGGTGCTCCGGTTTCCTCCCACATTCCAAAGATGTGCAGGTTTGTAGGTTAATTGGCTTCTGTAAATTGTCCGTAGTGTGTAGGATAGAACTAGTGTAGAGGTGATGGTTGGTCAGCACAGACTCGGTGGGCCGAAAGGCCTGTTTCCACGCTGAACCTATAAACTAAGTTAAAGTTAACAAGAGCTGTACTCCTGGCAGGATCACCCAGGGTGGGCAGGTCGAGGGGGAGGTCCCTGACAAAGCACGACCCAAGAGGAAGACCTTGATGGTGGAACAGGCGGAGGATGGTGTCTGGCTGGCGGGTGGAGATCACAACGGTGGAAGAAGCTGCAGTAGGGAGAGAATCCCCACCATGGTGGAGTCCATGCCGTTTGACCTGGGTCTGCCTCTGTCATGGACCGTGTGGTGGCTGTACATGCACCAGTCTCCCCATGGGAAAAGACGCCACCAACGCGCGTCCATTTGGAGAGACATAAAGTCTGTGCCTCCAGGACTGGCTTCTTCAGCCATCTCAACTCCCACAGACAGGACTCAACAGGAGGACAATCACACTCCACTTGGAGTAATAACTGATGGCTCTTCAACATCTACATACGTTGAGGTTAAGTGATTTATTAGTTCAACTCTTCATTCAATCTCCCTGTGCATTTAGGTGTGGGACTTCGCTTCACCATAAAAGTGACTACAATTAGTAGGTATGTTACAATACTTACCTTCAGCAGAGCTGCAATTCTGCCATTGGCTGTGTGCGTGATTTCGGCACGGTTGAGGGGGGGGGGGGGGGGGGGCGGGGTTAAAATGCGTTTTTTTTTCTTACCTTGTCCTGGATTATATTTGGTTGGAGTGCAAGCTTTTGTTGAAGAATCGTTCCAACGGGCGTTCTGTCTATTTTTGTTTTAAATCTCCCGACTCGTTCAGCGCTGGAGTCATTTTAAAATCAGCTTCTAAAGCCGTCAACGCCGACAATGGGGACGGATTTCATGTAGGTGACAGATAAAAGAAAGCGGTTCATTTTTATGTATAAAAGTGGTCCTTAAGATACCTTTAGTTCACATTTTAAGTTGCGAAACGGTGATTTAGTCCCCATACCAACCGGCAGTGTTTTCCATGCAGTTATGGGGATCTAAATCACTGCAATCCGCAACGTTCCAAATGGTCGCGTTCCAGAAAAACCCACAGGCAAGTTGATTTAAATGGCCATTAATTTACAGGTATTAAACATTAAATTCCGTCCATTTTGCCTATAAATCCAAGACAATGAGATTTAAAAATTATGTTATATTGTGAATTATTGTGTGAATGTTATTTGGACACTTAGGCTATTTAAAAATGTTAATCTATTCTTAAGAAATTGATAGATGTTTAGATCTAGTAATTGAATTTTGTAATTAGCTACAATTAGGTAACTAACTAATTATATGCTTTAATTTAAAGTTATCTAAGTAAGATTGTTTCATATTTGTTTCAGAATGCTTCAATCTATAATAACTGAAAATTTATTTAGGTTTTCTTAATTTTTAAGAAAATTATGGCCATTTGACTGTCCTCGATCACAGCTTTTGTGTTAAGTCAATGGAAAAGCAATAGAGAACAAAACAAGATGCTAATTTCCGAGTATGAAAATGGCCATAATCTTTTTAATACTGAAGATATGAAAGTGAATTAGGTGACAAATTAAACTTCTTTTTATGCTTTATCTGATGGGATAAATTACAGACTTGATTTTTAAAATCTCAAAATTTTGTAACATTGCTACAATTAGTTTTATAAATTCATAAATCATAGGAGAAGGATTAGGCCATTCGGCCCATCGCGTCTACTCTGCCATTCAATCATGCTTAATCTACCTTTCCCTCTCAACCACATTCTTCTGCCTTGACCCTTGACACCCTCATTAATCAAGAATCAGTCCATCTCTGCATTAAAAATACCCAATGTCTTGGCCTCCATAGCCATCTGTGACAATGAATTCCACAGATTCACCACCCTCTTATAAAATAAATTCCTCCTCATCCCCTTTCTAAAGCCATGTGCTTCTATTCTGAAGCCATGTCATCTGGTCCTAGACTCAGTGAAAGTCCAGTCAGCTAGTGGAAACTAGTGGAAACATCCTCTCTACATTCACTCTTTCCAGACTTTTCAGTATTCAGTAGCTTACAATGAGATCCACCCTAAATTCCAGCAATTGCAGGCCCAGTATTGTCAAACGCTCATCATATGTTAACCCAATCATCCCCGGGATCATTATTGTAAAACTAGGCATAGGTTTAAGATGAAGGGGATAACATTTAATAGAAAACCGAGTGGTAACCTTTTCACACAAAGGGTGGTGGCTGTATGGAACAAGCTGCCAGAGGACGTAGTTGAGGCTGGGACTATCCCACCATTTAAGAAACAGTTATGTCCCTGTTCCACTTAGGAAACCCGAACAGAAACCTCTGGAGACTTTGCACCCCACCCAAGGTTTCCGTGCGGTTCCCGGAGGTTTTTGTCAGTCTCCCTACCTGCTTCCACTACCTGCAACCTCCGGCAACCACCTGCAACCTCCAAACTGCACGGAAACCTTGGGTGGGGCGCAAAGTCTCCAGAGGTTTCCGTTCAGGTTTCCTAAGTGGGACAGGGGCATTAGATGGGTACATGTATAGGACAGGTTTGGAGGTATATGGACCAAATGCAGGCAGTTGGGACTTGAGTGGCTGGGACACTGTATTGCTCTGTGACCACCTCTGGACCCTCAATAAATAATTAAATTGGATGGGAAAATCTTTAGTCCATGAAAAGTACCTTTTGAATGCACATTTCTTCTTCCTCTTTAGAAGTCAACTATCTGTGATTAGAGAGAAACCCCCCCGAGCGAAATTAGAGCGGAGAACTCCACTGATTGAAAATTATTTTTCTTTAGTAAGATAAAGCCAGAATACCACCTTGAGAAACCATGACCATTGGTTTGCAGAGCTGAGGTAAAACTCATCCTTTATAGTTTACCAGATTGCGGCCGGGATTCGGTGGCATTCGCTACAACGAGAGGTTGGACAGAATTAGATCTTTTTCCCTGGAACATGAGATGTTGAGTGGAGAGACCTGGTAGAAGTGTATAAAATTCTGAGAGGCATAGATATGGTAGACAGAATCATTTCCCCACGGTGGAAATGTCAAACACCAGAGGGTATAGCTTTAAGGTGAGAGGGGAAAAGTGTAAAGGGCATGTGCGGGACAAGTTTTTTTACACAGAGGGTGGTGGGTGACTTGAACAGGCCGAGGGGAGTGATGATGGAGGCTTTTTGATGGGCACAAGGATATGTAGGGATGGAGGGATGTGGATCACGCGCAGAAGGATGAGATCAGTTTAGCTTGGCATCATGTTCGGCAAAGATAGTGTGGGCCAGAGGGCCTGTTCTAATGCTGTACTGTTCTATGTCCTATGATCATGTGCTGGTAAATTGGGCAGATCCATTGTTCTCTGAACCCCACTTTCCCATCATGACCACATTCTAAAGAATCTATTGCCTTAAACCACTTGATTGTACTTCACTGAAATATCCCTGCACATAGCATAGAGGTATGACATGTCCTGCAATGATGCAGACATTTCCCCAGAGATGTGGCCCAGTATTGAGTGATGGCTCTATTAAAAATTAGCACACCCCAAATATGGCCTAAACACATGCAGTGAATACAAATTAAATTAAGGTCAAGTTGAATTACCGAAGTGATATTACTCTGATTTCTAATGAAGAAAATGTCTTCTGTAATAAACCAGCTTTATAGTGAAACTGTTTTCAAAACCTGTTAGGCACCAGTTCACTATCATTGGTGTCTTTCAGTTGAAGTTAGGGGCTTGATGAGCCTAAGAGTCTGTTTTGGTGCTGTATCTCTAAACTAAACTCAATGACATGAAGATTTGTAGGTTAATTGGCTTCTGTGTAAATTGTCCCTGGTGTGCAGGGAGTTTGCATGTCCTTCCTGTGTGCGTGGATTTCCTCCGGGTCTCCACTTTCTTCCCACATCCTAAAGACATCCGAGCTGGTAGGTTAATTGGGCTCTGTAAAAATAGCCGCTAGCATTTAGGGAGTGGATGAAAAAGTGGGATAACATAGAACTAGTGTGAACGGGCAGTGTGGGCTCGGTGGGTGAAAGGCCTATGACCATGCTATATTTTTAAACATAAACTAAATTAAACTAAATTTTAAATTAATGTAAATGTGTAAGATATTGGGAGAAACCACATGGTATGCTTTGCAAGCAATTACGTCAGCTTCTATTTCAGGCTTGTTTACTTGAATCAGTCACTCCATCACTCAAATTCATTGGTCTTATTTACGAGGCAGAATGACTAATGGTTGTTCTGCACCATCTTGCATTTTTGCTGAGGAAATTATCAACCCTCTCACTCCATCTAATGGCTGCAGAAAATCTATTTTCAATTTTTCACTTTACTTTCTCCCATGGGTCAAAGGCTAATAGAATAAATGTGCCAAGCTACTGCGGCGCCATCTGAAATTTCGCTGCAGATTGGAATGACTTTTCATAACAAAACAAAACAGAATAATGAAGTAAGTCTTTAATTTTAAATGAATTAACAGCAGTAAAAGGATCAGTGTACAGTAATGAGGTCTTTTGAAAAAAGGCCTGTATTTATGAAGTTCCCGATTGTTCTGCTGACCTCAAGACCTTTCTGTGGAGTCTCTATTAAAAGGTGACATTGCTGTTGTTTGGGGGTTTTTTTTTAAGGTGTTTTGCTGTAGCTCTGTAGTCCCACTTGCTTGCAGGGCCAAACACAAATTACAGGCGAAAATCAAAAAACAAACTGCAGGTACAGTTTTGATTTACCGGCAACTTGTCCAGCACCTCTTTGAATCTAGACAAAATTACGAGAGCGCACTTGAAATTCCCCCCAGAAGTTCACCTCGAAACCTAGGCTGGGTGACCTACGGCCAATCACGACCTCATTGGGACTTCCACACCGATCGGCGGGTCGAATTTGTCCCCTGTAGCCGGGGCCCTGGTACTCCGGCCAGGCCGGAGTCGGCAGATCCGTTCCCAAAGCCGACTTTGCAGACGGTATCTCAGCCTCTCGGTGGCCTAGACGGACTGTTCCAGTACCAATGGATTCTTCTCGGAAGCCGTGACCTTTGCTGGTCTAGCAAAACAGATCACCCAGAAAGGCTCTGGAACCAAAGTGACCAAAAAAATTGTTGATGGACCTGTATAAACAAAAAGGTAAAATATAAACAGAAAATTCTGGAAGAACTCAGCAAGCTCGGTAGCATCTGCGGAACCTAATTCTTCATCCACGAATGCTACCTGATCAAGCATCATAGAGTCATAGAGTCATTCACCTGGAAAGCAGGCCCTTTGGTCTAACTTGTCCATGCTGACCGATATTCCCCAATTTACGCGAGTCCCACTTGCCCGGGTTTGGCCCATGTCCTTCTAAACCTTTCCTATCTATGTACCTGTGCAAATGTTTTTAAATGCTATTTTTGAACCTTCACCAAATCTCCCTGTTTAGTTTAATTTTGTTTATTATTGTTACTTCAGACTGCAGACATCAGTTGCAGTGTGGAAACAGGCCTTTCGGCCCACCGAGTCTGTGCCGATCAACAATCATCCCATACACTAACCTACACACATCAGGACCAATTTTACAACTTCCTGAAGAAAATCAAGTTACAAACTTTAAAGGGCGGCACATTGGCTCAGCGGTGGAGTTGAAGGCTTACAGCGCCAGAGGCCCAGGTTTAATCCTGACTATGGGTGTTGTCAGTATGGAGTTTGTTGGTTCTCCCCGTGACCGTGTGGGTTTTCTCCGGGTGCACCGGTTTCCTCCTACACTGCAAAGACAGACAGGTTTGTAGGTTAATTTGGCTTTGGCAAAAATTGTAAGTGGTCTGTAGTGTGCAGGATAGTGCTAGTGTACAGGATGATGGCTGTTTGGCGTGGACTCGGTGGGCTGAAGGGGCTCTCTCTGTGCTGTATCTGCTGTAAAGAGCGTACCTGTACCCTCTAAGCAGGCACATTCACAACAGTCAAGAGAGTTTAATTGTCATAAGTACTGACAAAGGGACAATGCTTGCAGCAGCATGACGGGCCTGTAAACACAGTACTCACAGGTAATATTTACTAAACAAAAATTCCACTGACTAATAACCACAATACGTTCAAAAATGGCAATGTTCTAAGTGCAACCAAAGACAGTCTACAGAACTTTATAGCTGAGATTAGTGTTGTGCAGTGTTCAAGAACCTGATGGTTGTTGGGAAGAAGCTGTTCTTGAACCTGGTGATCGAGAGCTTGGCCAGGGTGGTGTGGGGTCATTCACCACCTGACAGGCTTTGTTCCACCACCACCTCTTCTTCAGCTTTCATCCCAAACCTGGTCTGAGGAAGGGTCCACCCCAAAACCTCACCTATCCATGTTCTCCTGAAATGTTGCCTGACCCTCTGAGTTACTCCGGCACTTTGTGTTTTGTTTTACTTTCTGCTGATTGTTTGGAATTCAATGGTGGATCCTGTTTTCAGTGTTGAAATTAACAGTGGCTCCACAGCTGGAGTCATACAAACCTGGTCTTGCCGTGAACCTTTTACCGACTTGCTTTTCTGTCTGCCGTTGCATCAAAAATAAAACATTGTAATTAAACACATTGAGATTATATCAAATATGTGGAGTTAAACCAGTTACATAAACTTCCTAACCCATGCAAATTTGCAGAGTTAGTGAATTATCATGCTGGTAATAATGAGAGATGAGTTCGCAAATGCAGAGTGGAACTGCTGAATTATAGCAGCAAATTGAGCAGTAAGTTCAATAGGTGCAGGTGGAAGGGTTCGACATTAATACTTGCTGTCTATTAAAAATAAAACAATGTAAAATAACAAAACAATTATTCATAAATATCCACTTGAAGTGGAAAATGTTGGGTTTGGGCACTGTGGAGAGGAGTAGTGCTGGTGAGCGGGCTGTGAGTTCACCTCCCGCACCCTAGGAAGTGCCCTGGTAATTCCAAGGTTGGCTACGGGAGGTGAGGGGTGCGCTCGTGGGTCTAAATGTAGGTATGTTACAAAACTTACCTTCAGCAGTGCTGCAATTCTGCCACTGGCTGTGTGAGCGATTTTGGCGCATTTGAGGGGAGGGGGGGGGGTTAAAACGGGTTTTTTTTCCCGACCTGGTCCTGAATTATATTTGTTGGAGTGCAAGATGTTGCTAAAGAATTGTTCCTACGGCCGTTATGTGTGTTTTTAAAAAAAATTCACCCGACAAGTTAATCGCTGGAATGATTTTAATATCAGCTTCTGAAGCCGTCAATGCCGACAACGGGGACGGATGTTATGGCGGACCAGGTAAAAGAAAGTCGTTTATTTTTATGTATAAAAGTGTTTCTTAAGATGTATTTAATTCACATTTTAAGTTGCGAAACGGTGTATTTGCTGCAGATATGGGGGACTAAAATCACCGCAACCTCAAAGTTCCAAATGGTCCCGTTCCAGAAAATCCCACTCACAAGCTGATTTAAATGGCCATTAATTTACAGGTATTAAACATTAAATTCCTTCCATTTGGCCTATAAACCCATGACAATGAGATTTAAAAATTATGTTATATTCTGAATTATTGTGTGAATGTTATTTGGACACTTAGGCTATTTAAAAATGTTAATCTATTCTTAAGAAATGGATAGATGTTTAGATCTAGTAATTGAATTTTGTAATTAGCTACAATTAGGTAACTAACTAATTATATGCTTTAAGTTCAAGTCATCTAAGTAAGATTGTTTCATATTTGTTTCAGAATGCTTCAATCTATAATAACTGAACATTTCTTTCAGTTCTCTTAAATTTTAAGAAAGTTATCGGCTTTTAAATGTTCTCGATCACAGCTTTTGTGTTAAGTCAATGAAAAAGCAATATGGAACAAGATGCCAATTTCCGAGTATGAAAATGGCCATAACTTTTTTAATACTGAAGATATGAAAGTGAATTAGGTGTCAAATTAAACTTATTTTTATGCTTTATCTGATGGGATAAATTAAAGACTTGATTTTTTAAATCTCAAAATGTTGTAACATTGCTACTAAATGTGGGTGGAGTGGAGTGGGATGCTGGAGACCCTGCAGCAGCTGAAGGATTGCGTGGATCGGGCGCCACTGGAAGCCCCACAGAGGTCTGCCACGCACGCTGATCAGACGCAGTATGCAACGGAACGGAGCAGTGGAGCAGCGGTGGAGGACACCAACAACATCGCCTGGCCAGGTCGACCCCTGCAACTCCGATCCAGTGCTGCCGGCTCTGAACTTGAAACTTGAAGGGCATATAATGGTGCCGGAAACATGGTGATGCTTTGTTCATAAATTATAGTATTAAAATTAGGCCATTCTGCCCATCAAGTCTACTCCACCATTTAATCATGGCTGATCAATCTTTCCGTCTTAACCCCATTCACTTGCCTTCTCCCCATAACCCCTCACGCCATTACTAATCAATAATCTGTCAATCTCCTCCTTAAAAATATCCACAGACTTGCCATCTGCGGCCGTCTGTGGCAATGAATTCCACAGATTCACCAACCTCTGACTCAAGATATTCCTCCTCATTTCCTCTCTAAAGGTACATCCTTTTATTCTGAGGCTGTGCCCATTGAACGATGGAAAAAGCAGGAAAATAGCTAGCGAGAGAATAGAGGGGTCATATGGCTTCCTCCTTGGCTGCATCATGCGAAGATTTAACTGAATCTTCTTCTGCTGCCCTTTTACCCAAATATACTTTAGACTTTAGAGATACAGCACGGATATAGGCCCTTTATCTCACCGAGTCTGTTCTGACAAAGCAATCACCCCGTACACTAGCACTATCCTACACACTAGGGACAATTTAGAATTATTTTACCAAAGCCAAACCTGTACGTCTTTGGAGTGTGGGAGGAAACTGGAGCACCTGGAGAAAACACACAAGGTCACAGGGAGAACGTACAAACTCTGTACAGACTGCACCCTTATTCAGGACCGAATCCGGGTCTCTGGAGCTGTAAGGCAGCAGCTCTACCATTGCGCCGTTGTGCTTTTAATTATAAGATAATCCTAACGCTGTGCCGCCCCTGAACTGCATTCCAGGCCACATCAGCTCATTGCTCATCTTCTCATGTCACCTCAGTTCTATGGCCAATTTAGCTTAAATTTGTTCCCTTGGTTACCACACTTCAGCTGCTGGAATAATTTTCTACTCATTTAATCCATCCATACTTTCATAATTTTGAACACAACCCCCTCAACTTAATTTGCTACATAGGGAACAGCATCTTCCATCTGGGTGAGTTGCTGCACTCCATATTCAATATTCCAATTTAAGGCAAATTGCCATGACTATCATATCATCCATCCATGACTTTGGTTCAGATTTTGTCCCTCCATTACTGTCCTCAACGATGGGTTGGTGGTGGCGAGAGTCGACAACTTCAAGTTCTTGCATGTGCAGATTAGAAGTTTTAGAGAGGTACAGTGTGGAACCAGGCCCTTCGGACCATCGTGCCCATGCCGACGAGCGAGCACTCCGAACACTAGCAGTATCCTACACGTTACGGACTATTTACAACTCGCAGAAGCCAATTAACCCACAAATCTGTACACCCTTGGAATATAGAAAGAAACCGGAGCACGTGGCGAAAACCCACACGGTCATAGGGAGAATGTACAAACGCCATACAGACAGCACATACAGGATCGAACCAAGGTCTCTGGCGCTATAATTCCACCACTGCACCACTGTCTCACCACCTATTCCTGTCTTCCAGAGACGCTCGCTGACCTGCTGAGTTACTCCAGCACTTTATGTTTTTCTTTGTAAACCAGCAGCTGCAGCTCCTTGTGTCCACAGGAGGAGTTGCTGCCTGGATTCACCATCACATTGGAAAGCGGAGGCCTAAATTATTAGAACATGTTTCATAACCATGGCTCATGTTCCTTAGAGAATGTACGATAGTGCGATGATCTGAGCAAGCCATTTAAAATATTTAAAAGGATTTTATAAGCAGATGCTATTTCTGTCTCTGGATAAATCACTAAGCAGGGAAGAAAGGCTGAGAAATGTATTCTCACAATGGTGATAAAAGTATTGTGCTGTTGAAAATAGATGCAAGAGCGAAGAGAAATTGCAACATTTTCTGGCCTTTCAGCACCTGGCAGGAAGTCCAATTTCTGATTGCTCCTGCAAGATTACTTACAGCCCAATCAGTCTACTATCAACCTAGAGCAAGATGATAAAAGTGTTTGTGACAGTGTTATCAGGCAATATTCAGCAATAAAAAATTGAATGATGCTCAATTTGTGTTTCATCAGATGCAGTCAGTTCAAAATGTCATCACAACCTTGGTCTAAACAAGGACAAATGAACTGTTTTTTAACGTGACTGTCTTTCAGGTTTAGGTTCAGGTTGATTATTCTAATGTGAACCAAGCTACAGGGAAAACCTTTGTTTTGCACGAGATTCAATCAGATCCATAAAGACTATACATAAATACCATCAGCATGTTCTCACATTGTCCTTGCTTTCATGCTGCCTTGGCGAGGCCACCAACATAATCAAGGATGAGTCTCACCCCGGTCACTCCATCTTCGCCCCTCTCCAATCACCACTATCACCAACTAGAGAGTGGTCCTGACCAACCATCTACCTCATTGGAGATCCTCAGACTATTTTTAATGGGACTTTACAGAACTTTATCATGCACTAAATGTTATTCCCATTATCCTGTATCTGTATACTGCTTGATTATATACATGTATAGCTTTTCCACTAACTGGATAGCATGCACCAAAAAAGCTTTTCACTCTACCTCGATGTACATGACAATAATCTAAATTAATACAAATATGCAACATCCTCATTGACAAGCGAATCCTTGATTCATACTACTCAAGATGGAGAAGGAGCCAGCTAAAAGACATTGAGAAGTTCATTGTTTGGAGCAGGTAAGCGGCGAATTGAAAAGGATTAGATTTAGGTTTATTGTTGGTTTCTTTTTTGGTAGGTTTGTCAGATAATACTATACAATGATACTACAATACAATAATCAGATAATACTATACTGTACAATCAAATCAAACTCACAGGCAATAGGTAGAGCAAAGGGGAAGTCACAGAGTGCAGAATATAGTTCTCAGCATTGTAGTGCATCAGTTCCAAAGGCAAAGTCCAATGTGGAAGACAGCATTTGGCTAAGAGAGGCCTCAAGCCTCCTTGTTAGATCGAGTCTAAGGGGGATAGGTTTCAATGTCACACAATTGAAGATAGTTGCGATTGTCAAATGTCTATCATCTAGCCTCAAGTTATAGTAGTGCAGCTGATAGACCAACAGCCTTACAACACCAGAGACCCAGATTCGATCCTGACCTCGGGTGCAGTCTGTGTGGAGTTTTCACATTCTCCCTGTGACTGCATGGGTTTAATCTGGGTGCTTCAGTTTCCTCTCACATCCCAAATATGTACATGATTACAGGTTAATTGTCCATCTGTAAATTGCCCTTAGTGTGTCTTGAGTGGATGAGAAAGTGGGAAAACATAGAACTAATGTGAACAGGTCTTTCTTTCTTTTCGAGTCTTTGAAGCTGGTTGACTATATGACAGTTTCCCATTCCTTCACACAGTCCTTTGCGTTTTTGTTGAACACTGCAAGATCCTTTGAGCTGCACTGGTTGGGTAGTAGGGGGCAGACAAGGCAGTGCTGCATTGTATGGTCTTCTTCTCCACATTCACAGGTGGTTTGGCCAGTTTCATAGCCCCATCTGGCCATGGCAGCTTTTGATCGCCCTGTTCCTGTTCTCAGGCGGTTGAGCGTCTTCCACTGGACCCATGGTGCTTCTGAGCCCGGAGGGAGGGCTTCAGAAGGAGGGATACCCATGTCAGTAGGAGGGGGGTTGTCCTCAAGCCTTTTTGTCCATAGTTGGAGTCTGGTTTCTTCCCGTGATGTTATTAGGGGCTGGACATGGCTGAGAAAGGTTCTCCTGGACTTCAGCCGTTGGGCCGGGGGTACACGTCCATAGAGGAGGTGGCGTTCATCACTGGTGGCCTTGGTCATCTCTACTCGGCTGTCGACTTCCCGTCTCACATCAGCAGGGTCAATGCCAGCGAGGAAGTGCAGGTTGTTTATGTTGGTGGGCTTCAAGCAGCCAGTGATTGAGCGGCAGGTGTTATTCAACGCTGGGTCTAATTTCTTGGCATGGGATGATCTCTCCCAAACAGGACACGCATACTCCGCAGAGGAGTAGCACAGGGCCAGAGCAGTAGATCTTAATGTGTGTGCTGTGGCTCCCCATTTGGAGTTGGTCAGCTTCCGGAGGATGTTATTTCGGGAGTTAACTTTCAGTTTGGTGTTTTTGACGTGTTCCTTATAGGAGAGAATGCGATCCAGTGTTACACCGAGGTAGACAGGGTTAGTGCAGTGCCCAAGAGGTGTTCCAGACCATGTGATGTTAAGGGGTCTGTTTGCTTCCCGGTTCCTGAGATGGAACGAGCAGGTTTGGGTCTTCGCAGGGTTTGCGTGTAGGTGGTTGCGCTCGTAGTAGAGGTGTAGCTCATCTAGGGCTGAGGTGAGATTCGATTCTACAGCTTCAAACGTACTCTCTTGGGATGATAGATGGTCAATGTGAAACTCGGTGGGCCGATAGGTGCGTATTCCACATTATCTCTATCTTTAAAAAAATTTAGTGAAGGACATAACGCAACAGAGATATCTGGGTGTGCATGCAAGTGGTCCTTGAAAGTGTCAAGGGACATAGAGGGATACTTCAATGAAGCCTATGGCATCCTGGATACCCCGTCTACCCTCTCAATTTCTTGTAACCCCCCATCCTCTCTACAGCCAGAGGTACACACATTTCCCCCACTATCCTGCATCCTCTTCACCTACTGTATATTTCTCCCTCTGGCTTTACATTACAATCCTTTTCTCTCCTTTTTTGACACCCTAGTGTACGGGGATCACTGGTCAGCGCGGACTCAGTGGCCCGAAGGACCTGTTTCCACGCTGTATCACTAAACTAAACTAAGATACCTAACAGAAAATAATGAGTAAAGGAATGGCAACAGTGTGGATGAATGGAACCAGCAGGATAGTTCTATCAAGAACCTGGCAGACGCTCAATGGGCCAAATAGTCTCTTTCTGTGCACAATTATTCTATGATCTGTATAGTGACTAAAGAGAGCCTTCATAGCAGACATAGTTCATTTGATGTGGTGTTCTGGAGTGTAGATGATTACATATATTTGAATCAGAAAAGAGGTGATGTGTGACTTGAGTTGAAATCAAGAAACGAGGACATTGGTTTAAGGTGAGAGGGGAAAGATTTAATAGGAACCTGAGGGGCAAATTTTTCACATGGGTATATGGAGTGAGCTACCAGAGGAGGTAGTTGACACAGGTACAATAACAATTTACCTCATTTACCTGAAGTATATATTTTGTACACCGATCAATTAGAAAAAAAGTCTCCCATAATCTTCAATATTTGCCAGAACATTATCTGAGAGCATTTTTTTTTAAATTCAGATTTTTACATTCATCACTTTGAGGGATCTCAGTTCTGAGAGGTGAACTGTTTTCACAAGATATAAAATTGGCACTATGAGCGAGTATCAAATGTTCCCAGCTCAGATAATGCATCATCACTAATAACAACTGCCTGGAACTAAAGACTAAGACTTTAGAGATACAGCATGGAAACAGGCCCTTTGGCCCACCGAGTCCGTGCCGACAGCAATCACCCCATACACTAGCTCTATCATACACACAACACCTAAGGGCAATTTACAATTTTACTGAAACCAATTTACCTACAAACCTGTACGTCTTTGGAGTGTGGGAGGAAATTGGAGCACCCAGCGAAAATGCACTCGGTCACAGGGAGAACGTGCAAACTACGTTCAGACAGCACCCATAGTCAGGATCAAACCCGGGTCTCTGGTGTTGGATTGAACTCGGGTCTCTGCCACTGCACCACTGAGCCGCCCTAATGTGTTCCATATTCTCAGAGACCCACAAAGACCATCAATTCCTTGTATCAACCTTTACATTTTCACGAAAGAGGTCAGTCATGTTGTTATTCCCAGATGGTGCTCCTGATGTTGCCTCCTGTACATCGGCGCGACCAAGCGTAGACTCGGCAATCGTTTCGTCGAACACTTGCTCTCAGTCTGCAAAAGGCCTGCTGGATCAGAGGGCGGTGGAGGCCGATTCTCTGGATGTTTTAAAAAGAGAGAGTTAGATAGAGCTCTTAAAGATAGCGTAGTCAAGGGGAATGGGGAGAAGGCAGGAATGGGGTACTGATTGTGGCTGATCAGCCATGATCACATTGAATGGCAGTGCTGGCTCGAAGGGCCGAATGGCCTACTCCTGCATCTATTGTCTATTGTATATTATCTCCCGGTTGTGAACCTTTTTTGACTCCCCTTCCCATTCCCACACTGAGCTTTCTGTCCTGGGCCTCCTCCATTGCCAGGGAGGCCACACGCAAACTGGAGGAACAGCACCTCATATTCCGCTTGGGCAGTTTACAATCCAATGGTATGAACATTGAATTTTTCAATTTTAGTTTCCCCCACACTCCCCCTTCTGATCTACCCAGGTTCTCTCATGAAGTAACACCCTCTCTTTCCTTTGCATCTCCTCAACCCTGCTGTGCACACATGTCGCCCACAATCCACCACCCCCCCCCCCCCCCCCCCCCCTACTGTCCAACCTGTCCCCTTCCACCCATATCCCTCTCTCAGGCTTTACATTTCACTCCTCGTCTCTCCTTATCTGACACCTGTTTGTCTCCTTTTACAGAAAGGAACTGTCAATGTACACGGTCGGATTAGGAAACTTTCACAGCAGATTATTAGCAGCTCGGACACCCGTCCAAATTAATTTCACTTGTAATCCATGCATTTATCTGGTCTATTACTATTGTCGTGCGTACCAAGATAAAGTAAAAAGCTGTCTTGTGTCCCATCCATTCAAATCACGCCACGCATAAGTACAAACTAACGTACATAAGTTCAACAGTTCACAGAAAAATAACCGGAGTGCATTCAGCATATACTGTAGCTACTGAGAAAATGCAGATAACCAAAAGTCCAAGGTCCACCATGAGATAGGATGGAAGATCAAGAATGTAGCCTTAGCTTATGAGAGGCCTGTTCAATAGTCAGAAAACAGAGGGGAAGAAACTGTTCCTGAATCTGATGGTACGTGTTCAGTCATTTACATATTCTGCCCGATGGGCAGAACCTTTCCTATCCATGTACCTGTCCAAATGCCTTTTAAATATTGTTATTGTACCTGCCTCAACTACCTCCTCTGGTAGCTCACTCCATATACCCTCCACCCTCTGGGTGAAAAATTTGCCCCTCAGGTTCCTATTAAATCTTTCCCCTCTCACCTTAAGCCAATATCCTCGGGTTCTTGATTCCCCTACTCTGGATAAAGGACCCATGGGCATTCATCCATCTGTTCCACTGATTTTATAAACCTCTATAAGATCACCCGGTATCCTCCTGCATTCAAAGGAATAAAGTCCTAGCCTGCCCAACCTCTCCCTATAGCTCAGGTCCTAATTGTCATTGAAGGTTGGCAGCATCTTTGTAAATCTTGCTTGCATTCTTTCCAGGTTAACAGCATCTTTCCTATGGTAGGGTGACCAAAACTAAACAAAATACTCCAAATGCCTCACAAATGTCCCATACAACTGTAACATATCATCTAGAAAGAAGGAACTGCAGATGTTGGTTAATGTACGAAAGGACCCAGATTGTGGAGTGACTCAGCAGGTCTGGCAGCATTTCTGGTGACGATAAGTGACGTTTCGGAAATGAAGAAGGTTCTCGACCCGAAACGTTACCCATCTGTGATCTCCAGAGATGCTGCCTGACCTGTTGAGTTACTCACAAGGTCATAAGGAATATGAGTAGAATTAGGCCATTCGGCCCATCAAGTCTACTCCGCCATTCCATCATGGCTGATCTATGGTTATTCCAGCACTTTGTAACATAAAATCCCAACTTCAACACTTTGTAACCTAACATTTCAAATCAATATCCTGACTGATGAAGGCCAATGTGCTAAAAGCCTTATTGACCACCCTATATAACTGTGATGCTACTTTCAAGGAACTATGTAGCTGCACTCCTAGATCCCTCTGATCGACAACACTACTCAGATCCCTGACATTCACTCTCTACAGTGTATCTGTAGACGTTGATCAGTGTTGCTACGTTCCAGATATGAGATTGCTTCATCAACCTTCAGTGAAAATTAAAACAAATCTGCTACAAAGCTGAATTTAACGCTCGATGTCAATGTCCTTGAATATTTGTCGGCCCGTTAGTTACACTGTTGAGTCTCTGTTCCAAGATGTGTTATTACTGATATACAATGTGAAACTGAATCCTTTTAGCACAGGAACACACAACTCACTCCCATGGTCACAATCACACAAAGAAAACACTTTGTACATCATCCGATCTTCATTTTAACAGAATTTCCAATGTATATTTTTTTAAAGAATCAAATAAAATAATATAAATTGTTTCTCATTTACACAAAAGTCTAAGCAAAACAGGAATAAGCACGATCCAGATATCAGCCACGCTCTATGTAAACAAACCATACCCCTCCAATATGTTTTAAAACACTTTGCCTTCTCTTTGAACTTCTTGGCTCCAGAGTAACCAATCTTTACTCCCCAGGCTCTCTCCATAATTGAAGTCTTCTGATCCAGGTAACATTATTGTGAATCTCCTCTGCATTCTCTCGTCCTTCCAATACCTGCCCATTATCATGGAGTAGGTATCGACCAGAAGGTGGAGGTGGAGGTGGGGAAAGGAACTGGATGATGAGGGAGAGTGGGGTGAAGGGGAAGTGGAAGGAAAGGTGTACCTTAGAGCACATAGGTAGATCAGAAGAAGCTTGAAGGGGTGGTAACTAAAATTGGAGAATCCATTATTCATACCGAAGATAGAAACAAAGTGCTGGAGTAACTCAGCAGGTCAGGCAGCATCTCCAGAGAAAAATGATGAGTGACATTTCAGGTTGGAACCCTTCTTCATACTGAAAGTAGAGGAGAAGGAACTGGAGGTATGAAAAGGCCAGAATAAAGCAGGGCCGGTAAGAGATGACCAAGCAAGGGTAGACCTCATAGTGGCCCATTGTTGGCTTGAGAATAGGTGATGACAAAAAAGGATGTGAACGGTGGAAATAGTCGGAATACAAGGATGAGGGAGGGGTGGGAGACAGGGAATGCTGGGGTTACATGAAAAAGATAAATCAACTTTCATACCGCTGGGTCGAAAGCTGCCTATATGAAATATGAGGTGCATTGTTCATACCGTGAGCTTGTAGGCTATCCAAGTTGGATATGGGGTGCTGTTCCTCCAGTTTGCGTGTGGCCTCACTCTGCTAATGAAGGAGGCCCAGGAGAGAAAGATCAGTATGGGAATGAAAAGGGGAATCAAAATGGTTAGCAACTGAGAAATCCAGCAGGTCGAGCGCAAGTGTTCAATCGTCTGGTCCATGTTGGATCTCTGTGATGTAGACTACTCGACCAAGCACTTGTGCTTGGTTCACCAAGGCCTACCGAATCTCCTGGTTGCTAACCATTCTTCTCATTCCCATGGCCTCCTGCATTGCCAGAGTGAGGACACACGCAAACTGGAAGGCCAGCACCTCATATTCCACTGGATAGCTTACAACCCAATGGTATGAACATTGAATTCTCCCAATTCACTACAGATCCACACATCTTTGGAATGTGGGAGGAAACAGGAGCACCCATAGGAAACCCACGTGGTCACGGGGAAATCTCTGCACAGAGAGCACATGAGGTCAGGATCGAATCTAGGTCTCTGGTGTTGCGAAGCCACTGCTCTACCAGCTCTACCACTGTGCCGCCATACAGCCCATCAGCCGCCGAACAACCGCGCTGCCGATGACCAGAACGATGACTGAAGACCAGAATGCCCCCCGGTAGGCACAACTCGGCCGATAGGCTTCCCAGGGGACTGCAGTGAAGCCGGGCGGTGAGGCCTGTCTGGGCCAAAGGAGCCTCAGCGGTGGCGAATGATGGGTATCTCAGTGGCAGCAGCGGGAGACTCGGCGGCGGCATTAGGGCCTCGGCAACGGTAGGTGCCTTGGCAATGGGAGCCACGGTGGCAACGTTGGCTTTGGCAGCAGCGGGAGCCTTGGTGGCAGTGGGGCCTTGCAGTCGATGAACATGAGGGGGGGGGGGGGGAACACAATGGGGGACCACTATGTGGGATGGTGGGAGAACAAAGGGGGACCTGGTGTGGGGATGGAAGAGTGCACTCTAGTTTAGAATTCTCAGCCCAGGAGACATGTCTGTGTGTGTGTGTTTGTTTGTTTATTTGTTCCGGTGAAGGTGCTGTGCACCTGGCAGCCAGCCAATAGTCGCTTGCCTTTTTCTTTTTCTTTTCACGTTTAATTTCAAGTTTTTATGCACCTTGTGTGTTGTGACTGTCGGCAGACCAATTTCCCTCCAGGGATGAATAAAGTTTTATCGCATCGTATCAAATCATATCGTGTCGCATAGTTTGTGCTTGACCTCACTTTGGCAGTGGAGAATACCAAAGACATACAAGTCAGTGTGGGAATAGAAAAGCGGTCTCAAAATGGCTTGCAACTGGGATGTTGTGGGGAAAGAGTTGTATTAGAGTGGTTTGGAACAAGGATCGTTCCACATAGATAGTGAAAAGACAGGCATAGCTGGGGGACAAGCAAGTGTCCACCTCTGTAATTTTGATTTTTAGGATATAAGATAAATCAAAAGGAAGGTTGTTCAGGCTATATCACCGTACCGTCTATTTCTTTTGAAAAGCAACAAAATCTTGTTAGAGAATAATTCCAGATGATTTCCTGCAATGTGTTGTTGGATAATCCTGTCTCAGATAGGGATAGAACTAATAGGGATCCTTTGCCCTTCAAAATAAAATTAGCTACTAAAGGGGATTAAGCGATACATAGGGTTGGAAAGATCCATTTATTTTAACCTGTGTTCAAATTTGACAAAGCTGATGGAATAAAAATCTCTCCAGCTGAACACCCTTAAGAGTCACAGGGGAAATTAACATGAACATCCTCAACTAAGTACTGGCATACAGCACAAATTAATCCAAGGTTTGAGGCCAACTTTACTAACTTTGAACTATAAAGTGCTGGAAACACAAAGCAGGTCTGGCAGCATCGATGAACGATGACTCAAAGGCTCAAGTTAAAGACTCTTCAACAGAATGAACTTTGAAGGGGCTGACAAAGGGTCAACATAGAACAGTACAATAGATCGACACAAAGTGCTGAAGTAACTCAGCAGATCAGGTAGCATCTCTGGAGGAAAAGGATGGATGATGTTTTGGGTCACGATACTTCTTGAGTCTGAAGAAGGGTCCTCACCTGATACAAGTATGGAGGTTCTGACCCAAAATGTCACCCATCTTTTTTCTCCAGAGATGCTACCAGACCTGCTGAGTTTCTCAAGCACTTTGTGTCTAACTTTGGTATAAACCATCACCTGAAATTCCTTATTTCTATAGAACAGTACAGCGCAGGAAAAGGCCCTTTAGCCCACAATGTCCGAGTCAGAATTGACGCAAAGCTGAACTAATCTCCTCTGCCTGCACACAATCTATATCCTTCCATTTCTTGCATAACTATATGCCCATCTAAACACCTCTTAAATACCCTTGTCATATCTCCGTCAACACTCATGGCAGCATATCCAGGCACCCACCTCCCTTTATATAAAAAACTTGCTCTACACATCTCCTTCAAACTTTTCCCTTCTCATCTTAAAGATATGCTCTCCAGTCGTTGACCTTTCACCCTGGGAAAAGGTTCTGACTGGCTATCCTATCTACAGTGCATTCAGAAAGTATTCAGACTCCTTCACTTTTTCCACATTTTGTACGTTACAACCTTATTATAAAATTGATTAAAATTCATTTTTTACCATCAATCTACACACAATACCCATAATAAAAATGCAAAAACATGCGTTTAGAAATTTTTGCAAAGTAATTAAAAAGAAATAACTGAAGAATCACCTTTACATAAGTATTCAGACCCATTACTTAGTACTTTGTTGAGGCACCTTTGGTAGCGATTACAGCCTCAAGTCATCTTGGGTATGACGCTACAAGCTTGGCACATCTATATTTGGGTATATTCTCCCATTCTTCTCTGCAGATCCTCTCAAGTTCCATCAGGCTGGATGGGGAGCTTCGATGCACAGTTATTTTCAGGTCCCTCCAGAGATGTTCGATCGGGTTCAAGTCCGGGTTCTGGCTAGGCCACTCAAGGACATTCACAGACTTGTCACAAAGACACTCCTGTGTTGTTTGGCTGTGGGCTTAGGATCATTGTCCTGTTGGAGCAGGTTTTCATCAAGGATCTCGCTGTACTTTGCTCCATTCATCTTTCCCTCAATGCTGACTAGTGTCCCAGTTCATGCCGCAGAAAAAACATACCCACAGCATGATGCTGCCACCATCATGCTTCACCCTAGGTATGGTATTGGCCAGGTGATGAGCGGTGCCTAGTTTCTTCCAGACGTGACGCTTTGGCAGATATTGGCCAAAGTGTTCAATTTTGGTTTCAACAGACCAGAGAATCTTGTTTCTTGTGCCATTTGGCAAACTCCAAGTGGGCCGTCATGTGCCTATTACTGAGGAGTGGCTTCCATCTGGCCAATCTTCCATAAAGGCCTGATTGGTGGAGTGCTGCAGATATAGTCGTCCTTCTGGAAGGTTCTCCCATCTCCACAGAGGAACTCTGGAGCTCTGTCAGCTCTTGTTCACCCCCCTGACCATGGCCCTTCTCTCCCGATTGTTCAGTTTGGCCGGGCGGTCAGCTCTATGAAGAGTGCTGGTGTTTCCAAAGTTCTTCCATTTAAGAATGACAGAGGCCATTGTGCTCTTCGGAACCTGCAATGCTGCAGAAATTGTTTTACACCCTTCTCGACACAATCCTGCCTTCATGGCTTGGTTTTTGCTCTGACATGCACGGTCAACTGTGGGACCTTAGATAGACAGGTGTATACCTTTCCAAATCATGTCCAATCAATTAAATTTACCACTGGTGGACTCCAATTAAGTTGTTGAAACATCTCTAGGATAATCAATAGAAACAGGATGAACCTAAGCTCAATTTTGAATATCATAGCAAAGGGTCTGAATACTTATTTAAATGTGATATTTCAGTATTTTCTTTTTAATTACTTTATAAAAAATTCTTAACACCTGTTTTTGCTTCTTCATTCTGGGGCATGTGTAGATTGATGATTAAAAAAAAGAATTTAATCCATTTTAAAATAAGGCTGTAAAGTAACAAAACGTGGAAAAAGTGAAGGAGTCTGAATACTTTCTGAATGCACTGTTTGCCTCAATGGTTCTTTATTGTCATGTATGCACTGTACAGTGAAATTCCTTTTGCATTGCTTACACATGAACAAGTTGCTAAATGTTGGCAAAATTTACCCAAACCTATCTATCGGGTCTCCCCTCAGCCTTCAAGAGAAAACATTCCAAGTTTGTCCAACCTCTTCGTGAAGCTAATAACCTATTATCCAGGCACCTTTCTGACAAACCTCTTCTGCACCCTATCCGAAGCCTACACATCCTTCCTGTAATGGGCGACCATGACTACATGCAATGTTTATAATGTGGCCTAACCAAATCCTTATAGAGTTGCATCATGACTTCCAGATTCTATACTCATTTGCCTAAACAATGAAGACAAGCAAAACCTTATGCCTTCACTATCACTCTACCTATTTATCTTGCCACTCTCAGAATGCTTTGGGCCTGGAGCCCAAGATCCATCTGCACATCAATAGTAAGATTAAACGAGAACTTACCAGTTTGAAGTTTGATCGTTATTTTATGAGGAGTAACGTTGAGGGATTACGTGAAGAACCCCGCCAGGACGCATGCGTGTCATTCTTCAAAGCAGCGGTGTGAAATCACAGATAACTGTAATGACTAAACATAGTAAGATTAGAGAAGAGATACCAGTTGAGTATATGATCAAGGGCGGGAGCGGAGGGCACGTAATCCCTCAACGTTACTCCTCATAAAATAACGATCAAACTTCAAACTGGTAAGTTCTCGTTTAATCTTACTATTTTACTTCGGAGTCACGTGAGTGACTACGTGAAGATTTTAAAGCTCTGTGATTTCATGCCGTGGAAACGAGTCCATGCATCACATCTGCCTTGATTATGGGGAGAATAGTGTTAACATCATTAGACTTCAATACGATATTGAAAACCCAACGATAAATATATTAACACCAAATTATAACCCCTGTTTATGGGGTAAAATTATATTACAGAACTTAAAATTGTTTCTGCAAATGTTCCAGGTTCAATGACTGGTTTGTTATAAAATCATTGGAAAGTTTTCTCCGTTGACCATCCTGCTGTCTTGAGGATTTGGTCCATAGGAACATCCAACTTCATAGCTGCCGATGTAGCTGCAGCCCTGGTGGAGTGAGATTTAAAATTGCTAGTGTCTACTTCAGCCTTTATTAGGACCTGTTTTAGCCATCTAGAGATGATCTGGACTGTCACTTTTTTAAGTGGCTGTTTGTAGCTGATTAAAAGTGACATTTCTTTGCCTCTGATGATCTTAGTATACTCCATATATAATAGTAAGTGTGTTACAATACAGAGACGATCATCTGTCGTGTAGGCCCTGAATTCTGTTTTTAGGCCTGCTGACCCCTGTCTGTTCTGTTTGACTAATTCATTGATGTGAAAAGTTAAATTTCCAGATGAAATAGTCATGTTGCCCAGCCTTAGTTTCTGTAGCGACTGCACCCTTTGTGCCGTGACCAAGGCCATCAACATGACTGTTTTCATAGTCAGTTTCTGTAGGGACAGAGCTGTAGCGGGAGACCAGTTTCTTAACATGGTCAGTACAGTGCTCTCATCCCATATTTGGGAGTACCTGGTTCTTGGGGGATTAACATTAAAAATGCCCCTCATGAGTTTGGTTACCAGGGTGTGTCCCAACAGAATGCCGCTCTGTTCCTTGCCACAGGTATGTTGACAGAGCACTTCTGGCGCAGTTGATGGCACTATGACTGAGCCTCTCATTGTAATGGAGGCTAGCCAGGAATTCCAGAACAGACGGGATGTTCATAGATCTGTGGGTGATGTTGTTGTTGTGACAGTACTTTTCCCATTTCTTGATGACACCAAGTACTGTTTTTTTTGTTTTTTGTTTTTGTTTTTTTTTGGTGGACTGTCTGTGGGCCGCTGAAATAATATACACTGTTCGGTCCGTCAGTCCCAGGTGTAGTAGAGGTGCTTTCAAACTCTACAAATTAATAGGTTTATATAATTATGACATGGGTAACTACCCCTTGTTGCGGGATGAACCAGTAAATTTGGTCTATGATGGATGGTGAAGCATGATTCTAATACCATGTCGAGTATCACCGGGACCCATGGTTGAGTAGGCCAATCAGGTACTATCAAAATACCAGACGCGGAGTCTTGCTGTATTTTCCTTAATGCCCTACTGATGAGGCAGAAAGGAGGGAATGCATAAATAAACAATATCCCCCAATGCAGCGAAAATGTATCTGTTGCCGCTGCCCCAGGTTCTAGTTCCCATGAACATAATTCGATAACTGGTGTGAGCCTGGATGCGAATAGGTCGATATCTGGTGTTCCATACCGTGCTGTAATTTCAACAAATACATTTTTATCCAACATCCATTCAGTGTTTTCATTGCATTTGCGTGACCTGGTGTCTGCCACTAAATTTAGTTTACCTGGTAAGTAGGTAGCTGATATCCAAAATCTCTCTGGATACACTTTTGCCAAATTGTGTTGGCCAGATTGTCACATGATGTCGATTTGTTTCCACCCATATGGTTGATATATGCTACCACAGTGGTGTTGTCGATATGTAGTCTAACATGCTGGTGATATTACCCAGAACAATATGACTTAAGGCCATGGAATGCACTTAACATTCCCAGGTAGTTTATGCCCAGTGTTTGTAATAATGATGCCTCCTGTGCATTCCATCTCCCCCACAGCTGGAGATGGAATTGGTAGCACCCCAACCAAGTGCACTGGCATCAGTTTGTAGTACCATAGACAGGTTGATGATAATGTTTGGATTGGAACAATGCCTAATGTTATCTTTCCACCATTTTAGTTCCATTATGGCCTCTGTTGGTAGCTTCATTGGTCTGTCAAAATGACCACCATAATTTTTGTGTGCTCGTATTTTGCCCTCTGTAATTATTGATAATGTAAAGGTCCGATTTGTGTGGCTGGAAACGCAGCCACTATAATGCCAATTATTCTTGCTACTAGTCTGATGGATGGTTTAGTGATGTCAATGATTTTGCTGCAAGCCTCCATTAAGGCTGTAACCTTTTCTTTCGGCAAAGTCACTGACATGTGAACTGAGTTAAGGGTGAACCCCAGATGATCCATTGTGTTAAATCACATCTGTGGTAACCTCTAATGGGTACTGTATAGTAAACATCTTTTAAATCGATGCTTGCCATGTAGTAACCTTAGGAAATCAATTGCATAGCAGTAACAAAGGTTTCCATCTAGTAATGAATATATAGTACGAAAGTATTCAAATTAGTCAAATCTATGATGATGCGGCAACCACCATCTTGTTTATGATAAAGATTTTGGACACGAATTCCTGTGGTTCATGTTGGGTTTCCTCCATTACTCCTTTTTTATATGGCCACTGTAGTTCAGCATGCGCTTTTGATTTTTCTTTGCCTGTAAGCACGAACATTCGGTTCGGTACATGCTGAACTGGAGGGTTATGTTTTTGTATAAATTCTATGGTATAACCCTATACTTCTGAAAATATAAGTATCGATAGTTAATTTATTCCATGCATCCAGGTAAAATTGTAATCTCCCACCAACCTCGTAAGGAACCAGACCCACCTACACCCATGGTTACTATTGGTAGGTTTGTTACTTTTTAGGCATCCTCCGTGGACGTTGAGGCGCCGGTGTCTGGATCTGTAGTTGGGTCGGTGTTGAGGGTTAGCGCATTTCCCAGGAAGGCCGGTCTGGGCCATGTCCTAAAAAAGACCGATGTTGAGTGTTCCTGGCCTTCGAGCTTTCACCAGTTTGTCTTGGCCGACTGGTGGTGCGTAGGGGTGCTGTTTCTGGCCGAAGTAGTTTTTAGACGTTGCTTTAATGAGCCCCAGGGTTTTACCCTCTTCGTCAAGTTCTTTTGCCTGTTTTGATAAGTTGCCTCCAAATAGTAATATTGGTGGTTTGGAGGTTCCAGGTTTGCATAGGCTTGCAAATTAGGGTCTAAAGCCGGTTGGATGGCACTCTTCCTAATGCTGTTTACTCATATTGGTAGTTGCAAAATAAAGCCAGTGCACCCTGGTGATCTTGTGTCATGTCTTTTTCGTTTATTGTGCGGGCGAAAACAGTAATTCCTGCGTTAGGACTTTCAGAACTTTCTGTAGTTTCAAGTCCCTGGCTCTGATTGAGGCTCCGACATGTTTTCAAATACGCTGGTTGACACTGGGAACATTCAGTGATTTGCAGTTCCCTGGTGGTAAGTGTCTTGCTATGGTGTCCAATAATGCCTGTCCTTATAGCTGGTTGAATGACAAGTAGTCGATACTTGCAGCTATTTTAGGTTCCAGGTTTTGGCCAGTTTGGTCGGGTTGAATAAACTGGGACACCATATCCAATAGGTTTTCTTGCACCCCATGTGCACTAGGGGTATGTTCTGCACACACCTCTTCAGGGTCAGCCCAGAATTGACCCCCTGTACTCCCCTCTGATGAGGGAGAAACACTGTGCAGCCCTACAAGAGGTACTGCTGTAGGACTTACTAGCTGCCCACTGTGACTAGTCTCCATCTCCCGGAGCCTGTCACTTTGGAGTATTTGCTCCAACAGCCGCTCCAACTGGCTCCAATGCTCTCGGGCACTGGCCACTCGCGGCTGCTCCTGTTCTCAAGCCGCTCCAACCGGCTCCAATGCTCTCGGGCACTGGCCGCTCGCGGCTGCTCCTGAAGCCGCTCCAACCGGCTCCAATGCTCACGGGCACTGGCCGCTCGCGGCTGCTCTAGTTCCCCGCTCCCAGCCGCTCCAACCGGCTCCAATGCTCACGGGCACTGGCCGCTCGCGGCTGCTCCTGAAGTCGCTCCAACCGGCCCCAATGCTCACGGGCACTGGCCTCTCGCGGCTATTCAGAGTCAACGACTCTGTTAGTTTTTTGCTTCGCTATACCGCCCGGCCGTGGCCGGTGCGGGAGCGAAGTCGGGCACAGCTGTTCCCATTACGGGAGATTGGCGTGCCGTTGGCTGCTGCTGCTGGCTGCCCGCAACTCCGCGGTTCTCCCCCGCCAGCTTTTTCGCAGCCTTCGTGGATCTGGTCCATGCCTCCACCTGTAAGGTAAGTGGAAGGAACGCAGAGTCTCCTTACCTGCTGTTCCCGGCTTTCAAATTCTGCCGCTAAGGGGAACGTCGTTCCCCCTGCTGTGACTCGTTGCAATGCGTGTAGCGATAACACGCATGCGTCCTGGCTGTGTTCTTCACGTAGTCACTCACGTGACTCCGAAGTAAAATGTGTAAATATGCTCTTCTCAAGCTTAGCTCCCTAGTCTAGTTCAGTGAAAAACACTGACTCAAGCACTGGACCAACTAAACTTTATTTTTAGAATAGACAATAGACAATAGGTGAAGAAGTAGGCCATTCGGCCCTTCGGGCCAGCACCGCCATTCAATGTGATCATGGCTGATCATCCCCAATCAGTACCCTGTTCTTGCCTTCTCCCCATATCCCCCGACTCCGCTATTTTTAAGAGCCCTATCTAGCTCTCTCTTGAAAGCATCCAGTGAACCCGCCTCTGAGGCAGAGAATTCCACAGACTCACCACTCTCTGTGAGAAAAAGTGTTTCCTCGTCTCCGTTCTAAATGGCTACTCCTTATTCTTAAACTGTGGCCCCTGGTTCTGGACTGCCCCAACATCGGGAACATGTTTCCTGCCTCTAGCGTGTCCAAACCCGTAACAATCTTATATGTTTCGATGAGATCCGCTCTCATCCTTTTAAACTCCAGAGTGTATAGCTGCTCCATTCTCTCATCATATGACAGTCCCGCCATCCCGGGAATTAACCTTGTAAACCTACGTTGTACTCCCTCAATAGAAAGAATGTCCTTCCTCAAATTAGGGAACCAAAACTGTACACAAAACTCCAGGTGTGATCTCACTAGGGCTCTGTACAACTGCAGAAGGACCTATTTGCTCCTATATTCGATTCCTTCATTATAAAGGCCACCATGCCATTCGCTTTCTTCAATGCCTGCTGTACCTGCATGCTTGCTTTCATGGACTGATGTACAAGGAGCCCCAGATCCCGTTGTACTTCCCCTTTTCCCAACTTGACACCATTTAGATAGCAATCTGCCTTCCTGTTTTTGCTACCAAAGTGGATAACCTCACATTTATCCGCATTAAACTTCATCTCCCATGCATCTGCCCACTCCCCCAACCTGTCCAAGTCACCCTGTACTCTCATAGCATCGTCCTCACAGTTCATACTGCCACCCAGCATTGTGTCATCTGCAAATTTGTTAATGTTACTTTGAATCCCTTCATCCAAATCATTGATGCATATTGTAAATAGCTGCGGTCCCAGCACCGAGCCTTGCGGTACCTGACTAGTCACTGCCTGCCATTCTGAAAGGGACCCGTTAATCCCTACTCTTTGTGAACAGCAAATTCAACTATACGATACCTAAACCACTACGGGTTCGATCCTTGTCTCTGCCTGGCCAAGCCCTTCAGCCTTGTGTAAGCAGACACTGCCCAAAAGGTCATTCAGTCCCTAGTGCTCTTCCAGAAGATCGACACCGATCTAAAATGGGGCTACCTTTTATAGGTCCATGAACCTTGAGGGGCTGAACTACATAGGGGTGGTCCCCTTACAATCCAATGAAACATATTAATTACATCGATACATTATTGACAGTTCCCCAAACTAATTACAGAGCATCTAAAACAATGTTTCTTTCAGAAGCTTCTGGAAGGAAGCTAATCATTTGAATAATGCAACATTAACCCTGCAACACAAAACTATTGTGCAAGGGCTTAACACTTTGGCCAATCACCAAACAGCAGGGTAATTGGCTTGCAACATTATTGCCATTATTTATAATTCATTTGCAGCAATCCAATCATATAAACACATTTAAGTTTATTTACAGAGTTTTAATACATACTAGACGGAGTGGGAACCGTTGGTTCCCAGCTTCACATGGGAGTGCTGGTCCACCAATGCAATATCTGTCTATCTGTCTGTCTGTCTGTCTGTCTGTCTGTCTGTCTGTCTGTCTGTCTGTCTGTCTGTCTGTCTGTCTGTCTGTCTATCTAACCACACCACACACACACACACACACAGACTTGCACACACTCACACACTCACACAGACTCGCACACTCACACAAACTCACACACACATACACACTCACACACAGACTCACACACAGACTCACACTCACACACACTCACACACACACACAGACTCATACACACACAAACTCACACACACCCACACAGACTCACACACACATACACTTATACACACACATACACACTCACATATGCACATACACTTACACACGCACATACACTCACACACACACACACACTTATGCACACACAGACTCACACACAGACTCACACACACACACATGCACTTACACACACATATATAAACTTGCACACACACATATACTCTCATACACACACATACATTGGGGTCAACAAAAGACCGTTCACGTCGCGGCCCTGTTTCCACCAATCTTTCCACCACCATGCACAAGAAGCACAAGAAGCACAAGACAGCCACCATTGTGCAGATGCAGAGAAGAACAATTTCTAATCTTGTGTGTTGACTCGATAAGAAGACACAGACACACACACACACACACACACGCACGCACGCACGCGCACACACACACACGCACACACGCACACACACGCACACGCACGCGCGAACATACACACACACACGCACACACTCACACTCACACACCATATATATGACAGTAAACTTTCTTGAATCTACTCACAGGGCTGAGCGTGGCCTCTCCACTGTGGGGCTTCCGCAGTCAGAGCTCTTCCGCAATCAGCATGACCTCCGCACTTACCAGAAATTACGCAATCAGCACGATCACTGCACTCACCGGAAATTACGCAATCAGCGCGACCTGTCCACTATGCGGAAATCACAAAATGAGTGGGACTTTTGGACTAAACACAGTCAGACCAAATAAAGCATTTATTCATTCCAAACACAGTCGGACTGATAAAGCATTTATTCCTTCCAAACACTGTCAGACCTAATAAAGCATTTATTCCTTCAAAACGCAGTCGGACCTAATAAAGCATTGTAGTTTCAAGCACAGGTGGGGTAGCAGGCCAAACAACTCATGGCATCGTCATTTCATTTCCAATTAGGCATTGCACTTTCAAGCACAGGCAGGGCAGCAGGCCAAACAACTCATGGCATTGTCATTAATGGCTAACAAATCATTTATTGCAAGTACATTGCAGACTCACAGTTCAGTTGATTCACAGCTTAAATTGACAGTCGTGACCTCTCCCTCGCGATTTTGCAGAGTGACTGACATGTCCAGACATCCAGGGTTTATAGTCCTGCCCCCCCCCCCCCCCCCCCCCCCCCCCCCCCCCCCCCCCCAGGAAGGGGCATTACCTTCATCACGTTGATTGACAGGCGAGAGGACCAATGAGCTAATCTCAGGGTTTTTTAAACATTTATTACTTTCTTATTCTTGATCGATGGGGAAAATCCTCAGGGCTGGCTCAGCGGAGGAGGACTGTGAGTAAAATGGCCAAAAATCACTGCAATACATGGTAGCGTTTTTTCTAAAATCAATACATAGCGCAGACAGGAAGTGGTCAAGATGAGACTTTTAATTATATAGATTATCAATTAAGGGAAAATGAGGAGAACGCCTGGATCTTTCACCATCATGCATATCAATCTGAGGCTCAGACTGGTCGGCGCCATCCACAGCCTGTAATTTTCCACTGACAAAGGTTAAGCAATTCTGACAAATGCAGGGATTCTCCATTTTATAGTGTCTTTAATTTGGTCAATATTAACAAATGCTGCTAAGGGTCTTGCCATCAACTGTGTATCATGTGAAGAAGGTTTCCGAGCCGAAACGTCACCTATTACTTTTCTCCAGAGATACTGACTGACCCATTGAGCTATTCCAGCACTTTGTGTCTATCTTTGGTATAAATCAGTATCTGCAGTTACTTCCCACATATCTCCTTACATGCTTTGACTTGCAGCTTTTCACAGTTACTACCCGACCTGCTGAATATTTCCAGCATTTTCATTTTTATTGTTACAGATTTCCATCGTTTGCTAATTGCATTCTATATTAATATCACAAAACTCACTTAACGTTGCTTCAATTCTACCTCAATGCACATCCCCAATTTTCTGTGAGGCACCAAATATATCCAATTACTAAGTAACCGTGCTGCAATTCAACTAACAGAACTCAGAGGATAGATTGTAAAAAGGCCACTGGTTCAGTTAGAATTAAAATTAAGAGAAGAAAACCCTCTCCCCACCCCCACGCATTTTCCACCCATTACAATCAGTCTGTAGAAGGGGCACAAATCATCGCCAGTCCATGTACTCCAAAGATGGTGCCTGACCCGCTGAGATACTCCAGCACTTAATTTTTTTTTGGTGTTAATAAAAACTCTCTCTACATTCATCCATGTTACCGCCTCAGTGATATACCCGTGAATTCCATATTAATAAAACCCATGTCATTCTCTGAATCTGCTACAGTTCTGCACAAATGTTGAAAGCTTGGTTCTAATTACCTGCGTTCCTTATCCAAAATTAACACTTATTCCCCCATTCGTTTACAGTCATAAAGTCACAGCGACATAGGGTCATAAAGTCATACAGCACGGAAAAAGTCCCTTCGGCCCAACTTGCTTCTGCTAATCAAGTCGCCCAACTACGCTAGTCTTACCTGCCCGGATTTGGCCCATATCCCTCTGAACCTTTCCTATCCATGTACCTGTTCAAGTGTATTTTAAATGTTCTTATAGTACCTGGCTTAACTACCTCCTCTGGCAGCTCATTCCATATGCCCACCACCCTCTGTGCAAACAAATTGCCTCTAAATTTCCCATTAAATCTTTCCCCGCTCACCTTAAACCTATGTCCCCTGGTTCTTAATGTGCCTCCTCTGAATATTTTTTTTGTATTAAAATAATCAGGCTTTTGGTCACATCTTTAACAATTTTCCTGTGCTCCTATCTATGAGGGTTTTTTTTGCATAGGAAACAAAAACAGATAACAGATATCAATGCAGATAAAGTTTGTTACAGAAAGGTGACAATGAATTCATGAATCTTATTGGATGGGTGCCCGCAATGCAAATCTACAGCTGCTTGCAAGCATACACATTTCCATATTCTCTATTTTGGTCCATCAACTCTATGCTGGCTCATGGAGACATACCTTTCCCACTGTAATTTCTGCTGTAACCTTCTCCACCACACTTCCATCGAATCTCCCAGATTCTCCAACTTATTGTTGAAACCCAAGGGGCAACATTTTCACTCAGTGGCTGGTGGTTACATAGAATGATCTGTCAGAGGAGGTAGTTAAGTCATGCACAGTAACAACATTTAAAAGATGCTTGGACAGACACATGGACAGGAAAGCTTTAGAGGGAATGTGCACATAGGAACTGCAGATGCTGGTTCATACCAAAGATAGGCACAAAGTGCTGTAGCAACTCAGCAGGTCAGGCAACGTCTTTGAAGAGATGGGTGATGTTTCAGGGCAGAACCCACAGGGTTTTTCTCCAGAGACGCTGCCTGACCCGATGAGTTACTCCAGCACTTTGTGTCTATCTAAGGTTTACAGGGATTTGGGCCAAAAGTGGAAAAATCGTATTAATTTAGCCGGTTTATCTTGGACAGCATGGTCAAGTTGTGCAGAAGGGCCTGGTTCTATGCTGTATGATTCTAACTTACATTTATCAATTTACTAACCAACCCTACTTGAGATGTAGGAAGAAGCCAGAGTCCCCAGAAAAAACACACTGGGAGAAAATGCAACTCCATATGGATAGCAAGCAAGGAGGGGATTGAACCCTTGTCACTGAAGCTGTGAGGGAACAACACTACACACACACATAGGTCATTGTGCTACCCAATTCTCAGGCACTTAAAGAAGCAAGGCATAGAAGGATATTAACTTAATGTGGGCAAACAGGATTAGATTAGATGAGCAAACGAGTCTGCATTTAGTTTAGTTTACTTATTTACTTTATTGTCATGCGTATCTAGTTACAGTGAAAAGGTTTTTGTTGCATGCTATCCAGTCTAAAAAAAGATTGTACATAATTACAACCAAGCCATCCTCAGTGTACAGATACAAGATAAAGTATGTAACATTTAGTGCAAGATAAAGTCCAATTAATTATAGTTCAAAGATCTCCATTGGTCCAAAAATATATATTTTTTAAATCATAAAAATCTATATTTGGTGCAATATCCTTGTTAATTCTCAATTGAAATCAACATAAAATCAATAGGGCGACACAGTGGTGAAGTTGCTGCCTTCGAGCACCAGAGACCCAGGTTCAATCCTGACTATGGGTACTGTCTGTACGGTGTTTTGGACAGGTACTCTTATAGGAAAGGTTAAGAGGGATATGGGCCAAAGGCAAGGAAATGTGACTAGACTTATATGGGGCATCTTGTGTGGCACGGATGAATTGGGCTGAAGGGCCTATTTCTGTGCTGTATGGCTCTATCTCTCTATGATATTCCAATAGGTTTTATATTTCCTCTGCAGTCCTGCGGTGGGCAACGAGGCCAGAGTTGGAACTGAGGATCATTCCACAGATGGGACAGGAGATGTGTGAAGGGACAGGTTGGTGTGTTGTTTGATGATGCACACCTTCCATTGCTTACTTGGGACTCTTGCGTGCTCCCCGTGCACGGTCTCAAAGTTCTCAATTCCAATCCATATGCTTTCTCCACTTTGACCGTTCATGGGCTGGAGATTCCCAGGAACCAGTAGTGATGTTGTATTTCTTTCAGGAGGCTATCAGCCGTTCAGTTTAGTTTAGTTTAGTTTAGTTTGTTTAGTTAAGTTTAGAGATACAGCATGGAAACAGCCCCCTATGCCCATGCGCCGACCAGCGATCACCCATTCACACTAGTTATTTCCAACACATTAGAGACAATTTACAGCAGCCAATTAACCTGAAAACCTGCATGTCTTTGGGATGTGGGAGGAAACCAAAGCACCCGGAGAAAACCCACGCCGTCACAGGAAGAACGTACAGACATCCCCCATGGTCAGGATTGAACCCGGGACTCCGGCGCTGTAAAGGGCCTGTCCCACTAACGCGTCTTTTCAGCGACTGTCTTCGACCTTCAATCTCGAGGACATTCGCCTGAAAAACCTAGAGCTGGATCAACCGTCAGTGATGAAACCGCGAGCCAGATCGACCGTCTGCACGCACACACACACAAACACATCGCAAAGGCGGAGGCCAGGGAAAGCGGGGAAGCACTGCCTGAAATTCACACCCGCGATAAACAGGAAGGCAAAAGATGGTTGGCACAGTTATGGTAAGTCCTTTAGAGAGCGTGGAGGGGGGGAGGGGGGGGGGAGGGGGTGGGGGGGGGGGGAGGGGGTGGGGGGGGGGAGGGGGTGGGGGGGGGGGAGGGGGTGGGGGGGGGAGGGGGTGGGGGGGGGAGGGGGTGGGGGGGGAGGGGGTGGGGGGGGTGGGGAGAGAAGGGGGGGAGAGAAGGGGAGAGAAGGGGGGGGCTGAGAAGGAGTGGAGACACTTTTAAGAAGCCAGACAACTTTTAATAAAGTTTGACGGGCATTTAACATTACCGGTTGGTTTACTTACCTATTTTATCTCACAAGCTTTACCTTCGACTACCTTCGATTGCCTTCGATTACCTATGAATAACATGACAACCTACTATGACCTACCTCGACTAAACCTACAAGTAAAAAAATATTGATTTTTTTCCATGGCGACCTTTATTTACAGGCGTACATTTTTCAGCGTTGAAAAATGCGCCGCAACCTAGCTGGGGCCTCGAGTACATGAGGACTACTCTCAAGCATGAAGGAGAGTTACAATGATCTCCTAGGATCTTGTGTCGACCATTCTGTGAGTATCAGTCGAAGGCAAACTCTTCTATAGTCGCGAATTAGGTCGCCATAGTGGGACAGGCTCTTAAGGCAGCAACTGTAACTCTGCGCCACTATGTCGCTCAACCGCACGGTATATCATTAAATCCAAGGCTCTCCCTGATTTTGGTGCCCATGAACTTCTGAAGTTTCTTGTAACTTTACTATTTACTTAAATCGAAGCCTGAATAATTATTATTTGAGCAATGTCTAAAGCCATCTGTAAATTCTGACAGATCTATTCACAAGTCATTTCAATGTAGTCATTAAAGTTAACAGATGTTCTCTTGTTACATAAATACACCTCTATTCTTTCACTGCGTTGGAGGAGTGAAAGTGATGAAACTGAATTGGATGCAGCAAAAGTTCAGGGAATAAAACATGAATGTGCTGCCAAACTATTCATTTACGTAAAGGAGAAACAAACTGACAAAAGAAAGTGAATCATTCAAGGACTAAAGAGTGTCTAAAGCTGGCTAACTGTACTCTGGAGTAGAGTGAAGGTAACACACAAAGTACTGGAGTAACTCAGTGGGTCAGGCAGCATCTCTGCAGGACATGGATGGGAAACATTTCAGATCGGGACACTTCTTTGGACTAATTTTGTTGGAGGAGGGAGGGAAAGGGGAGAAAGTTGGAAGAGAGATGGGAACAGAACAAAGTCTGGCAAGTGATGTGTGGATGCCGGTGATGGAGGGGTTTGAGAGGCAAATGTTTGGACAAAGGCCAGAGATGTAAAGACAACAATCATGAGATTAGATGGTAAGGATAGACGAGATGTGAAATGTGAAACTAGAATAAGGAATATAGGTGGATTGGGATAGAGGGGGGGGGGGGGTTGTGGAAGGGGAAAGGGAAATGGAATGATAGTTTGCAAGGATAGAGTAACAAAGATTTCTAAAGGAGAAGGTTTTGGTGACAGTTAGGAAGAGAATGTGTGCATTAGCCTGGAGACTAAGAAATGTTGGTGGCTTGGAGTTTAGAAATAATAGTTATAGAGTGTTACAGGAGAGAAATTGACCATTTGGCTCTTTGACTCGATGTCAGAATTATCTCAGTACATTATGTAATTCAAGCAAATCTGGAGAAGTATCTTTGAAGCAAGAGATTTCACCTTAAGGATCCCTATAATTGACCTCTCATTTGGGAACGACAATGTTAATGTCCATTGCCAGAGTGAGCAATAGCGGAAATTGGAGGAACAGCACCTCATATTCCGTCTGGGGTCCTTGCGTCCTTATGGCATTAACATTGAATTCTCCCAATTTGGCTAGCCCGTGCTGTCTCTTCCCCTTCCTCAACCCTCCAGCTGTCTCCTCCCACCCTCCCATCCGCCCGCCCTCGGGCTCCTCCTCCTCCTCCCCTTTTCCTTCTTTCTTTCCCCACCCCCCATCAGTCTGAAGAAGGGTTTCGGCCCGAAACGTCGCCTATTTCCTTCGCTCCATAGATGCTGCTGCACCCGCTGAGTTTCCCCAGCAATTTTGTGTACCTATGTTAATGTTTAATCTTCATTGATCAGATGTCCTTACATCTGCCAATAACTTTAAACCAACTGTTTGTCAATAAACATTGACTAAAGTAATCTGGCTTTTATAATATTGTTATTTTAGATGGATAGGAAAGGTTGAGAGGGATATGGGCCAAACATTGGCATGTGAAACTAGCTTCGGTGGGACATCTTAGTCGGCATGGACGGGTTGGGTCAACGGGCCTGTTTCCGTGCTTTACAACCTATGCCTCCATTATTCTCGTTACAAAGCAATCTGTTATAGCACTGTTCGCTATAAGAAACTGACTGAAATTCTGGCTGCAATATTTGTCTGGAACTAATTAATGAGTTGTGAACAAAGTTGCTATTGACCCGGTGGGAAATACAAACTACATTATATTTGCTGTAAGGAGCTGTCGATTGTAGTTCCACGCCATCCTTCTAAATGAACAGATGGTAAACTGCAGGCTGAACAGTAAAGCAATAAATGATACAATAATATTTATTTTTGTCAACACCATTCAAATTTTTTTTCTGCTTGAATGACTTTCCTTCATGTAACTCCATGTAAGTGGAAAAGGTTATCCCTTACGAAAAGAATGTAAAGAGGAAAAGATAATCAGCACGGTGGCGCAGCTTTAGAGCCGCGGCTTCATAGCATTTGAGACTGGGGTTCGATCCTGACCTCGGGTGCTGCCTGTGTGTGGAGTTTGCACATTCTCCCCGTGACTGCATGGGGTTTACTCCCGGTGTTCCTGTTTCCTCCCTCACATCCCAAAGACGTGCGGGTTTGTAGGTCAATTGGCCCTTTGTATACTGTCCCCAGTGGATAGGGAGTACCTGAGAAAATGGGATAACATAGAACCAGTGTGAATGGGTGATCAATGGTCAGCGTGGACTCGGTGGGCCAATGGGCCTGTTAACAATGAGACACAATGGACTGATGGGACTGGGATCCAGAGCAAAATACAAACTGTTGGAGAAACTCAGTAATTCAAGGTCTCAACCTTGAATTACACAATTCATTTCTTGCCCCGGAGATGATAGTTGATTGCTGCATTCCTCCAGCAGATTATTTAAAGCCTATTTAGGTGGTTGTTACAAATGCCAAGGTACACATTGAAAAAAGATCTTAAACCTCTTCTAACATCCGAGGCATCATTCATTCCCCAATCCAATCAAGTCACAAGGCAGATTAGCTAGACACAAGGATTTGCAGATTCTGGAAACTTGTGTAGAACACAAAGTCCTTGAGTAACTCAGTGGGTCAGGCAGCATATCTGGAGAACATGGATGGGTAATTATTCAGGTCAGGACCCTTCTGCAGAATCGGACATCAATAGGTGAGGTTTTGGGTCAAAGTAGGCGACCCAACACAAAACATCTCCTATCCATGTCCTCCAAAAATGCTGCCTGACCAGCTGAGTTGCTCCAGCACTTTGTGTCCCAAAGTAGATTAGCTAGTCAAGTGTTTCAATTGGGGTATGCTTTGAAAATTGAGTGCTTAATTTATGCCGCAGGCATAATAATTGACTGAACGGCTATAAAATAATTCAGAAGGAACTCGAGGGGTCAGGCAGCATCTGTGGAGAGAATGGACAGATAGCATTTCAGGGAAGGACCCTTCTTTAGATGGATTCAGCTGATCCGAAACGTCATTTGTCCATTCCCTCCACAGATGCTGTTTGACCCACTGAGTTCCTCCAGCACTTCGTGTTTAGCACAAGATCTGCAGTTTCTTGTGTCTCCATTAAATAATTATATATTTTTTAACTTCTGTTTTACTTTAACTGACCTTAACCAATCAATGAAACATACATACAAGCAAAATTTAAGCTTACAGGTGTTGACATGCCATTCACAATTATACGAGTGCGGTCTGTACAGAGTTTCTCCCTGTGACTGCATGGGTTTTCTCCAGGCGTTTTCCTCCCACACTCCAACGACATACAGATTTGTAGGTCAATTGGCTTTGGTAAAATTATAAATTGTCCCAAGTGTGTACGATTGTGCTAGTTTACAGGGTGATCGCTGGTCAGTGCAAACTCGATGGGCGGAAGGGTTTGTTTCCTCGCCAAAGTCTAAAGTAACATTTCTAACATCTAGAGCTTAAAGTCTCAGGTGCTGACTGTACAGAATTTGCACGTTCTCCCTGTGACTGCGTGGGTTTCCTCTGGGTGTTCCATTTGTAGGTTAACTGGCCTCCGTAAAATTGCATCCAATGTTTAAGGAGTGGATACGAAAGTGGGGATCACATTGAACGAGTGAACGGATGATCGATGGTCGGTGTGGATTCATTAGGCTGAAGGGCCTGTTTCCGCTCTGTATCTCTGAGCTGAACATAACATATTTTGCCTTGCACAAACTGCAGTGAAATCAGTTTGACATTGAATGAATAATGTTGCCTTCGGCAAGGCCTGTAGCTGCAGCGATTAGAGTTTCAACTGTATCTCAGTGGGTAGTGCTCGCTTACTTCTGAGTCAAAGGTTGTAGGTTCGAGTGCACCTCTGGAATCATAGGGGCAAATCCTCAGCAGAAAATCTGACACATAGCCTCCAGGAATACCTAACCTGAAGACCTTCTCCTCAGCACTCCAAAACGCTAAGTGCTGGAGGAACTCAGTGGGTCAGGCAGTATCTGTGGAACTGTCTGTTTCTATTGCCTCTGATGAAGAGTCTCTGACCTGAAATATCAGCTATGTCTGTCATTCCATATGCTTTTATGTTCATTTCATTTTTATTTTATGGTAAGCTAGTGTGTTCTAAACGTGCTCTGCTGCAGAAGCCAGAAGTGGAGGGGACCTGGTTGAGTTTTTGTTCCAGAAACAAGTGAAGATCTCTGTGACCTTCCTGATGGGGGGGGGGGGGGGGTGGAGGTGGATAGCAACCGGTCCATGGTAAAGATAAGGTGGTTGGGAACAGGTAATTGAATGTAGTCAAGATGGTGGAAGACACAAGACGTAGGGCATCTCATTTGGAGGGAATGGACAAGGGAAGGCAAAACACTATCAAGATATGAATTTGTAAGTTTGGTGGGGGTTATACCCAACGGGTCAACCCAGACAGCCCTGTTTGTGGATCTTGATAAGAGATAGAGGTGGGGAGTTTGAGGTTCTATCAGGCTGGAGCTGTTGAATCTCCTGATGTGGATGAGATCTGAGAAAATGTTTGGTGTTCGATCTTGTGGCCAGCATCTGCAATTCCTTTTTCTACCATGAACAATGAGATTGATTACTTCTTCTGGGATCTTGTGTGTAAATTAATTGCTCTGTTTCCAAAATTACAATGGTGATTACACTTCAATGACATTCCAAATTGCCTATGAAATGCTTTTACACATTCCAATCTCATGAAAAATGCAATAGAAATATATCTGTCGAGATTGTCGACAAAACAAGCCTCAAACCAGTTTTTATATTTGTGCCTTCAGGATGGAGTAAAAGTTTCCTACTCTTCCACTGCCTCTGGAAGTTCTCTCCTGAAACTGCTATGTCTCGGAACACTTCACAATCAATTATTAGCCATAGATATATTTTTCACTTAGTTGCTGAGTTCCTCTTAATAAAGGCCAACATATTTTTGAAAGGTCCTGACCTGAAACATCAGCTATCCATGTTCTCCAGAGATGCTGCCTGACCCATTGAGTTACTCCAGCACTTTGAGTCCATTTTTGTGAACCAGCAACCTTGTTCCTTATTTGAACATATTTTAAAATGTGTCATTTTTAATTTCTTGCGATGGCTTGTTCTAAAACTGGAGAGAATGGATATCACTGTGGTTGGTATTTAAATGCAGTGTTCCCACAATGGAATAGCACCTCTAAAGAAATGGATAATTTCAGAATGACCGCAAGAAATTGCAGAGAATTATAGGCAATAGACAATAGGTGCAGGAGTAGGCCATTTGGACCTTCGAGCCAGCCCCGCCATTCAATGTGATCATGGCTGATCATCTACAATCAGTTCCCCATTCCTGCCTTCTCCCCATATCGCCTGACTCAGCTACCTTTAAGAGCCCTATTTAACTCACTCTTGAAAGTATCCAGAGAACCAGCCTCCATCGCCCTCTGAGGCAGAGAATTCCACAGACTCACAACTCTCTGTGTGAAAAAGTGTTTCCTCATCTCCATTCTAAATGGCTTACCCCTTATTCTTAAACTATGGCCCCTGCTTCTGGACTCCCCCAACATCGGGAACATGTTTCCTGCCTCTAGCGTGTCCAAACCCTTAATAATCTTATATGTTTCAATAAGATGCCCTCTCATCCTTCTAAACTCCAGAGTATACAAGCCCAGATGCTCCATTCACTCACCATATGAGAGTCCCGCCATTCCGGGAATTAACCTGGTGAAACTACGCTGCACTCTCTCAATAGCAAGAATGTCCTTCCTCAAATTTGGAGACCAAAACTGCACACAATACTCCAGGTGTGGTCTCACTACAGCCCTATACAACTGCAGAAGGACCTCTTTTCTCCTATACTCAACTCCTCTTGTTATGAAGGCCAACATGCCATTTTTCACTGCCTGCTGTACCTGCATGCTTACTTTCATTGACATAAACAAGGACCCCCAGATCCCGTTGTACTTCCCCTTTTCCCAACTTGACATCATTTAGATAATAATCTGCCTTCCTGTTTTTGCCACCAAAGTGGATAACCTCATATTTATCCACATTAAACTACATCTGCCATGCAACTGTCCACTTACCCAACCTGTCCAAATCACCCTGCATTCATTGTGGACAAAGCACGAACCATCACCCAACCTCCCTTCTATGAACTCCATGTACACTTGACGCTGCCTCGGCAAGGCCACCAGCATAAACAAGGACGGGTCTCATCCTGGTCACTCCCTCTTCTCCCCTCTCCCGTCAGGCAAGAGGTACAGAAGTGTGAAAACACACACCATCAGATTCAGGAATAGTTTCTTCCCAGCTGTTATCAGGCAAGTGAACCATCCTATCACCAACTAGAGAGCGACCATACCCTCATTGGAGAACCTTGGACTATTTAATTGGAGTTCACTGGACTTTATATTACACTAGTCGTTATTCCCTTTATCCAGTATCTGTACACTGTGAACGGCTTAACTGTAATCATGTATAATAGTAAGATTAAACAAGAACTTACCAGTTCAAAGTTTGATCTGTACTTTATGAGGAGTTACGATGAGGGATTACGTGAAGAACCCGTCCAGCACGCATGCGCGACATACTTCAAAGCGGCGGTGTGGAATCACAGAAGACACAATAATTGAAATAAACATAGTAAAGAAAAGGAGAACTTAAATACCAGTTGATCTCTATAATTGAGGGTGGGAGCGGAGGGCACGTAATCCCTCATCGTAACTCCTCATAAAATACAGATCAAACTTCAAACTGGTAAGTTCTCGTTTAATCTTACTATTTTACTTCGGAGTCACGTGAGTGACTACGTGAAGATTTTAAAGCTCTGTGATTTCAAACCGTGTAACAGTTCATACTTCACTCGCTGCCGAAGTCATTCGAGGGAGGAAGTATGTTATCGTAATCAACCATGAATCTGTTTGTAAAACAATAATGGTGTTATTAACGATAACAAGATCAAAATGCTCCCCCGGGCTTAAATTATATATTTGCAGATTCTAATACTTTTTCTGCAAACGATATAGGTTCTGCCAGCGGCTTGTTATAAAGTTTGGAATGTATACTCCCTAGACCACCCCGCTGTAGCCAGGATGTGGTTCATAGGCACGTCCATCCTCTTGTCACCGATGTGGATGCTGCCCTGGTGGAATAAGATTTATACACGTTAGTATTTACTCCAGCAACTCCCAGTACCTGCGTGAGCCACTTGAGATAGTTTGGCTCGTCACCCGACCATGAGGTTTCTTGTGGCTAACCCATAAGGCTTTTTCTCTCCATCGGGGATTTCTTATTGTGTCGATGTAATTCAATAAGTGGGACATGACACATAACCGTGGTTCAGGTGGATATGCCCGGAATTCCATGACTGAACCTGATGTTCCTGGTCTGCTCTGTTTGACCAGCTCCTGAATGGTAAATGTGACACGGTCTGGTGTTATAACCATATTGTCCAATCGCAGTAGATGGAGGAACTGGACTCTTTGTGCTGTGACAAGGCCATCAGCATGACCGTCTTCAGGGTAGGCTGTTCCAGGGTGAGGGACCTGGCTGGTGACCATCCCCTAAGGTACGTCAGGACCACACTGACATCCCAGATTTGGGTGTACCTAGCTCTGGGGGATTAAAGTTGAATGTGCCTCTCCTGTATTTGATCACCAGAGGGTGGTACCCTATGGCCTGTTGTCCTGGTGCCTGAGTTAAGTAGGCTGACAGAGCACTACTGGCTGTATTAATGGCGCTGTAGCTGAGTCCTTCCTGCCAGGAACTCAAGTACAGGTTTTGTTGTAGTTGAATATGTAGTTCCTGTATTTGAACAGTATCTTCCCACTTCTTGATGTTCGCCAAGTATGTTCCCTTGTGGATATGCGATGGCATGCTGTCATCGTGTCGATAGTGCTGTCTGACAAATCCAGGCCCAGCAGTGGTCTTCCCAATTCTGCAACCCAGGCCCAGCAGTGGTCTTTCAAATCTGCAACCCAGTAGTTTAATTTATCGTGGCATGGGTGGCTTATGCCTGATACTGGGTGAGTTGATAAGTCTGGGCTACTGGGAATCATTAGGGTTTTAATGACCATGTCGAGGACCACTGGCAACCATGACTGTGTAGGTTTAGTCGGGTACTATCAAAATCCCTGAAGCAGAGTCCATCTGTATTTTGCGTAGTACCCGACTGATGAGGCAGTAGTACCTGACTGATGAGGTAGAAAATGGGAGAACATAGAGATTAGATTCCCCCCCCCCCCCCCCCCCCAGTTCAGCGGGAATGTATCCATTGCCGCTGCCTCAAAGTCTGGTTTCATGCGACATACATCGGTACGTGGTGATCCAATTGGAATACAAGGAAATCGATATCTGGTGTTCCATATTGCTTTGTAATTTCAGCAAATACTTTGGTTTAATATGTCTATTTACAGTATTTAGCTCACCTGGTAGGTAAGTTGCTGATGGTCAAATATGTTTGACGACATATGGATACCAATTGTTAAATAAATTGTCACATGATATCGATTTTATTTCGCCCAAGTGGTTTGGTATATGCCACCACTGTGATGTTGTTAATTTATAAACGAACATGCAAAATGGTGCACTACTGAACAATATGCTTTTACCCATAGAACGTACTCAATATTTCCAACTAGGTTTTATGCCCAGTGTCTGTAGTGATGACGACTCCATATTAGTCCATTTGCCACCTGTTCTGGGTATGGGTTATTTTGTTTAAACACTAGCACCTTAGCTCTAATGGAAAGGTTCAAGTTAAGTAGCTGGTAATGCTGCTACTAATTCCCAATTACTCTTGCCACTTTGTTGAATGGTTGGTTGATTGTTACCATTAATTGTTACAGGTTGTGCCATACGCTGACTCTCCTTTTGGCAATGTTATAGATAAGTGGATAGAGTTAATTGAATACCAGATAATCCATAGTTGTGAATGGTGTCAACGTAGATTTATGTGGATTGTATGACAGAGCCCAGGCTAAATAGGTTTTAGTAGCTAATGCTGCTGATTTAGCTATATCCATGGTTTTGTCTGTCGTTAATATCATAGAGACATGCCATGACGATATGTTCCTTAATAGTGTCAGGGCTGGTTTGAATATCTTGGAAAACAGTTTTGGCTCATATTTAGCCATTGTCAATAATTTATACTGCCATAGTTACCCCATCCAGGTAAATTGTGGTATCTCCGAAGATCTTTTATGAATGGGTACTGAATAGTATGCATCTTTTAAGTCGATGTCTACCATAAAGTATCCTAGGAAATCCACGGTTAGCAGTTACAAGTTTCCATAAAGTGTGTATACCTGGTGAAAGTATTCAAGTGGTTAAATCAATGATGGTGCGACATTCACCATCTTTGTTTTTTTTGGTACCAAAGGTTCATATTAGACTTCTTTATGACCCCTTTGTATATCTTCTCCAGTTAGCTAGTCCCTCATGTTGTTTTTTAGTGGGAGGGTAAACCCCTTTGGGGTGCATGCTGAACTGGTGGCAAGTTTCTTAATTCAATTTTTATCCTTGAATACTTTTGGTATATAACTACCAAGTGTGATAGTTCTTCATGCTTCCAACCCAGGTGTGATTCAGGTTAGTACAAACCCATCACCTTTTATGTGATGGTAGGAATCATACTCATCTGCCTTCACTGTTGTTTAGTGGTGTTCATTTCTTCGGTTTCTGGTTCCTTGTCTGTCGGGATGGTGTTGTTGGGGGGTGGCGCATTTTCCATGGGGCCCGCTCTGGACCCTGGCCTGAAAAGGCTTACGGGGGCTGGCATGCGGGCCCCGAGCTTTCACCAGTACCATTAAGTGGACGGCTACTGGTGGACGTGTGGAGGTACTGCTGTCTGGTTTTGTGTGGTTTGCTCATTCCAGGCCCTGACCTCATGATGCCGAATATCTTGGACACTTCGTCCAGTTTTTAGGCTTGGTTTGGTAACTTTGCCAGATAGCAGGATCTGTGGTTGTGAGGTCGGCGTTCTCACAGTCCTGTGAATTTGTTAGGTTGAGGGCAGGTTTTATGACTTCCTTAGAGAAGTTGCAGAGCATACTGTGTTGAACAGTAGGGTCAGGTGTTTTGCCATACTACCCTGCCCCTCTGGAATGAGCATGCAAAAATGATAGCCGACTTCAGGGGTATCAAAATATAAATTTAAGATATTTGGGTTTTTAAATGCGCTGCTCAATGTACCCCCAATAATGGTAGGCACTTTGAGTAAATGCAATTTTGGGGAGGCGTGATAAAAATCCAATGCCTCATGGCTAACTGTCTTGGAGAGATTTTTTTTTTTTTTTTTTTTTTTTTTTTTTTGAAAGACAGGTAGTAAGCTGGCCGTCAGTTTAGACTGAAAAGGCCATCTCGCTCGTGGTGAAGCCACGTAGCGGTATCTCACACCCAGCAGCTCTTCCTGATCCTGTACCTCAAGCATACTCCCGATGTTGTTCAGCCAGTGACCCCTCTTCTTGACCAGCCCAGCCCTGGTCGCCATCGATCCCTCGATAAGGGAGATGGCCAGTGCTATTAGTGCACTGCAGCGGGAGTGTTATGCTCCCTTGGCGAGCTTGCCCCAGCTCCTGAGGCAAGTCTCGCTGGAGTTTTTACTCCATGACCTTTTCTAGGCTTGGAAAACAGACACTTACTCGCTCTCGGTGGTAGTTTGAAGTGCCGGTTCCATCTTCCGTGTCTGTCTCCAGCCCGAGGTTTGGTTGCTGACTTTGCTCTAGAGGCTGCCTGCCGTTTTTGGGCTGCATCTGCGGTTCTCGGGCGGCGAGTCTCCTTGTCAGGAGTATGCAGGGATTACCGGCCGGTTTTTGAATTTCCCTCCAGTCCGCTGCTGTTGGTCAGACAGCTGTTAGCGGACTGGGCATCGGCTCAGTACCCCGACTGTGGTCCGCAGCGTATGCGGTCCAGGTGCTCTCCCCCCTCCACTGACGGAACGCTCCTTCCCTGGAGTCGAACGGGGGCCGCTTCCCTCTGCTGCTTTGCTCCAGTTTCCCCTGGTACACAAAGAGGAGCAAAGTTGTAAACTCGAACCTGTGGGTAAGTACTTACCTAACGGTCCGTTCCTTCAGGCTTGTAGCGGGAGCGCCCGTGCTCCCGTTCGTCGCTGTTGCATCTGCGTGAACGCTCATGACGCACATGCGTGCAGGACGGGTTCTTCACGCAGTCACTCACGTGACTCCGAAGTAAAATCTTTCCACTGAATGGATAGCATGCACCAAAAAAACATTTCACTGCACCTCGGTATACGTAACAATAAACTAAACTAAATCTAAACTGTGTGGGCAAGTGTTGCACTAACTCAATCTTTAATCTTCACTGAGGTACAGTGAAAAGATTTATTTTGCATGCAATCCAATCAGATTAGATAATACTATACATAAATACAATTTAGTCAAACTCAAGTATAATAGGTAGGGTAAAGGGGAAGGTACAGACTTCTGCCAGGTGGGAGCAGGGAGAAAAAGGAATGATTGGGGTGGAACCAGTCTTTGATGATGTTGGCTGCTTTAGGGTAGAAGGAGCGGAGAGCCTTTCACACAACTCATGCATGAAACTTTCTCCTTTACCTGTTATATGCGGAATTTGCACATTAACCTCATCAGCAGCTTCAGAATTCATAACACAAGTCTTCTTTCATCCCAAGGGACCATCTAAGAAGTAAAAAGAGGTTATTCATTTTACTATGCTTTATTTAAAGGAAATCATCCTTATATTTCAAACTAACCAGGAATGGTGTATAAAGCAGATGACACCATGACCTTCATATTTAAATATCTTTATCCAGTGAAGCATGAAATTAAACTCATTGAAGGTAACCATGTTATTGGGGTATACAATTGTTTCCAAGTAATCTGGATGCAAGCTTTTTAGTTTCTGTAAATATTGAAATAAATGATGCAACTGGCGCAGATTGCTAAATCATGAGAACTTTACACAAGGTAACAAAAACAACGATTTTTTTAATCTAGAATTCTGCCTGGATTAGGGGGGAATTGGCTACAAACAGTGGTTGGACAGATTTGGATTGTTTTCTCCAGAATTTCAGAGGTTGAGGGGAGATCTGATATATAAAATTAAGAGCAGCATAGATAGGGTGGACATTCAGAATCTTTTTCCCAGGGTGGAAACATCAAAGACTAGGGGGGTGTAGCTTTAAAGGGAGAGGTGTGAAGATGTGCAGGGCAGGTTTTTTTAACACAGACTGGTGGGTGCCAATAACGCACTGCCTGGGGTAGAGGTGAGGCACATATGATAGTGGCATTCGTTCACTCACTTGTCAGACAATGTGTAGCTCGCTGTTGGCTACTGTCGTTGTCCACATGTTGACAGAATTGGTCACCAATGCATCACAGAGTACATCGTATTGTCGTTTCCAGGGATCGCCATGAGGAGGCTTCTGTCATGATCCCCGTAGTGGCATTTAAGAGGCTCTTAAATAGGCAGATGGAAGGCACAAGGAATTTCTTTAGTCAGAGGGTGGTGAATCTGAGGAAGCTAAGTCATTGGATATTTATTTGGTCGAGATTGACAGATTCTTGATTTGTGCAGGTGACAGTGGTTACGGGGAGAAGGCAGGAGAATGGGATTGAGAGGGAAAGATAGATCGGCCATGATTGAATGGCAAGTATACTTGATGGGCTGTATGGACTAATTCTGCTCCTATAATTTATGAAGTGCAGGAAATTTTGGGATGGGGATCATGTATAGACAGTGGAGATTAGTTTATCTTGACATCATGTTCAGCACAGGCATTGTGGGCCGAAGGGCCTGTTCCTATGCAGTACTGTATGTTCTATGTTCTAAAGGAAAAGCTTTGATGTGTGAGACAAATTGAAGTTGGTACCAGGAAATATCCGGCACTTAACCTTACAACAGGTCACAGGAAGCTCCAGGCTGACTGGGTCTTTCTTTAATAAATATTTCATTTCACACTGAGTGACACATTCAGATATCTTTCTAATCATCTCCCTCTGTCTTCTCATTTTCATTCCAAGGTTGTTAAAAACCTGGCAAGGTAAACTCAGGTTCTGATCCACCTGGAGCCCAGAATTTGCTCCTGGGCCACTACATCTTGGGAAAGATCAAAAGAGGATGCAGAGTGATCAGCAACTGCAAACACGCAGCAATATTCGTGGAGAGAGAAGAACAGAGGGAGCACTTCAGCTCAATGAACATTTCCAGCATTTTCTCTTTATTAGTTTAGAGATATAGCATGGGAACAGTCTATGGCCCACCGAGTCCACGCTGACCATCGATCACCCGTTCATACGCGCTATATTATCCCACTTCCATATCCACACCATACCCACCAGGAGATTAGTTTAACTTGGTATTATGTTCGGCACAGACATTGTGGGCCGAAGGGCATGTTCCTGTGCTGTACTGCTCTAGGTTCTATGTTCTAACAGAAAAGCTTTAATGTGTGAGACAAAATTAAATTAGTAATTTACAATGGACAATTAACATACAAACTTGCACTTTTTAGGATGTGGGAAGAAACCGGAGCACCCAGAGGAAACCCACGCAGTCATAGGGCGAATGTTTAATTTGGATGTGGAGAAGATGTTTCACGAGTGGGAGAGTCTAGGACCAGAGGGCACAGCTTCAGAATACAAGGACGTACTTTTAGAATGGAGATGAGGAGCAATTTCTTTAGTCTAGGGTGGTGAATCTGTAGCATTTATTACTACAGACTGTAGTCATTGGGTATTTTAAAATCGTAGATTTGATTAAATCGTAGATTGATAGGTTCTTGATTAGTAAGGATGTCAAATGTTATGGGAAGAAGGTTGGAGAATGGATTTGAGAGGGAAAAATAGATAAGCCATGATTGAATGGCGGAGCAGACTCAATGGGCAAAATGGCCTAATTCTGCTTCTATGTCTTATGGTCTTATAATCTTTGACCGTTGAAGGCTAAAGAAGTACAGCCTTCAGTTAATAAGTATTAGGTAACTGTTGGATCAGTGGGGATCCTGACCTGAAAGGTCATCTGTCCATTGCTCCTTAGATGCTGCATGACCCATCGTGTTCCTCTAGTACTTTTTTAGTTTTAATTTTAAAGATACATCATGGAAACAGGTCCTTAGGCACATTGAGTCAATGCCAACCATCGATAACCCGTTTACACCAGTTTTATGTTCACGACACATTCTTGTCCATTTCCTACACACTAGGGACAATTTACAGATGACCCAATTAACCTACAAATCCACACGTGTTTGGGATGTGGGAGGAAACCGGTGCACCCAGAGGAAACTCACGTGGTCACTGTGAAAACAAAACATGAAATCTCCACACAGAGAGCAGGATCAAACACAGGTGTCTGGTACTGTGAGGCAGTGGCTCAACCAACTGCACCAGTGTGATGCCCTTGTATTTGTTTAAGTTTTGTAGTGATCCAATCTTTTGACCAGTTAATAATACAACTTACTTGAGTGTGTGGTACAACTTTCCACAGAGAGAAATTTTAATTATGATATGTTACAGTTCAGTCCTAAGGAAAGATGAAGTTACTCTAGATTTCATTAAAATGAAGTAGGAAATATTTGAGAGGCACAGTAGGTTTTTCTGTACCTGGATAGAAGAAGGATAGGCTCTGACAAGTTAGGTGTGCATATTCATTAGAACCTGCTGGGATGCATGTGGGGAGAGGTATGGTTGAAGGCAAGTGTTGACAAGAAGCAGAGGGCTGCATCGTGGAGTTTTAGCAAGAGTCACAGCCTCAGCCAACAAAAGGAACAGCAATAAAGATCAACGGGGTGAAAGAGGCAAAGACTTCCTCTGACTTAGTAGCTCTTGGATTCAAGCCAAGTCCCGTGGCTATGCCTTCACAGAAAACATCAACTCAAACCCTAGGCTCCAGATGAAAGACCGACCAATTTAGAACATGTAAGCTTGCAAGTTTTTGTTAAAATTTAATTGCCGAATCAAGAGAATTGTCAAGAGTCCAGTCCTTAATTGTCATATGTAACAAAAACAGAACAATGTCATGCTACTTGCAGCAGCATAACAGGTCTATAAAAACAGTGTTCATGGATAGTGCCGTAAACCAACAAATTAATAGCTCATATTTGAACATATTAGTGCAAAACAACAGCTCAAAGTCCATTGTGAGTCATAGAGCCATTGCGACCTACAGCACGGAAACAGGCCCTTCGGCCCACCGAGTCAGCACGGACTTTCAGCTACCCATTTGTATTAATGATACAATAGTCCTATATTTTTTTTAATTCTCTCCCCAATTGTCATCAATTACCCTATAAACCTGTAGATGTTGGGGGTGACAGTTTGTTGTTTGTAGTTTAGTTGGTGTTTGCTGTATTCGAGAGCCTGATGGATGTTGGGAAGACGCTGAACCCAGAGGTAATGGTTTTCAGACTCTTGTACATTTATCTCGATGGCAGGAGTGAAATGAGAGCATGGCCAGGGTGGTGTGGGTCTTCGATGATGCTGGCTGCCTTTTTGAGACAGCGCCTCCTATACATCCCTTCGATGGTGGGGTGGTCAGTACCTGTGCTGGACTGGGCAGGGTCCACCACACTTTGCAGTCTTTGTTCCTGTGCATTGGACAGCATTACAAAGGTGCAATCTTTTCTCCTTCCTGTTAAATGGTATCCCTTGATTTATTTGAATGTAATAACCTGGGGCATTTTACTAATGAACTGAAAATGGCTTTGTTGTGAGATTCCACTTCAGAACCCATGAGTAATCTAATCTTTCATCACTGAGAATAACTTTAAAAGTCTCCACTGAACCATTCACTTGTTTGAGATATACTAATCAGTTTTTTTTAGCTAATTAAATACTTGCAGACATGAAGTACTTTAACAACCAATCTACTAATGACTAAAAATTGAACACAATTTAAAGGACTCAATGGTCCAATGATTCAATGGTACTTTACTGTCACATGTGCATATCACAGTGAAATTTGTTTTGCATACAATTCAGGAAAATCATACTATACATAAGCGCTATCATAAATAAGTATAAAAGTGCAGTGATTGTAGTGTAAGGATATGGGCGGCACAGTGGTGTAGCAGTAGAACTGCTGCCTCACCGCGCCAGACACAGGTTCAATCCTGACTATGAGTCCTGTCTGCACGGAGTTTGTTCATTCTCCCTGTGACCCCGTGGGTTTACTCCAGGTGCTCCAGTTTCCTCCCACGCTCCAATGATGTGCAGGTTTGTAGGTTAATTGGCTTCTGTAAATTGTAAATTGTTCCTGTTCTAAGTAACATTAGCAAATTTGCAGATGACACAAAGCTGGGTGGCAGTGTGAACTGTGAGGAGGATGCTATGAGAATGCAGGGTGACTTGGACAGGTTGGGGGAGTGGGCAGATGCATGGCAGATGCAGTTTAATGTGGATAAATGTGAGTTTATCCACTTTGGTAGCAAAAACAGGAAGGCAGATTACTATCTAAATGGCGTCAAGTTGGGAAAAGGGGAAGTACAACGGGATCTGGGGGGTCCTTGTACGTCAGTCTATGAAAGTAAGCATGCAGGTACAGCAGGCAGTGAAGAAAGCGAATGGCATGTTGGCCGTTATAACAAGAGGAATCGGATATAGGAGCAAAGAGGTCCTTCTGCAGTTGTACAGAGCCCTAGTGAGACCACACCTGGAGTATTGTGTGCAGTTTTGGTCCCCTAATTTGAAGAAGGACATTCTTGGTATTGAGGGAGTGCAGCGTAGGTTTACAAGGTTAATTCCTGGGATGGCGGGACGGTCATATGCTGAGAGAATGGAGCAGCTGGGCTTGTACACTCTGGAGTTTAGAAGGATGAGAGGGCATCTCATTGAAACATATAAGATTGTTAAGGGTTTGGACAAGCTAGATGCAGGAAACATGTTCCCGATGTTGGGGGAGTCCAGAACCAGGGGCCACAGTTTTAGAATAAGGAATAAGCCATTTAGAATGGAGATGAGGAAACACTTTTTCTCACAGAGAGTGGTGAGTCTGTGGAATTCTCTGCCTCAGAGGGCGGTGGAGGCGGGTTCTCCAGATGCTTTCAAGAGAGAGCTAGATAGGGCTCTTAAAAATAGCGGAGTCAGGAGATATGGGCAGAAGGCAGGAACGGGGTACTGATTGGGGATGATCAGCCATGATCACATTGAATGGCGGTGCTGGCTCGAAGGGCCGAATGGCCTACTCCTGCACCTATTGTCTATTGTCTATTGTCTAATGTGTAGGATAGTGCTAGTGTATGGGGTGATCGCTGGTCAGTGCGGACTTGGTGAGCTGAAAGGCCTGTTTCCACACTGTATCTTTTGAGTCTAAAGATCGTAGACTTCACTGAGGCAGTACACAAAGAGTCGCCATGTTTTCTGCACCAACATGTGTCCTTCAAGATTCCAGTTCTTAAGATAGAGTCTTATCTTGGCCATAAAGGCACGTTGTCCTGGCGACAGAACTGGGTCGAAGTTGCAGGGGTTGGCGTGGCCTGGTGATGCTGTCAGTGTCCTCCACTGCTGCTCCGTCACTCCGTGCCATTATAGGTCATGACTGAGCCGTGCACTTGTCTGACCTGTGGGACCTCCAGCGACGCCCAATCTACGTGACCCCCCCTGGTTTCTGCAGGGCCTCCAGCGGCCCACACCTTGACCTGTGGATGCACCATCCCCTTACCTCCCGCAGCCGAGCTTGGAACACTAGTGCACCTTAGGGCACAGGAGGTGAGCCCACAGCCCACTCACCCGCACTGATCCTCACCTACATTTGCCATCACCACCATCTTGAAAGAGCAATCACAACTTTCAGAATCCTATGTAACTCACAATTTGACTAATCGCACTATATTGACACTTTATTGTCAAACAGCAGGTTCCGGAGAGATTAATCTTGAACAAACGGGGAAATATCACAGAAGACAAAAAAGCCAATATATTTCAAAGATAGACACAAATTGCAGGAGTAACTCCTCGTGTCAGGAAGCATCTCTGCAGAAAAGGAATAGGTAACATCCCGGGTTGGGATCCTTATTCAGATTGAGCGTCAGGGGGAAGGGTAACTAGAGGTATGAAAAGGTTCAGAACAAATCAGAGCCGGCATCAATGACCGATGAAAGGTGGAGCCCACAATGGTTCATTGTTGGCTGTGGGAGAGGTGATAACAGGGCTATATGAATTGAATAGTGAAACTGGCAGAACAACTAGGGTGGGGGAGGAATGGGGAAAGAGAGGGAATACATGTGTTACTTGAAATTAGAGAAATCAATATTCACACTGCTGGGTTGTAAATACTGCTCCTCCAATTTGCTTGTGGCTTCACTCTGACTGCAGAAGAGACTCAGGCCAGAAAGGTCAGTATTGGAATGGAAGGGGTGTTAAAATGTTTGGCAACCAGAATGTCTTTCACCTGATTCGGCAATTCAAATGACCAAGAACGAGAGATTACAGAGAGTGGTGGTAAGAGTGGAAATTACAAAGACTGCCTGATCCATCACAGGTAGTGAAATCCCCACCATTGAAGGAATCTATAAGAGGCGCTGCCTTAAAAGGCAGTCAGCATCATCAAAGACATATACCACCCTGGCCATGCTCTCTTTTCACTCCTACCATCAGGAAGAAGGTACAGGAGCCTGAAAACCATGCTCATGAGATCATAAATGAGAGTAGAATTAGACCATTCGGCCCATCAAGGCTACACCGCCATTCAATCATAGTTGATCTATCTCTCCTTCCTAATCCCATTCTCTTGTCTTCTTCCCCATAATCTCTGACACCCGTACTGATCAAGAATATATCTATCTCTGCCTTACATATATCCACTGACTTTGCCTCCACTGTCTTCTGTGGCAAAGAATTCCACAGATTCACACCTTCTGACTAAAGAAATTCTTCCTCATCTAATTCCTAAAAGAACGTCCTTTAATTCTGAGGCTGACCTCCAGAATCAAGAACAACCTCTTCCCTGCAACCTTCAGACTCTTGAACACTACACAACACTAACTTCAGCAACTTTGTTTTTGTCTTTAATTGTATCTTTGACGACACTCTTTTTGCACTGTTATGGCTACCTAGTATTACAATTATTAATTGATTGTATGATGATTATTGCATATTTTTTCAATCTGTTATTGCATTTATGGGCCTGTCAAGCTGCAGCGTGCAAGAATTTCATTTTTCCATTGTCAATTAAACACTTTTGTCTCTCGACATGTTTACCAGTCCCAGTCTGCTGCGAATTTGCTGTTCTGCTAAGTAACTAACAGAAACCTTGATGTTTCTGTGTAACAGATATTCACTAGATGCAAGATTCTCCGTTTTATCAATTGTAACGTAATGACCGATGGCAACAGGCTAAAATGGTTTTGCAAATAACCTCCATGAATTACAAATGTCACCATTACTTGAATTGCAAGTGATTTGAAGTCACTATTATCTATGTGATGCCACATACAAAAGCATTTTGGCAAAGTCAATCACCCTTTACTCTTTAACCTTAGAATAAAGTGGAGCAATTTTTGCATCTGTCACATCACATTTCTATTACTAAACACTGTAAAAATATTCACCATACGCAAAATGTTTCTTTATTCTTTACTCATCTCATGATATCAATTATAAATTCTCATGTCTTTTGATATGTATTACATCAGATAGGGGAATTATATAGCTTGTTATTTGTTGTATGCAGTGGCTTGAAATTCATTGTAAGTTCTTCATTTATATTATGTGTCTATTTTTCTCTGATGATCAATTTAATTGAACACGATCATTCGTGTTTTGCACTTCTTATTTACTGAAAAGAACAAATTACTCACATCTGCACCATGTACTTATGTACTGTACCCATCTATTAATTTAGTTTAGTTCAGTTCAGAGATACAGCGCGGAAACAGGCCCATCGGCCCATCGAGTCCAAGCCACTAACACTCTTCTACACTTGGGATAATTTGCAGAAGCTAATTAACCTACTAACCTGTACATCTTTAGGGTATGGGAGGAAACGGGGGCACCCAGAGGAAGCGCACGTGGTCACAGGGAGAAGTCAGGAAGGAACCCAGGCTTCTGGTGCTGTAAGGCTGCGCCATTGTGCCACCCCATGGTGTCATTACCACTTCTCTCTTCCAGTAATGACTCAATTACTCTAGAGGCAATAAATGGTGAATAAAAAACACAAAGTGCTGGAGTAACTCAGTGGGTTAGTCAGCACCTCTGCGGAACATGGATGGGTGATGTTTCAGATTAGAAACCTTAAATGGTGGCCTTGTCAGTAAAGAGTCAATCCAAAAGTTGAGTTTAATTTAGTTTAGTTTAGAAATACAGCGTGGAAACAGGTCTTTCTGCCCATCAAGTGCACAGCGACCAATGATCACCCTTACACTAGTTCTATCCTACACACTCGGGACAATTCACAGTACCCAATTAACCTGCAGAACTGCACATCTTTGGAGTGTGGGAAGAAACCGGAGCACGCGGAGCAAACCCACACGGTCACAGGGAGATCGTTCAGATAGCACCTGAAGAAGGGTTTCGGCCCGAAACGTCGCCAGTCTGAAGAAGGGTTTCGGCCCGAAACGTCGCCTATTTCCTTCGCTCCATAGATGCTGCTGCACCCGCTGAGTTCCTCCAGCAATTTTGTGTACCTGTAATCAGGATCGAACCCGGGTCTCTGGCGCTGTAAGGCCGCAACTCTACCGCTGCACCACAGTGCCGCCCCTAACAGAAAAGATACATTTTAAAAATGTACAAAAGAGATCAGAATTCTGACAACTGTAGATGGTGTGGATGGAATTAAGCTGGTAGACCTTGAACTTTTAGTTTCAGGAGACATGGAATTTAAATCAAAACAATTTCATGCAACACTTGTGAAACCAACATTCTCCTTTAATGGAAACGTGTCCGAATGCATGTAGTTTTGAAACAGTTAGAAGTCATAAAAGCAATTGAATCCTCTGTAGCGTGTGATGGCTGCTCTCATGCTACTAGTGAAAGGTAGCAATTCAGACCAGGAGACCCAGGGGTGCCAAATATTTGGGAGTTCACTTAATTAGTTTTAGGAACAAGAGCGCATCTAGTGCTTTCACACGGGAATGGTGGTGTAAAATCCATGTGTGGTCTGTCTATGGAATGAAGGATAACACCGAGATTAACGCAATGGAAGTAATCCGCATCAAAGCACCAGACAAGTCTAACTTCTTCCTCCGATTATCTTGCCAGGGAACTACCTAGACGTACCTAGACAGTTTACAATGTATAGATGCCAATTAACTTGCAAACTTGCATGTCTTTGGAGTGTGGGAGGAAATCAGAGCACCCGGAGAAAACCCACTCAATCACAGGGAGAAGGTATAAAGTCCGTAAAAACCCGAAACGTCACCTATTCCTTCGCTCCATAGATGCTGCTTCACCCGCTGAGTTTCTCCAGCATTTTTGTCTACCTTCGATTTTTCCAGCATCTGCAGTTCTTTCTTAAACAAAAAGTCCGTAAAGACTGCACCTGTAGTCAGGATCGAACCCAGGTCTCTGGTGCTATAAGGCAGCAACTCTTTCACTGCGCCAACATGCCAACCGGAAATTACATTTGGCTTTAATAGTAATAACTTTAACAATTTCAACCTCTCACCAGCATCATTATGCATTATTTTCAATTAGCAAAGGAAGAAATTGGGCTGTAAATCCTTGCTTATTCATTCTCCTAAGAACAAATCTGCAAACTAATTATTTCAAAGGGTTAATCAATTAAATAATTAACTTACCAAGGTTATTTGGACCTGTTTCAATCATTCGGCAAAGATAGGAAATGATTCATTGAATCCGAGATCATAGCCCGTCAATAGACGACAATGGACTGGTGGACACTTAAAAAGAATAAAAGAATAAAGGTTGTTTCCAGATTTTAGATTACATTTGTACTTGTGTAAGGACAGCAATGAATTATTGACCTTGTTTGGTCTTATCCACCTGAAAAATCACCATAGAACTTCTTATTCACTTTTGCGAGATCATATCTACCTGAGTAAATGTATCTCTTTTTGTTGAGAGGATGTGGGTGTCACTGTCAATGCCAGCAACTCCTGTTCTGCACTAATTGCCTTTGAGAGAGCGGCGATGAGTCACCTTCTGCAGTCAGTAAGGCAAAAGTTCTCCTGCGATGCAGTTGAAGAAAGAGTTCCATGATCCGGCAAAGAAAAAGAAACAATATTTGTCTGAGTCTGGATGATAGGTGATTTAGAAAGCTCGCATGTTGTGGTAACTCATGTTAGAGTATCTGTCTTTCTAGATTTAGTGTTTCTAGACAGAGGCAGCACTGGCGCAGCAGCAGTCATAGTGTCATAGCGTCATAGTGTCATAGTGTCATAGTGTCATAGTGTCATAGTGTCATAGTGTCATAGTGTCATTGAGTCATAGTGTCATAATGTCATAGTGTCATAGTGTCATAGTGTCATAGCGTCATTGTGTCATTGTGTCATAGTGTCATAGTGTCATAGTGTCATAGTGTCATAGTGTCATAGTGTCATAGCGTCATAGCGTCATAGCGTCATAGCGTCATAGCGTCATAGCGTCATAGCGTCATAGCGTCATAGCGTCATAGCGTCATAGCGTCATAGCGTCATAGTGTCATAGTGTCATAGCGTCATAGCGTCATAGCGTCATAGCGTCATAGTGTCATAATGTCATAGTGTCATAGTGTCATAGTGTCATAGTGTCATAATGTCATAGTGTCATAGTGTCATAGTGTCATAGTGTCATAGCGTCATAGCGTCATAGCGTCATAGTGTCATAGTGTCATAATGTCATAGCGTCATAGCGTCATAGTGTCATAGTGTCATAGTGTCATAGTGTCATAGAGTCATAGTGTCATAGAGTCATAGTCATAGTGTCTTCGAGTCATAGAGTCATACAGCCCCTTGAAACAGGCCCTTCAGCCCAACTTGCCCACACTGACCAACATGTCCCAACTACACTAGTCCCACGTCTGCTTTTGACCCACATCCCTCTAAACCTATCTCACCCATGTACCTGTCTAAAAGTTTCTTAAATGTTGCGATAGTACCTGCCTCAACTACCTCCTCCAGCAGCTCATTCGATATACCCACCACCCTGTGTGTGAAAAGGTTACCTCGCAGGTTCCTCCCCCCTTATTGTAAACATAGGTTATCTGGTTCTCGATTCCCCTTCTCTGGGCAAGAGACATTGTGCATTTACTCGTTCTATTCCACTCATGAATTTGCACAGCTCGATAAGATCACCCACTCATCCTCCTGCACTCCAAGGAATAGAATCCTATCCTGCTCATCCTCTCTCTATAACTCAGGCCCTCGAGTCCTGGCAACATCCTCATAAATCTTCTCTGCACCCTATCCAGCTTAACGACATCTTTCCTATAACATGGTGGCAGAGCTGAACACAATACTGTAAATGCGGCCTCACTAACTTCTTATATAACTGCAACATGACCTCCCAACTTCTATACTCAATACATTGACTGCTGCCTTACAGCACCAAAGACCCAGTTCGATCCAGACTAAGGGTGCTGTTTGTACAGAGTTTGTACGTTTTTCCTGTGACTTGAGTTGACAATTCAAAGTACAGGCGGTGGGTAAAGGAGAAAGAGTAAGCAGAAATTTCATGCCAACGTTAATGTTCCTCAGGTTTGTGTACTGAGTCCCCTGCTCTACTCCCTGTACATCTACATCCTCGACAGATGTGCCGTAGTAAGCATTTTATTGGGGTGCATCACAACAGCTCCACCCAAGACAACAAGAAATTGCAGAGAATTGTGGATGCAGCTCAGACCATCACATAAACCAACCTCCCTTCCACTGACTCCATCTGCACTTCACACTCCCTCGACAATGCTGCGTTTATTCAAGGATGAGTCGCACCATGGCCACTAGCTCTTCTCCCCTCTTCCATCATAGAAAATAGGTGCTGGAGGAGGCCATTCGGCCCTTCGAGCCAGCACCGCCATTCATTGTGATCATGGCTGATCGTCTCCAATCAATAACCTATGCCTGCCTTCTCCCCATATCCCTTGATTACTGGCCCCTAGAGCTCTATCTAAGTCTCTCTTAAATCCATCCAGCGATTTGGCCTCCACTGCCCTCTGTGGCAGGGAATTCCACAAATTCACAACTCTCTGGGTGAAAACGTTTTTTTCTCACCTCAGTCTTACATGGCCTCCCCTTTATTCTAAGACTGTGGCTCCTGGTTCTGGACTCGCCCAACATTGGGAACATTTTTCCTGCATCTAGCTTGTCCAGTCCTTTTATAATTTTGTATGTTTCTATAAGATCCCCCCTCACCCTTCTAAACTCCAGGCAAGAGGTGCAGAAGTGCGAAAGCGCATACTTCCAGATTCAGGGATAATTTCTTCCCAGCTGTTATCAGGCAACTGAACTGTCCTCTCACCAACTAGCAAGTGGACCTGACCTATCATCTACCTCATTGGAGACCGTCGGACTATCTTCAATTGGACTATATCTTGCACTAAACATTATTCCCTTTATCCTGTATCTGTACACTGTAGTCGGCTTGAATAATAATAATAATAATAATAATAATAATAATAATAATAATAATAATAATAATAATAATAATAATAATAATAATAATAATAATAATAATAATAATAATAATATCTTTTATTGTCATTGCACGTCAGTGCAACGAGATTTAGTGTGCAGCTCCACTGATGTACAAGAAAGGTAAATAAATACAATACATAAATAAGCAAGCTGCAGAAGTTTACAACTTCACTGCAAACAGCTGGGGAAGTGACCATGTATTGTCTTTCTGCTGACTGGAAAACACACAAAAGCGTTTCACATGATAATAAACTAAACTAAACTAAATTAAACTAAAATAAACTAAACTAAATTAAACTGAACTAAATTATAAATTAAACTGTGCGGCCAAGTGTAGCACTGATTCAATCTTTAATCTTTATTTCAGCTATTTAATTTATAATCTCCTGTGTTGTCATGGGAAATGTTTGTGACTAAAACTAAGCATGTGGAAACATTGACTGTTGTACTTACTTCCAAGTCAAGAGAATGGGTGTGAGGACATGGCTGCTGACATTTCTTGCATGTGTTTCTGCAACAATTGAAAACAGATTTCACTTCCCCAGCTGTTTGCAGTGAAGTTGTAAACTTCTGCCGCTCATTGCTTGTGGAAGTGATTCACATAGTCGCTCTCACAGAGTCTGGCTCTGAGTTCTTGGCTGACTGCAGTCTGAACCTGAATCCGTGTCAGCCTCCTTTGTGCACTCTCCAACACACAGCGGCATAGTGACGCAGCGAGAGACCAGCTGCCTCACCGCGCCAGAGACGCAGGTTCGATCCTGACTGGGGGGGTGCTGACTGTCTGGAGTTTGTACGTTCTCCTTGTGACCGCGTGGGTTTTCTCTATGTGCTCTGCTGTCTACCCACATCCTAAAGACGGGCAGGTTTGTAGGCTAATTGGTCTCTGTAAATTGTCCCCTAGCGATAGGGAGTGGATGAGAAAGTGGGATAACATAGAGCTCATGTGAATGGGTGTTCACACTTGTTCTGTGTGAACTAGTGGGTCACACATGAGTGAACCACGAGTTCAGTGGTGGTGAACATGTCGCCACCAGTTCATTGTAAATTATAAATGGTCCCTACTGTGTAGGAAAGTGCTAGTGCACAGGGTGATTGTTGGACGGCATTGACTCGGTGGGCTGAAGGGCCAGTTTCCACGCTGTGTCTCCAAACTAACACTAATCTTTGAACACAATTACCATGGTGATCATAGCCGCAAGCATTGCTGACTATGATGCCCCTAGTCAGAGGTAGTTGAAGTTCTCTATGAGGCTCCACGCTATCTAGAGCCACTCACTCAGTTGGATGTTTGGTGGGCGGCGCCACTTTCGTCAGCAGCGGCCTCTGCAGTCCGTCTGCGTTTTTATTATTCTATGTCTTATGTTTTTATGTAGTTTTTGTTATTTTTGTTGGGGTATGTGTGTGGGGGGGGTGGGGGTGGTGTGGGGGGGGGGGGGGGGGGGGGTAACTTTTAAATCTCTCCCTGCACGGGAGACCCGACCTTTTCTTTGTCGGGTCTCCGTTGTCGTTGGGGCTGCAACGAGGAGCGGCCTCCAACAGGAAGACCGGGAGCTGTGGTGCCGACTACTCACCTCACCATCGCAGAGCTGGCCGAGTCCAGAGCGGGTGGAGCTGTGGTGGACGCTGCTGCGACCCGACCCCCGGAGATTCGGTGGCTGCAACTGCGGGTTTGGCGGGCGGCGGCACCGGGAGCCCGCGGGTCCCTGGAGGGGGAGACCGCTTTTCAGGGCTTCCGCAACGGCGACTTCTCCCGCCCGAGTTGCGGGGTTGAAGAGCACCTGGAGCGGGGCCTTACAGCACCGCCCCGCGCGGCTTGGAATGGCCGCGGGACTCTGCGAGCGCACGCCGGGGGCTCTAACACCAAGACCCGGTGTGCGGCCTTGCATCACCCGGCGTGGCTTTAATGGCCACGGGACAATCGCCATCGCCCGCCGGGGGCTTTGACTTTGACTTTGACTCTGACATCGGGAGGGAGAGTGCAGTGGAGAGATAAGTTTTTTTGGCCTTCCATCACAGCAATGTGATGGATGTTTATGTAAATTATGTTGTGTCTTGGGTCTATTTGTTTGTAATGTATGGCTGCAGAAATGACATTTCGTTTGGACCTCAAGGGGTCCAAATGACAATAAATTGAATTGTATTGTATTGTATTGTATGTTTTATGTCGCTGTCAGTTAAAAATAAATTGCCACCAGAACTGTCTTCCAGTCGCCACTCTACCAGCCATCATTTGCTGATGGAAAACAAAGGCAATGTGTTGCACAAATTAGCCCCCCGTGTCATGTGAGCGAGGATGAAGTGGGGTTAGTGGTCCTCAGGGGCGGAGAAATAAGAATGAGAACAAAGTTTACTAATGAATTTCGAGCAGTTGCTATTAAAGGGCACGCACGCTAAATTAATCTCAATCCCTTTACACACGGCACTGTGAGAGATAATGTAAATCGAGCAAATTAATTATCATAACAATTACCAAGAACCAATACAATTAGCAACGATTTGGTTAGAACATATTCTACTGTTGTAAAAATTATATAAATATAGATTAGATTTTAAAGTTCAAACTTTGATTAGTGCTAATGCTTCTGCATAAACTTTTTTTTCCCCCTTGAGTGGGAAAGTACAGTTAATGTAGATGGCACAGGCTGGGATTTTAATGAACATTCCCAGGTCGAACTGATGACGGGGCATATAATGGTTATTGAGTAATATAGCATAGTGTTCTTCAACCCATCAATCTTCTGCTGGGTCGTTGAATGAAAGATCCAATTAGTCCAACCCACTCTTATTCCCCGTTGCTCTGATATCATCTTTCTTTCCTACTCCTCGCGTTTCCCGACACACAGTCGGTATATTTAGATGCAATAAAACGTTTAAGCGAAGCCTCCATTCCTGATATTCTTTAGACTTTAGACTTTTAGAGATACAGCTTCAGAAACAGGCCCACCAAGTCAACGCCGACCAGCGTCACCACGTACACTAGCACTATTGTGCACAGCAGGGACAATTCAAAATTTTTGTACCACAGTCAATTATCCTGCAAACCTGTACATCTTTGGAGTGTGGGAGGAAACCGGAGCACCCGGACAAAAAACATGCTGTACAAACTCCATACAGACAGCACCCATAGTCAGGATCTAACCAGGGTCCCTGGCGCTGTAAGGCAGCAACTCTACCGCTGCACCACTGTGCCACCCCAGGTATGCCTTAAATTTAGAAACAAGCTGTTCCAGGAAGAGGATCTTCCTGCGAATCTCAAGCGAGGAAATATCAATGCTGCAAGCAGGTGGTGCTTGTCCTTCATAATACGGCAAACTATTTGCCACTGGAGCAGAGGTGTTTGCATGCATGAGTGGGCAGGATGCAAGCTCTAATTAATAGTATAACTCAGCTACTGCCTGCCACATACACAAACAACAGTGGTAATATCCGCTTATTAACCTGGTATGAACTGTGCTTTTGAGCTATGTTAAAATAGATCTGAATAAGAAAGGAAGACAAGGCTTTATTAATACACTAATAATCTTGAATTTATGATGCATTTTGTTTTTGAAGTGTTGTCACTGGTGTAGGACAGAAAATAGTCATAGTGTCATGCAGCAGTGAAACAGGTCCTTCGGCCTACCATGACCAAGGTGTCCCATCGAAGAATGTCCATTTACACGCATTAGTTTAGTTTAGTTTAGTGTCATGTGTACTGAGATACATTGAAAAGCTTTTGTTAAATGCTATCCAGCAGATAGCTCTATACATGATTGTAATTGAGCCATCCACAATGTGAAGATACAGGATAAGGGGAATAACGTTTCATAGTTAAAGTAAGAAAAGCTGCTTTTGGAGTAGATTGTAATGAGTGATTGCAAATCCACTTCTGGGACCAGGACACAGAGAGTGGCTTGGGTTGGGCACCATCTTGGCTCATATTCCTCTTACCCATTCCTATCCATGTACCTGCCCAAATATCTTCTACAGTTGTTATTGTACCTACTTCAACTACTTTCTCTGGCTGCTCGTTCCATACACCCATCACCCTCTGAGACAGACTAATGGGCCTGTCCCACTTAGGCGATTTTTCAGCTGAAAAACTGGGAACTGGAACGGCGACTGTCAGAGTGGAACACACACACAAACACATTGCAAAGGGGGCCAGGGCAAGCGGGAGGAGCGCTGTCTGAAGTTCATACGGTGCAAAGCCAAGGTGATACAGACACACACCGCGATGAACAGGAAGGTTAAGATGGCTAGCACAGTGTACGGTGAGTCCTTTAAAAGAGGGGGTAGGGGGGAAGGGAGGTAGGAGGAGAAGGGGGGAGAAGGAATGGAGACACTTTTAAGAAGCCAGAGAACTTTTAATAAGTCAGAGATACATGGCTGTGAAGTTCGGTGGACATTTAGCATTATCGGTTGGTTATCCTTGGTTCTGAAAACTCGTACTTACGTTTTTTTTCCCCAATGAGCCATTGAAAATGACCGGTCAGCAAAGGAGATTAACTAAAACTACCTACGACTACCTTGACTACCTTGACTACAGACTGAAGAATAACCACATGGCGACCCCACATGACGACTGCAGGATTATCGATTTTCTCCATGGCGAAAAATTTGCAGTGACCATACTGAGGCCGCGACTAGTTCCCAGAATGCGGGAACTCCTCGCGACCATGAAGGACATTCACCAGAGACCACCAGCGAACATGTTGCGACCATGTGGTGAGCGCAGAGTCTCCTGCACTTGCCTAAAAAGTTGCTTAAGTGGGACAGGCCCATTAGAGAGATTGCAGATGTAGCCCAGACTATCATACACACCAGTCTAGATCTGAAATGTTAATTATGTTATCTGAAATCCTAATCAGCCATTGTCCATCTAAATGCATGTATATTTTATCCCTTAGAATAATCTTCACGTATATGACTATATCTGTAGCCTTTCGACCACAGATGTCAGGCTCACTGGCCTGTAAATCCCATGCTTTTCCCTGCAGCCCTTCTTGAATAGAAGCCCAACATTCATTACCCACCAGTATTCCGGCACCTCACCTGCATTCAACGAAGACTCGCAAATCTTGGGCAGTTTACAACCCAGCGATATGAATATTTATTTTTCTAATTTCAAGTAATCCTTGCATTCCCTTTCTTTCCGTCCATCCCCCACCCTTGTCTTCGTACTATTTTCACTGTTCTTGTGCCTTCATAATCACCTCTTCTATAGCCAACAATGGACCATTGTGGGCTCCAGCCGGTGCCGGCTCTGACTTGTTCTGTACCTTTTCATACCTCTAGTTTCCCTCTCCCCTGAATCTGTCTGAATAAGGGTCTCGGCCAGAAAAATCACCTGCTGCTTTTCTCCAGAGATGCTGCCTGTCCCGCTGGGTTACTCCAGCATTTTATGTCTATACTCGCATATCTCAGCCAGATTTAATGAAGACTTGTAAATCTCCGGAAATCTCAATTTACGAGATCTTCTAATGATTATTAAGATGTGGCATTTTGATTTCCTAATGTGATCTAATGAGTTGTATGTCTAAGTCTGACCTTTCATGTGACAGCTCTACTGCACTGTGAGGTAGTCCACAGTATTCAATTTCTCCAGTTGTCTTGAGCACAATCTCACCACGAATTGATCTAATCATCAGCTATTGATTCAGCTTCAGTTATGTGCAGTTTACTTTGCCTTCAACAAAGGCAGTGGACTCTCGTTTGTACTCATCTCCAGACATATGATCTCCAGAGATGCTGCCTGACCCAACTGAGTTACTCCAGCACTTGGTGTCTTTTTCTGTGAACAAGCATCACAGTTCCTTGTGCCTGCATAAATTCTCCTTGCTCTGGTAATCAATCCAAAAGATGATAGTTTATTTTGCAGATACTTTCTCACCAATCCCATTGGCTCCAGAAAATTCCTGTTATAGATAGTCATAGTTGTCATACAGTGTGGAAACAGGCTCTTCAGACCAACTTGCCGACACTGACCAACATGTCCCATCTATACTAGGCCTGCTTTTGGCCCATATCCCTCTAAACCTGTCCTATCCATGTACCTGTCTTTAACGTTGCAATAGTACCTGCGTCAACTACCTCCCTCCAAAGGAAACTCTCCAAGGAGAGTTTGAAAAAGTGTCCTGTTGAACACCTCCTTCGACTATGTGGAAAACTAGATTCGACTAGCTACGACTAGCTTCGGGAAAATTGGACACTGAATAGTGGAGAATGAAGATGACCTCCTTCGATTTCCTTCGACCTCCCTTCGACTATGTTGGAGACTATCTATGACTACCTTTGATTACCTTTGACTACCCTCGATTACCTACGAATAACATGCCGACCTACTACGACCTACTTCGACTAAACCTACGAGTAAAAAAAATATCAATTTTTTCCATGGCGACCTTTTTTTACTCGGCATTTTTCAGCGTTGAAAAATACGCCGCGACCTAGCTGAGGCCTCGAGTACGCGGGGACCACTCTCGAGCATGAAGTTACAAAGACCTCCTAGGACCTCGTGTCGACCATGCTGCGAGTATGAGTCGAGGGCAAACTCTTCTAAATTCGCCAATTAGGTCTCCGCAGTGGGACAGACCCTTAACATGTACAGTTCCTTGTTTCTCTCTGATTGTTTACCGATCTTGTTTATTTATTTTACACACAGGGACACTCATTACAGTGCAGGTTTTGAGAGGCATCAAGAATTTCTATTAACCATATAAGTTCAGCTTAACTTCAGCTCTGTAGCTGCACATAGAAAGCCAGTGATGAATAGCAAGCACTCTATTGATTAAACAGCTCCAAAGCGTATGTGGTTATGGACTGTTTTGGCTCAGTTATAACACAGCAGGTCGTGTTCTCAGCTTTGAGTCAGATGACAGTGATGTTGAATCCCATTCCAGAAAAGTAAACACAAAAATCCAGGCTGACACCTGATTGCTGCACTGTGGGAGGTGCTGCCTTCCTGACAGTCTGTTAGACTTCAGGTGCAATAAAATGTGTGAACACACTGTTTCACAAGGATCAGGGTGAATATTTTACCCACAACCCGCATCACGATGAAAGATTATCTTGTGTTTATCTCATTACAGGAGCATCTGTGTCCAAATCGGTTTTACTTTCTCAACACTGCAACATGCTACGGCACCTTCAATACACAGGGAGTACCAAGGAGATGTAAGGATTTCTTTCCCAGTAAGTCAGAAGCGCCCATTTTCTACAGGTACTCAATGGTTCAATAGTGCGTTATTTGTTACATGTGCAACTGCACAGTGAAATTCTCTTTGCATATTTACACATGCAGGCCCCTCCATGTGTTGGGGCCATTTCCAAAGTCCAAAGTCCGGTCCACCCACAGGCATGGTCTACTGGAGCAGTTCCCGATCTAGATAAGCCCCAGGCTCCTGCAGCCTTCCTCTATCGCCCTCGACCGGATCGGCCCGCGGATCGACGTCCCTCTCCTCTCCTCGCCCGGCTGTCTCTGTGTCCCAGAGGCGCCTCCTGCAGTCGACCATGAAGGTGCTGGAGGCATTATCCCTTTTCACTCTCTCACCACCGTTGCTGGTCACATCCCCAGAGGCTCCCTCCGGGTACCACGGTCGGCAGAGTCGTCAGACTGCTGCGGCACCTCAGGAAGGCCTATCTTATCACTCTTCATACACTTTCATTCTTACATTTTATTGAATTAGTATCCTAACACTATCCTTAATGAAACAGATGAACTATATTTTACATCCAGCCTTTAGTTTAGTTTTAGAGATGCAGCATGAAAACAGGCCCTTCGACCTACCCATTCACACTAGTTCTATGTTGTCCCACTTTCTCATCCATTCCCTGCACAATAGCGAGAATTTACAGAGGGCCAATTAACCTGAAAACCTGCACGTCTTTGGGATGCCATGAAGCATTTTAATATTCTTATTAGTTTAGTTTTATTTTAGTTTGATTTCTTTTATTTTTGTCACATGTACCGAGTTACTCTGAAAAGCTTTAGTTTGCGTGCTACCCAGTCAATTAAAAGACTATACATGATTACAATCAAGCCGTCCACTGTGTACAGATAAAGGATAAATGGCACGACATTTAATGTAGACGAAGTCTGATTAAAGATAGTTCAAATGTCTCCAATGGGGTAGATGGGAGGTCAGGACCACTCTTGTGGTGGTGAATCTGTGGAATTCTTTGCCACAGAAGGCTGTGGATATTTTTTTAAGGCAGAAATCGAAAGATTCTTGATTAGTCGTTGTGTCAGGGGCTATGTGGAGAAGGCAGGAGAATGGGATTTGGAGGGAGAGAAACATCGGCCATGATTGAATGGCGGAGTAGACTTGATGAGCCAAATGGACTAATTCTGCTCCTATCACTAATGACCCTATGACCGTGTGACCTCTCAAGTTGGTGAGAGGTCCATGTTTTCTTATTATTATTATTATCATTTTTAAACATGTGGGAGAATTTGTTTATGGCGGATTTCCACAAGGTTATTAATTCGTAACCTGGAAGCCTCTTCCCCTCTATATAATTGTACAACATTCTTCTATATTCTCAGATCATAATGCAGGATTGAAATAACTTCTACGTTTTAATCTTTAATAAAGTTTCATGTTTTGGAACTGAGAAAAGACCAGGGCAAATCAGGGTCGGCAACAGATGACCTCAGGCAGGGATGTTACCTGATGGACCAAGTGTTGGCTAGAACTGTGTGATACATCGTTGTGAACTGTTGAACTGGTTGAATAACCTTTAGTGGAGGAAGTGGGGACAAGGGAAGTATGGGGAGGGGGGAGGGGAGTGTATGTAGAAGTTACCTCAAAATAGAGTGCCGGGACCCTTCTTCAGACTGATTAGTGACGTTTTGGGGTCGAGACCATTCTACATGAATGGATAGAGGTAATCTATCCTTTTTCACCAGGGATGCTGCCTGACCCGCTGAGTTACTCCAGAACTTTGTGTTCATCTTTCGTATACAAGGAGAATTGCATAGTGTTGTTTTCTGCTCCCATGTTTGCTAGGTGTATATCTTCACTTCGCTTGCAGTAGATCTCTGTTTGCTCAGCCGAAATAAAATGTTTATTTATGATTTTAATTAGTTTCTGCTTTGAAAATGCATGCTACACAAACAGTCATTAACCCATAGATTTTAAACAAAGCCCTCCTGTATAAATATTGAATGATTCTGAAGTGCAATATAGCACTTTCCCCTGATGGTATTTTTCTCTCTGATGAGCTAAATTACTGTGAAATGTGATATAACTCAATGCTGGTAAAATAGTGAGAGACAGTATTCTGTCAATCAACTGAATAAATGAAGTAGCACACATTCACAAATTAATTCCACAGGGATGCAGGATATTTGTGCCATTCTGACCAGATAGAAAGCCACATTGTCCATGTGTTTAGTTTCGTTTAGATTATTGTCATGTGTGCCGAGGTACAATGAAAATATGTTTTTTGTTGCCTGTTAACCAGTCTACGGAAAGACTATACATGATTACAATCGAGTCATCCACAGTGTACAGATACAGGATAAAGGGAATCATATTTAGCACGATAAAGTCCAGTAATATCAGATTACAAATAGTCCGATAGTCTACAATGAGGTAAATGTTAAGTCAGGACACCTATCTGGTTAGTGCTAGGATGGTTCAGTTGGCTGATAACAACTGGGAAGAAACTGCCCTTGAATCTGGAGGTATGCTTTTTCACATTTCTGTACCTCTTGCTTGATGGGAGAGGGGGAAAGAGAGAGAGTGACTGGGGTGATATTGGTCCTTGATTATGCTGATGGCTTTGCTGATGTTGTCAATGGGGAGTCAATGGTTGGTTTGTGTGCGGAACGCATTTTCGCACAACTGTATTCTTGCCCCGTGATGTTGCTACAAAGGAGAGCTGTGGGGTTCTTACCACCAACCTGCCAACTATTTATTGTTCAAACAATATGAATGACAATCCAACCATTTCACATTTGTGGACTCCTTCAGTGCGTAAGTGAGTTACACTCTTGCAATCATAGCAGTGCTTCATTAGTGATGGATTACTTGGGATATCCTGAGGTTATACAATCCAGGACAGGCTTTATTCTCATATAAAGAGGTTCTAAAGGATGTTACCTCAGAAATACCAAATACTAGAAGGCATAGTTTTAAGGTGAGAGGGGCAGTTTAAAGGAGATGTGCAGGGCAAGTTATTCATACAGGGGTGATGGGTGCCTGGAATGCCCTGCCAAGGGTTGGTGGTGGAGACCGATAGAATCGTGGGATTTAGGAAGTTTTTATATTGGGACATGGATATGCGGGGAATAGAGGGATATGGATCGTGTGCAGTTTAAAAATACCATCTTGTTCACCATGGACACTGTGGCCCGAAGGGCCTGTTCCTGTGCAGTCCTGTTCCATGTTCTATATTCTAGATACACTAATTATTTGGTAGGCCTGATGGCAAGGTGGCTAGATAAGTTATGAGGGTATTTGCCTTAAGAGAGTGCACATGATTGTTGATCTGGAAAAAGAGGTTTCTAAGATGTGAGAGGTTTTGATTTTGATATCTTTTTATTATTGTCATGTGTACTGAGGTACAGTGAAAAACATTGTTTGGGTGTTAATTAATTAAATCAGACCATACTATACATGAATACAATCAAGCCATTCTTACTTGTAGATGGAACATCTTGGTCAGCATGGCAAGCTGCGTCGAAGGGCCTATTTCCGTGCGGTATGACTAATTACAACACCTTGGAGAGGTAGTTGAGGCAGATACTATCATAATGTTTAAGAGTGTTTAATACCTATCCTATCCGTGTACCTGTCTAAATGTACATGGATAGGATAGGTAGAGAGGGATATGGGCCAAATTCAGGCAGGTGGCATAGTGTAGTTGAGGCATGTTGGTCGGTGTGGGCAAATTGGGTCGAAGGGTGTGTTTCCATGCTCTATGGCTTAATGACTCTATAACTGCAAGACTGTTCAGTAGCCATCTGAGAACTAGTGTGAATCAGTCGTCTGATTCCCTGACCATTTACCTATACTTGGGGCAAGTGGCTGCCTATTAGTGCAGCAATGGCCCTCATGTGTAATAGAGTTTTACTCCTGGATCTCCAGTGAAGAGAATGCAAGTGTGAAGAATCTATCTATTCAGGAGCACACACCAGCATTGAGTTTCAGAATGACAAATCTATTCCATTGCCCTTTGAAAACCAGCAAGTGAACAAAGTATTTCATCTTCACCTAGATTAATCACATTGATACAGTTCCCAGGCTGTGGCAAATGTTTGATTCCAATGTTTCATCTAACTACAGATCATTTCTTCACCATTCTTCACAACAAGAGTTTGAGAAATTATTGAAAAACCATGAAGAATGATGTGTTCATTCAATGTAGTCCAAAAATGCGGGACTCCCTCGCCAATACCCGAACTCTCAGCCAGTGAATTAATGATGAGTTTTATTGTACATTGTACCAGCACCACACAAAATTCATGCATTGAACTTGAACTTGGACTGAGAAGAAGGGTTTTCTCCCAAAAGGTCACCTATTCCTTTTCTCCAGAGATGCTGCCTGACTAAAACCCTGTCCCACTGTACAAGTTAATTCAAGAGTTCTCCCGAGTTTGCCCTGATTCGAACTCGGAGATTTATGGTAATGGCTGCTCGTAGGTACTCGGGGCTCTCGTGGACATTTTTCAACATGTTGAAAAATCTTCACGAGTCTTCCTGAGCTCACCACATTTCCCGAGTACCTGCCGTTAGCGTTATGAGCCGCTAAGAGACGTCCCCAAGCTCCGACATACCTGCTACGTACATTCTACATGCTTACCACGAGTTTGATTTTTTTTTAAACTCGGGAGAGCTCTTGAATGGAAGGCTCACCAGCGTCTCTTCTTCCTGAGGAGACTGAAGAAGGTCCATCTGTCTCCTCAGATCCTGGTGAACTTCTACCGCTGCACCATCGAGAGCATCCTTACCAACTGCATCACAGTATGGTATGGCAACTGCTCTGTCTCCGACCGGAAGGCATTGCAGAGGGTGGTGAAAATTGCCCAACGCATCACCGGTTCCTCGCTCCCCTCCATTGAGTCTGTCCAAAGCAAGCGTGGTCTGCGGAGGGCGCTCAGCATCGCCAAGGACTGCTCTCACCCCAACCATGGACTGTTTACCCTCCTACCATCCGGGAGGCGCTACAGGTCTCTCCGTTGCCGAACCAGCAGGTCCAGGAACAGCTTCTTCCCGGTGGCTGTCACTCTACTCAACAACGTACCTCGGTGACTGCCAATCACCCCCCCACCCCCCGGACACTTATTATCACTTATTATTATTTATTCAAATCATTTGCTATGTCGCTCTTCCAGGGAGATGCTAAATGCATTTCGTTGTCTCTGTACTGTACACTGACAATGACAATTAAAATTGAATCTGAATCTGAATCTGAATCTGAATCTGAATGAGCTCGCACAGTGGGACAGGGCTTTTACGGAGTTACTCCAGCATTTTGTGTCTATCGTAATATAGACAGGCAAGAGAACTAACTGAGTGTAATGAGGATCTTACAGTTGGGAATAAAACATAGAACATGGAGCGGCACAGTGGCGCAGTAGTAGAGTTGCTGCCTTACAGAGCCAGAGGCCTGGGTATAATCCTGACCACGGGTACAGACAATATATAACGTGTACGTCCTCCCTGTGACCACGTGGGTTTTCTCCAGGTGCTCCAGTTTCGTCCCATGTTCCAAGTACGTGCAGATTTGTAGTCTAATTGCTTTGGTAAAAATGTTAAATTGTCCCTAGTGTGTAGGACAGTGCCAGTGTACCGGGTGATCATTGGCACAGCAATATTGGGGCGAGTGACTTCCTAGAAATGTGTACAATGCCCTTGGAAACAAGGGCAGACCAACCAGAATATCCAGATAGTGAACACAAAGTGCAGGATAACTTCACGCATTGGTCATCATATCTGGCAAACATGGTCAGGCAATATTTCAGGTCAGGATCCTTCTTCAGCCTGAGGATCCCTTCCAAAAACGTCACCTCTCCAATCCCTCCACCGATGCTATCTGATCCACTGAATTACTCCAACACCTTGTTTCCCACAAGATGCCATCATCAACAGTTCGTAGCGTCTCCACAATTTTCATGTAGCCTGGACCTTAGTGGTACAGTGGGGCAGTGGTAGTGCCTCACAGCGCCAGAGATCTGCGTACGATCCTGACTATGGGGGCTGTATGTGTGGAGTTTGTATGTTCCCCTTGTAATCGTGTGGGTTATCCCCAGGTGCTCTGGTTTCCCCCACATTCCAAAGACGTGCAAGTTTGTAGGTTAATTGGCCTCTGTAATCTATAAATTGTCCCTAGCGTGTAGGATAGGACCAGTGTATGGGTAATAGCTTGTTGGTAGTGACACGGTGGGCCGAAGGTATTGTTTTCATACTATATTTCTAAAACAAACTAAACTAAACTAAATTGAGCTAAACTGGAAAAAGTTGATGTGGAGAGGATTTTTCCACTAGTGGGAGAGTCTAGCACCAGAGGCCATAGCCTTAGAATAAAAAGACATTCCTTTAGAAAGGAGATGAGAATGTGTTTCGTCAGAGAGTCGTGAATCTGTGGAATTGATTGCCACAGACAGCTGTGGAGGCCAAATCAATAGATTTTTTTTTAGGTGGAGATTGACAGATTCTTGATTAGTACGGTTATAGACAATAGACAATATGAGCAGGAGCAGGCCACTCGGTCCTTCGAGTCAGCACCGCCATTCACTGTGATCATGGCTGATCATCCACAATCAGTACCCCGTTCCTGCCTTCACCCCATATCCCCTGACCCCGCCATCTTTAAGAGCTCTATCTAACTCTCTCTTGAAAGCATTCAGAGAATTGGCCTCTGCTGCCTTCTGAGGCAGAGAATTCCACAGATTCACAACCCTCTCTGTGAAAATGTTTTTCCTCATCTCCGTAAATGGCTTACCCCTTATTCTTAAACTGTGGCCTCTGGTTCTGGACTCCCCCAACATCGGGAACATGTTTCCTGCCTCTAGCTTGTCCAAACCCTTAATAATCTTATATGTTTCAATTATACCCTCTCATCCTTCTAAATTCCAGAGTATACAAGCCTAGCCACTCCATTCCATCAACATATGACAGTCCTGCCATCCCGGGAATTAACCTCGTGAACCTACGCTGGACTCCCTCAATAGCAAGAATGTAATTCCTCAAATTTGGAGACCAAAACTACACACAATACTCCAGGTGTGGTCTCATTAGGGCCCTGTACAACTGCAGAAGGACCTCTTTGCTCCTATACTCAACTCCTCTTGTTATGAAGGCCAACATGCCATTCACTTTCCTCACTGCCTGCTGTACCTGCATGCTTGTCAGGGGTTACGAAGAGAAGGCAGGAGAATGGGGTTGAGAGGGACAAATAGATCATCCATGATTGAATGGCGGAGTAGACTTGATGGGCTGAATGTCCTAATTCTGCTCTTATACCTTATGAATTTATGAACTTACAAACTAAACTAAACTAAACTAAACTTAGCTGAATTAAGGTTGGAAAGTAAGGAACTAGCAGCATCTCTCTGGAAGCAGGAAATGTCGCAGGCAATCAGTGTGACAACCTGGAGTGACAAACACCTACAGTGAATAGCCACGGGCAAGATGAATACAGGGAAAATATCTCTGCAAGCAATGTGTAGCAACTCAGAGACCATTACAGTCAACTGACTACATGCTGAGAAATGAAGCCATGAGTTTGTTAAATGTTACGTACAGAATAAAAACCATCTTAAGGTGTTGCAGTGTTAAGCTGCAGCAGGTTTATATGGTTAAAGAATGTTTAATGATGACACAATGGCGCAGCTGGTAGAGCTGCTGCCGCAGAGCGCCAGAGACCCAGATTTGATCCTGACCTCAGGTGCTGTCTCTGTGGTGCTTGCATGTTCTCCCTGTGACCCAATGTGAATTTCGTCCTGGGTGCTCTGGTTTCATATTATCATAGAGTCAGACAGCATTATAACAGGCCCTTTGGCCCAACTTGCCCAGGCCGACCAACATGTCCCATCTATACTTGTCCCACATGCCTGCGTTTGGCCCATATCCCTCCAAATCTGTCCCATCCATGTACATATCTAATTGTTTCTTAAATGTTGCAATAGTCCCTGCCTCAAATACCTCCTCCGGCAGCTCGTCCCATACACCCACCACTGTGTGTGTGAAAAAGTCACCCCTCAGATTCCTTTCAAATCTTTCCCCCCTCATCTTAAACCTAATTCCTCTGGCTTTTGATTCTGTTAGTCTGAGCAAAAGTAGGGGGTTTCCTAGCACATCCTAAAGACAAGCAGGTTTGTAGGTTAATTGTCCTGTGTAAATTGCCCCTAGTGTTTAGAAAGTGGATGATAATGTGAGATAACTTTGAATTAGTGTGAAGGGGTGATCGATGGTGACCGTGGACTCGGTGGACCGAAGGGCATTTCTCCACGCTTTATCTCTAAACTACACTTTATTGTGACATTGAGCACATCCTGGGAATAATGAAAAGTTTAGGCCAAAAACTTATCTTAGCTGTATGAAGGCAAAGAACAGCCATGAGCCTTTGTGAAAAATGAGAGATAAGTGCACTGTGACAGGAGGTTACAGGACAAGAAGCTTAACGATTCTGCGAGAAACTTCAGCCGGAGGCCAAAGGATTGTGGAACAATGAGAAAGCAGTTGCTTTTTCGAAGTTTGGTGGTTAGATTACTGGGGCATGGACTAATAATCTGCAGTTGAAATATCACATTTCTCCAAGACAGTTTAGTTTAGTTGGAAGAAGTTGAGTTTTAATTCAGTCTGAAGAAGGGCCCCGACCCGAAACGTCAGGCATCTTTTTTTCTCCAGAGATGTGGCCTGACCCACTGAGTTACTCCAGCATTTTGTGTCAATGTTTAGTTTAGTTTAGTTTAGTTTATTGTCACGTGATCCGAGGTACAGTGAAAAGCTTTTTGTTACATGCAATCCAGTCAGCGGAAGGACTATACATGATTGCAGTCAAGCCATCCACAGTGTACAGATACAGGTACATGACACATGATACATGCTTGGTAATTTAGCTCCCATTTATTAAATAACATCGAGTTATTTTGTTGAACCTAAAACCACTGCATTATGGTAAAACTCCACTTTCTTTCACCAGAGAAGGACATTTGCTGCCCTTATGGACCATGAGAGGAATAGATAGGGAGACCATTACCCAGAGCAGGGGAATCAAGAACCAGGGGATATACATTTAAAGTGAGGATGAAAGATGTTATAGGAACCTGAGGGGGCAACCTTTTTACACATATTAGTGGGTATATTGAACGAGGTGCCAAAAGAGGTAGTCTAGACAGGTACTATAACATGTGATGGAGCTTTGGACAGATACATGCATAGGAAAGCTTTAGAGGGGTATGGACCAAACACAGGCAGATGGGACTGATGTAGATAGGGCATCTTGATCTGCATGGGCAAGTTGGACTGTAGGGCCTACTCCAGTGCTATGACTCCATCTGCTTTGGTTGCCTTAAAACAAAAACAAGGGTTCATTGGTTTAAAGTGAGAGGAAAGAGTGTTGAAGCATATCTGGGGGGTAGATTATTTCCACACAGTGAGGTTGATATCTGGAACATGCTGTCAGAGGAGATGTAATCAGCATTCTGAAGAAAGGTCCCAACCCGAAAGGTAATTGATCCATGTTCTCCAGAGATGCTGCCTGATCTGCTGAGTTACACCAGCACCTTGTTATTTTTTTTCTTCTATGTTTAAGAGGCATTTAGACAGTCACTTAAATATGTAAGGAATAGAAGGTGACAATCCTAATGTGGGCAAATGGGATTGGTGTAGAGGGGGATGTGGTGGTTCCGAAGGGTCTATTTATGTGCTGTAGGATTCTATGATACTATGAATCTATGACTCTTTGAATCTATATATGGATGCAAACCTCCAGAGCAAAGTTATTGACTCTTAACTGTGTTCTGAATTTGACATGGCACGTCATAGAGTCATAAAGTAATTCAGTGTTGAAACAGATCCATCGGCCCACCTTGCCCACACTGACCAACATGTCCTATCTTCACTAGTTCCACCTGCCTGCGTTTGGCCCATATCCCTCTAAACCTATCCTGTTCATGTACCTGTCCAAATGGTTTTAGAACATTGTGATAGTACCTGCCTCAACCACCTCCTCCGGCAGCTCATCCCGTATACTGTACCTACCACCCTTTGTGTGAAAATAGTTGCCCCTCATGATCCTATTAAATCATTCCCCCCTCACCTTAAATTGTGGCAATAAATGTTGGCCTTGCCAAACATGGCCACAACTTTAAAAGAAGTGCAACTTCCATGATTTCCATACTGGAAAAGCATATTGTAGTCAATAAAGTACTTCAGCAGAAATTAAAAAATTAAAATAAAGTACAATCTACCATCATTATTACGACCTTGTTATCTTGGATTTTGCTTAGAGCGGATAAAATCTGTTGTAACCAAGGCGTCCATTCCTATTAGGAACCAAGGACCAAGTTTGTTGCAGCTCCGTACTGGGGACAAAGAGAGAGCTGAGAATGGCAGGGTTCAACTCCGTCCTGAGGACAGAGAGAGAGCTGAAGAATGATGGGGTGCATATTTACCCCCCTTACTCGTTTATCACAGACAATCGGCAATGACGGACACCAATTCCTGCCCCCCCCCCCCCAACCCCCCCAATCCCACCCCTATGGTCCATAATAACCAGGTTATCTGTAGATGCTAAACATCTGAAATTAAAAGAATATATTAGACTCAAAAACAAACGATTTGTTCTTGTTCAGCGTTTAGGAATGTAGGAAATGCAATAATCAATTTCTGCACAGTAAGGTGCCACAAACAGCAGGAGATAACAGCTGGATCATTTGTTTTTATAGTATTAGTTAACAGGTATATCTTTGTCTCTTTATAAATCCGTTGCTGTCTTCCTGACGATTCATTTCATTTCCAAGTGCGATGCTATCTGAAAACATTGAAGTATGACCTGTTTACTGAACAGAGGAGAGCTCTCTGCACACTTGCTTCTGAATTGAGAAATGTCCATTCACATAAAACATAGAGCAGTGCAGATTGCCTCTCCTACCCATTTCCATACTGACCTTTCTGTCCTGGGCCTCCTCTAGTGTTAGAGTGAGGCTGCACACAAATTGGAGAAACCGCACTTCATATGAACGTTGGTTTCTCCAATGTCAAGTATCCTTGTATTCCCTCATTCCCCCTTAACCCACCCTTATCATCCTACCATTTTACATTATCTGCAATTTATCTGTAACTGTAACATTTTAACATTATAGCAATATATTTTGCCTGTTGGTTATTTTCGTCTTTCCACTACCTGTTGTATTTATATTAGACTTGATTTTACTCATGTTTAGTTTAGTTTAGTTTAGTTTAGTTCAGTTTAGTTTAGTTTAGTTTAGTTTAGTTCAGTTTAGTTTTGGTTTAGTTTAGTTTAGTTTAGTTTAGTTTAGTTTAGTTTAGTTTAGTTTAGTTTAGTTTAGTTTAGTTTAGTTTAGTTTAGCGTGAAAACAGGCCTTTTGGGACACCGAGTCCGTGCTGACCAATGATCACTGTAAACTAGTTCTAACCTAGACATTAGGGACAATTTACAGAAGCCAATTAACCTACTTACCTGCATGCCTTTGGAATGTGGGAGGAAACCGAAGATCACAAAGTGCTGGAGTAAAAACGGGTCAGGCACCATCTCTGGAGGATATGGATAGGTGACGTTTCTAGTCATGTCCCTTCTTCAGACTTGACTGAGACTTGTTTGTACGGAGTTTGTACATTCTCAGTGCTCTGGTTTCCTCCCACACTCCAAAGACGTACAGGTTTAAAGATTCATTGGCTTCTCCAAATTTTGTAAATGGTCCCTAGTGTGTAGGATAGTGCTAGTGTATGTGACTCGCTGGTCGGCGCAGAGTCGGTGTGCCAAAGGGCTGGTTTCCACGCTGTATCTCCAAATTAATCTAAACTAATGCATTTATGTGCTTGAAATCAAATAAGTTTACTACCCTTCCTTATTGTAGTTTTGCTTGTCCCACCCTTCTATTCCACGCTCCCATCCCACAGAAGATCCTGATGCTTAAAAGCGTGCACCACCAGACTCAGGAACTGCTTCTCTCCCTTTGTTACCAGGGCTTCTGAATGGTCCTTCTATTAACAAGGTACTGTTTGTTTCACCCCTAACCCATTACGGACATTGTCTTTGTCTCGCTAAGATGCTGAGAACTATATTCCACACTCTGCATCTTCCCCCTTGCTCTACCTATCGGATTTGAGTTTGACGAATGGATTTAAGTATTACATTGAAGATAGACACAAAAAGCTGGAATAATTCAGCGGGACAGGCAAGCATCTCCGGAGAGAAGGAAAGGGTGAAGTTTCAGGTCAAGACCCTTCTTCAGACTTTATTTGATCTGTTTGAATAGCATGCAAAACAAAGCTTTTCACTGCACCTCTGTACATGTGATAATATTAAACTGAAACATAAAGCTAAATCTAAACTTGAACCTATGGAGCCCATACTCAGACGTTAACCATGGTTGATGTTCAAATACTTCAGTAATTACTTTGATGGGTAATATAAGGACAGCAACTACTCAAAGGAAAGGTCCACTCCCTGCCTCCAGGGGAATTAGAAATGGGAAGTACAATCAGTCTGAAGAAGGGTCCCAACCCACAACGTCACCTATCCATGCCTTCCACAGATGTTGCCTGACTTTCTGAGTTACTCTGTAAATAGGACACTTTGTGCCTTTACCTGTTCCTATTACTTGTTTCTTTGTATTCTTCAGTTACCAGTGCTGAATGTAAGCAACAATTGTTCCACCTTGTAAAGTGGGTCTGATTCCATTGCCAGACAGATTCACTGTTATGGATGGATCCATTTCTTACGTGTTTATTGTTTCTAACACCATTATCAAAGAACATCATGATCCCACAATCAGCGCTTGAGAGAATGAGATAGAGATAATGTTGTAAACCAGCCCAGCACTTTCTGTGTCATTATTGACAGCTTCCAATCCCAAACACGTCTTTCTAGTTTTCAAACGCTACAATATCTGAAACTTGATGGGACAAAGCCACCATAGACAAACAGTTCTATCTCTAAGTGCTGAGATCCAACTGGCTTTTGGGATAAAGAACAATTTGTAATCATGCAAACAGAGCTTTTAGACTTTAATAATCAATGCGCAAATCAACTGTGTACTTTCAAATTGCAGTGTTAAAAGAACAATTACATATATAATCAGAAAATAGAATGCCTTACAATGTAAAATTGCATCTAATACACTATATTTAACAAAGTAAGATAAGAAGCATCATTAAACAGAAGTTTTGAATTGAAATGGAAGATACCCTTCGGCGCGAGTCTGCATCGACCATCAGCACCCGTTCACACTAGTTCTATGTTGTCTTACTTTCGCATCCACTCCCTACAAACTCGGGGCAATTTACAGAGGCCAATTAGCCAACAAACCCACACATCTTTTGTAGATTAACTCTTATTAATTCATGTCATTTATAAACTTAATCACAAATATGTGCATGCCACCCTTCACATGGTATTACAGTACTACACACAAATTCTCTCTCTCTCTCTCTTTCTCTCTCACTCACAAGCCGGCGGAGCCAGACATGAGCAGCTGGCTGTTTGAATGTTCCTGTTTGCTTAATGCAATAAAGATTGATTTCACCATATGTTTATTGTTATGGATCGCTGATAAACATGGTGTCAGGAGTGGGATACATTTTCCCAAGTAGTTTACCATGCCTAAGAATCGTTGTAGAGCAGCCACGTGCATAGGTGCTGGCATTTCATTGATGGCATTGGTTTTAGACGGGTCAGGTTTAAGTCCGTTGTTGGTGAACACGTGGCCCACATAAGTCACTTTGTCGACCCGAAACCTGCACTTGAGAGGGTTGAGTTTGAGATTTACCTCTGAGACACGATCCAGAACCCGCTTCAGGTTTGAGTCATGTTCTTGTGCGTTGCGCCCGGTGACAGGATGTCATCCACGATTATGTATGTATGTGAGTGTTGTTTGTCCCCGTTTGGTTCCGACCTGATTCGGGTGGGTTGAAGGTGGGTAAGGGTAAGGGCTTTGAGGGTCGCTTACATACTGTTGCACAATTATGCCTTGACTGTCACTGTCTGTTATCATTGTATGTATGCAAATTGCTGTGAAATTCAAATAAAAAGATTTAAATCATGTAACATGGGTACCCAGCAAAGAGTTGTTCCATAGTACGCTGGAAAACCTCACTGGCTGAATTGATGCCAAATGGCATTCGTAAAAATCGGTAGCGTCCAAAGGGCATCGCAAATGTGGTTAACATGGAGGATGCATGGTCCAGTGGTATTTGCCAAAATTAGTTCTTTGCATCAAGGACAGAGAAGACTGTGGCTTTACCCAGGTTGGCTGCGACTTTTTCTACCGTCCGCATCGGGTGGTATGGCCGTTTGATGGCAGTATTTAAATCCTTAGGGTTATTGCAGATCCTTCTTTCGTCATTGTTCTTCTTGACTGCTGCAACCATGGTGGAGACCCAGGAGGAGGGTCGTTGACTTGGGCAATTACACCCAGCAATTCCATTCTGTCTAGTTCAGCTTTGATGCGGTCCTTCATTGCGTGTGGGATTCGGTGAAGAGAACGAATGACAGGTATGACTTCCTTGTCGGTTACAATGCTGTAATCTGTGGGAAGCCTGCCCAGCTGGTTGTCAAAAAGGTCTTTGTATTATTCGAGTAGTTGTTGAGTAGGACTTTGAGAGGTCGACAGCTGGTACAGTTTTGCCGAAGAAAACTAGGTTCATATTACGGCATGCATCATTGCCCAGAAGGAGGGACACTTGCTTCTAACGATGAAAAATTCCAAGTTGTAAACTTGAGATGCTAGATGGCATTGTAATATAACCGGAACTGGTTGCAACTCCCCCCCACCAAATGGATGCAACTTCGAGTTTGTTTTCAGAACAGTTTCGTTGTTGTGAATTCTTTGGAAGTCTGCCAGATAAATCACATTACACCTCGCTCCTGTGTCTATCACATGGTATTACGGTACAACACAAAGACTCTCTCTCTCTCTCTTTCTCGCTCACTCACAAGTCAGCGGAGCCAGGCATGAGCAGCTGGCAGTTTGCATGTTCCTGTTTGCTTAATGGAATAAAGATTGATTTCACCATGTGTGTATTGTTATGGATCACTGATAAACATCTTTGGGTTGTGGGAGGAAACTGGAACACCCAGAGGAAACCCACAGTCACAAGGAGAACATGCAAGCTCCACACACGGGGAACACCCAAGGTCTGGATAGAACCCGGGTCTCTGGTGCTGTGAGGCAGTGGATTAACACTGTACTGCAGAGGAAATCTTGGCAGAGGTGATTGGAAGCGTAATCAAATAGATCAACGGAGGATGCCATCAACATAGCGCTACTTCTGCACTGACACATCTGGAGCGCCCTGGCTCATATGTGAGGATGTTATTTGTAGATTTTAGTTCTGCATTTAATGCCATCATCCCCGGCAGAATGGTGGACAAACTGTCTGATCTGGGTGTTAATGCAAACACATGCAGATGGATTAAGGACTTCTTAACAGACCGCCCACAGACTGTCAGGATGGGGTCCAATTATTCCCCAGTCCTGACGCTCAGCACAGGAGCGCCACAAGGTTGTGTGCTGAGTCCCATCTTGTATACAATATACACTTATGACTGTATACCAACACACAGTACAAACAGGATCATCAAGTTTGCGGACGACACGACTGTGGTGGGACTGGTAAACAACAACGACGAGTCTGCCTACAGAGATGAAGTCCAAAAACTGACTGTCTGGTGTACCAAAAACAACCTGGTACTCAACCCATCAAAGACAAAAGAACTGGTCGTTGACCAGGAGGAAGAGGAGAGAGGAACCTGCTCCTTTATACATCAAAGGAGACATGGTGGAGAGAGTCACTGGCTTTAAGTTCCTGGGAATAAACATCTCCCAGGACCTCAAATGGCAAATGAACACCGTCACTCTCGTGAAGAAGTCACAGCAGCGGCTGTATTTCCTGAGGTCTCTGCGGAGAGCAAACGTCTCACAGCCGCTGCTGCTGTCCTTCTACCGATGCGCCATGGAAAGTATCCTCTCCTATGGCATCCTGGTGTGGTTTGCTAACTGCACTGTGGCTGAGAGGAGGGCGCTGCAGAGAGTTATAAAAACTGCACAGAGCATTACAAACGCTCAACTCCCCTCCTTGGATGATATATATAGGGCCCGATGCTTGCGCCAGGCCACAAACATCAAGCAGGACACATCCCACCCTGCCAACCACCTTTTCACTCTGCTACCCTCTGGGAGGCGATTCAGGTCTCTGAAGACTAAAAACATAGTTTCTACCCATGTGCAATAAAATAACTTAATTCCAACAGAGAACACTGGGGAAGCAAAATGTAATTCCAAGAAATGCATCATTTTTTAAATATTCTTTTTAAATACTTATTTATTATTTTTACTAATAAGTGTACATATGTGTCAATGGTTGTCGTGTTTGTATTTTTTAACCGGAGGAGATGCAATGGAATTTTGTTGCACAGTATTGTGCAATGACAATAAACGTATTCATTCATTCATTCAAATAAGAATGTTTTAAGGGTTGTCACAAATACACAGAGGGCAGCGATCGGGAGATGGTTAAGGAGAAAATTCTGACGCTCCAGGGCTGGACGGTTGCAAGTGATGCATTGCACAAGAAAGAGTGGAAAGAACACATTCTAAAGTGTTGCTAGGCTAGAGGATGTTAAACAGAGTTGAAGAGTTAAAATAGTGTAACCGCTTTGTGAAAGACTTGCTATGATTGATTGAATTGTTTGATTGGAAGATGCAGCATGGAAACATATCACTGATTCTATGACAACCATCGATCACTCATTCACACTAACGCTATGTTATCCCACTTTCGCATCCACTCCCTACACACTGGGGGCAATTTATAAGGGCTAATTAACCGACAAACCTGTACATCTTTGGAGTGTGTGAGGAAACCGAAGATCTCGGAGAAAACCCACGCGGTCACGTGGAGAATGTACAGATTCCTTTCAGATAGCACCCGTAGTCGGGATCAAACCCGGGTCTCTGGAGTCGTAAGGGCTGTGAGGGACCAACTCTACCACTGCACCACCGTGCTGCCCATTTGTTGCATGGTGGAGCAAAATGACCCACATAGTTCTTGTGGTGGTCAGTATACGGCATCTCCATGACAAAACGATCCTGCCTGATTATGCTTTCAATCACCTGTTCCAACTGTTCTTGTGCTTCTGTATTTATAACCATCATAAAATATTCACACCAGTACTGGCATTCCCAAGATTACTCGGGAAATGCTTCCAGTGCCTCAGTCAGACTGTGGCAAATTCCCTCTGAATTGTTACATCTATCAAAAAGAGATTGAAATGGCTGTAACTCGTTTGTCTTGAAAAGGAAGGAATGGTAGAGAACATAAAGGAGGTCTATAAAATTGTGACTGGGTTTGATTTAATGACCCTTGTTCTGTTACTCTTAATCTTTAATTCATTTCTTGCCACTAAAGTGGCCTAATCTGTAGTATTAACATCTATATTGGGGTATATAAAAGAATCAGGTTCCCGTCAATGAGAGAGAAGGATTGCGTGCAATTAAAAATACATTAAAGGAGTATGAATTATATTGTATCTAAGCATGTGAAACAAAGAAGGAGTTAGAGAGCCAAGAGACCAGAGTGTTTTATTGTCATATGTACCAAAAACTGAATGAAATATATAATGAAAACAGGAAAGCTTTTGTAATCTCCTTTGTTCGTGGGCATTTGAGTTACTGAACCAGGCCGTGATATAATCAGTCAATATGCTCTCTACTGTACACCTGCAGAATTTCAAGAGAGTATTCCTTGAGATACCAAATCTCCTAAATCTTTTAAGGAATTAGAGGTGTTGATGGGCTTTCTTTATTATTGCATCAATATGCCTAGAGGTCACGGGAGCCAAGTCACAATGGCGCTGTAGCAGAGCTACTGCCTCACGGCGTCAGAGACCCAGATTTGATCCTGACTACGGGTGATGTCTATGCTGAGTTTGCACGTTCTCCCTGTGAACACATGGGATTCCTCTGGGTACTTCGGTTTCCTCCCATGTTCCAAAGACGTGCGCGTGTGTAAGTCAATTGGCCTCTGCAAATTATCCCTGAATGTGTAGGGAGTGAATGAGCAAATGGTATAACATAGAACTAATGTGAATGGGTGATTGATGGATGGCTGGACTCGGTGGGCAGAAGGGCATTTTACCACACTATATCTCGAAACACTAAACTAAACTCAAAATCTCTAGCATGCGTCGTGTGCGGACGTGGTGCCGACGGACGAGAAGCCGAAGCAAAGAAGTGGAAGCCAAATAACCGAATGGAAAAGAAGCCGAAATGCCAACTAACAGAAAGGGTGGGGTGCCTAAATCTGAACCCAAGCACCAAGTTGTAAGCGGCCGAAGGTGTGCATTCCTCAGGACAGCCGCCAATCTCCCACGGCCACCCTCCGCGGGCTGTGGGCCGGGAGGAGCGGAGGTGTGGAACAATATTCATCCCTCCACTGTGATGTGATGGACGCGGGGGTCTGGTCCCATCGCTGATTGATCCTGCCCCCCGGCACCGTCCTGTCCATTATTTGACTCTTCTGTTGAGCGGCATTTGGTCCGTTGGCTTGCAGGCGATGGCGCCTTTCGGGTAGGTGCCGTTTCGGCAGAGTGGCCATTCGGTGAGTTTGCTTTTAACCGATGCACCCTTTCGGTTAGTTGGCTTTTAGACGTCCCGCCCTTTTGGTTAGTTAGCATTTAGGTGTCGCATCCTTTAGGTTAGTTGGTGTTTTGGCTTCGTTTCCATTCAGTTATTTGGCGTTTCGGCTTTGTTTCCATTCGATTATTTGGCTTCTACTTCCTTGCTTCGGCTTCTCGTCTGTCGGCGCCACGTCCGGGTACCATCATGTGTATCCCAATATTTGGTTTGATAGAGTAAAAGTAGGATTTTAAAATTCTCCTTTGTTGGGGAATGCAAAAGTGGAGTCAATAAAAAATGTACATTGTCACAAATAAATCCTAGGGAGATTCAGCAAGAAGAATCAATAGTGTTTAATTGTCATATGTGCTGAAGAGAACAATGAAATTCGAACTTGCAGCGACATAACAAGTCTGTAAACACAGTAGTCAATTGATAACATAATGAGCAAACAAAATAAAGTCCAATAAATGAAAAATAAGTACAAAACAAACCAAATGCACAAAAGTTCCTACTGCAACCAAGATTGTTCGTAGTTTAAAGTCCAGTTGATGTTTGTAGCGTTCAATAGCCTGATGGCTGTTAAGGAGAAATTTTTGAGGCAATGCACCCTATAGATCCATCGGATGGTGGGATGGTCAGTACCCGTGGTGGACCGTCCACCACTTTTTTTCTGAGGTTCGAGCAGCTGAATCTGGTCATGATGCAACCAGTCAATATGCTCTCCACCATACACATCGGCGATGGTGAAGCCTCGGCAATGGCAGTGGAGCCTCAGCGGCAGTGGAGCTTCGGCGGTAGTGAAGACTTGCAGTGGCGGTGAAGCCTCATGGGTCGACCCGTGGTCGGCTGTCGATGAGAGCGTGGGGGAATCACCGGGGGGGGGGGGAGTAAGAACAATGGAGAATGAAGGACCCAGCTTGGGGGGACTGTCGTGTGGGAGAGGGGGTTAGGAGAACAAAGGGGGAGCCCACTGTGGGGAGGGGGAGAACAAAGGAGGAGCCAGCGTACATTGCAACTTTGTCGGCACCATAGGTGGCCACTATTTGCATACATAGGGTATGCAAGCAAAGAATTTCACCGTGCCTTGTTACATGTGACAATAAAGTATTCCTTTCCAGTCCATTCCACCTGTAGAAGTTCAAGAGGTGGAAGTTTAAGAAGTTCAAGCAGTGGTACATGGCAGAGTTGCTGCCTCACAGCGCCAGAGTCCCGGGTTCGATCCTCACTACAGGTGATGTCAGCACAGAGTTTGCATGTTATCCCTGTGACCACCATGGGCTTTCTCCGGGTGCTCCAATTTCTATCCTCACTCCAAAGACATAATAGATTGTAGGTTAATTGGCTTCTCTAAATTAAAACTTGTCCCTAGTGTGCAGGGTAGTGCTAGTGTACAGGTCGATTGTTGGTCGGTGCGGACTTGGTGGGCCGAAGGGACTGTGACCATGCTGCAAAAATCTAAACTAGACAAACTAAATCTCCTCAATCTTCTAAGGAAGCAGAGATGCTTTCTTTATGATTGTATCAATGTGCTGTGTCCAGGACAGATCTTCAGAGATAGGCACATATAAAACTTGAAGTTGTTATGTATTGAGAGAAAATTGTTAACATTTACCTCTATTAAGGAAAGCATGAGTGCACTAGGATTGAGAGATTTCAACTGGGTGAGATTGTTTAGTTTAGTTCAGTTCAGTACAGTTCAGTTCAGTTTAGTTCAGTTTAGTTTAGTTTAGATTAGTGTAGATTATGCATTTTCAAAATTCTGTACCTCTTGCCTGATTAGAAAGGGGAGAAGAGGGTGTGACCAGGTGGGTGATGTGAGATTCATCTGAGGCATTAACACGGACACAAACAAACCAAGCCCAAAGGCCAATGTCTCCCTTCTACTCACCCCTTTAATCTACGTTGGAGCAAAGATGAATCGCAGAGCAGATTCTGAAATATTGCACAAAGCAATAATTCTAGTTGATCTGATTTACATACTGACCACGTGAAGTTGAAAAGACTCTCTGTCACTGGTTCACTGTCTGATCAAAAACGGCCTTGGCAGCAGAGAAGATTAGAAAGGAAATCAAAATACATTTTCCAAGGCTATTCCAGGCCTTTATTCTTAAATCCCTGAGTGTATAACAGAGCGATAAATAATGTATATGGTAATGTGCAATGATTTTTTTTATTTGTCCTTAGAGTTCTTCATTTTATCTTTACAAAGAATACAATTGTATTTAATGTTCTTTATAGAACACTAAGTTTCACCATGTAGCTTTCGCCAACCTTCATTGCCATGTTGCGGAAACATACAAATGTAGATGCTGGTTAATACACAGAAGGAAGCAAAGTGCTGGAGTAGCTCAGCAGGTCAGGCAGCAATCTCTGGAGAACATGGATGGGTGGTGTTTCTGAAGAAGGGTCTTGACCCAAATATCAACTATCCATGATCTCCAGACATGCTGGTTGACATGCCGAGTTACTCCAGCACTTTGTGTCCTTCACTGTCATGGGACCCAGCGGGCCACCGTGAATGTAGACAAACCAGGCAGACCTGGTTCTCGCCGTGAAGAAGGGCTTGGCAGGCCACTGCTGGTAAGGGGAAGCTCTAACGCGCCTGACTCGGCCCCAAATAACAGAGAGCCGAGGAGGAGGGAGCCGCTGGTGACAATGGACGCGAGGAGTGGGCCGGTAGGAGAGTGAAGGGGGTATTGCCACCAGCGTCTTCAAGGTCGGCTGCAGGAGATGCACCCTGGGACACAAAGGCAGTCGGGCAAGAAGAGTGAGGTCGGTTGGTGGGCCGAGCTGGTCAAGAGCGACAGAGCAAGCTATGGAGCAGCCTGGGGCTGACCTGGACCAGGGGCGCTCCAGTGCATCCAGCATGCGTACTTTGGACTTTTTACATTTTTTGTGTAAATGGCACCAAAATATGGTGCCTCATGCAGGTGTAAGCTGTGCATAAAGAATTTCACTGTGCAGTGCATACGTGACAATAAAGAACCATTTAACTGTTGAAAGCATTGAATCATTGACGTTGTCTCTTTCCTGGGTTAGTCAGTCACTTGTGCTGTGCGTGGCCTCATTTGCTGTTTTACCCATGGATTGATTGCTCCTCAGTTGCCCTGTATGTTCCCTCAGGGGAGAGCATGACTAAAAGATGATAGACCTGTGCTAGTGCCCGAGAAATGTACTGCTTTTGACATCCTGACATCTGCTTCTGTACAGATGCATCCTCAAGAAACTCCTTGTGCCTAAAGCTGCTACAAAGCTGTACAAAACACCACAGGCAAGATGCTCAAGTAACTCATCGGATCAGGCAGCATCTCTGGAGAAAATAGATGAGTGACGTTTCGGGCCGGGACCCTTCTTCAGACTGAACGTAGAGGGCAGTGGTGTCAGAGGCAACTGGAGGTCGGAAAAGGCCAGGACAAATCAGGGCTGGCAACAGATGACGATTTCTCTAGGTGAATAGTCTAGAGAGCAGCTACCTGATGTGCAGCACCCAGTTGACCTTGAGTTCTCTCCTTTAATAACAGGTATCGTGAAGGATTACGAAACATTGAAATTAGTGATGACCCTAAGTGCTTCAGTTTAAGATTAATTTAACAAGGTGAATGAAGCAACCTTCATAATTTATTTGACCACATCACAATGCAATACATCATCCACTGTCTCTTGAACTGTTTCCTGCCATCCAGTCATCACATCTTCTTCCTTTGTATTCATACATTATGTATTTATACCTTTCTGCACTTCCACCTACACTACTCTCTATTTTCTGATTTCTAAACTGTACAGATCAACACTTTCTATTGTCTAAATTTTATACTGGAAAATAAGAGGAGGTTAATGAAAGTCCGAAGAGAATTGTGAACACAGCCCTGACTATCACACAAACCAACCTCCCTTCCATTGACTCCAAACACACCTCACGCTGTCTCGGCAAGGCCACCAGCACAATCAAGGATGAGTCTTATCACGATCACTCCCTCTTCTCCCCTCTCCCATCAGTCAAGAGGTACAGAAATGGAAAAAAAAGGGATACCTCCAGATTCAGAGACAGTTTCTCCCAGCTGTTAACAGGCAACTGAACCATTCTATCAAAAACCAGAAAGTGGTCCTGATCTACTCTCCACCACATTGGAGACCATTGGACTACCTTTAATTGGACTTTACTGGACTTTATCTTGTACTAAACATTATTCCCTTGATCATGTATTTGTGCACTGTAGGTGGATTGATCAGTATTTATAATCATGCGTAGTCTTTCCGCTGACTGGTTAGAATGCAACAAAAGCCTTACACTGTACCTTGGTACACGTGACAATAAACTTAACTAATAAACTAAGAATAGCCTCAACCCAAAAAGTCACCTATCCAGAGATGCTGCATGCTGCATGCCACTTTTCATTTCACTGCACATCTCGTATGTGTATGTGACAAATAAACTTGACTTGACTTGACTTGATCCCCTGAGTTATTTCAGCACTCTGTGTATTTCTTTGATATAAACTAGCATCTGCAGTTCTTTGGGAACGGATTGGAATTAAAAGGGAATATTCTAACAGCTCTCTACGCCTTTCATGGCCTCCTTCAATTTCATTACAAAATTATGAGAGAAATAGATCAAGTAGAGGCACAGACAGGGGGAATAGAGAACCAGAGGGCATAGGTTTAAGGTCAGGGGGGGGGGAGAGATTTAATAGGGACCTGAGAGGTAACTTTATCACACATAAGGGTGGTGGGTGTATTGAATGAGCGGCCAGAGGAGGTAGTTGAGGCAGATACAATCGCAATGTTTAAGAACATGTGCGGATGTGGCGCCGACAGACGGGAAGCCGAGGCAAAGAAGTCGAAGTCAAAGAACCGAATGGAAACGAGGCCGAAACGCCAATAAACCGAAAGAGTATGAAGATGAAATGCCTACTAACTGAAAGGATGGGACGCTCTGTCGAAACGCCACCTACCCGAAAGGCGGCGTCGTCTACAAGCCAAAGGACCGACTGCCGACAAGTCCCTCCCCCCGGCAATGTCATGTCCGTTATTGGACTTTTCTGTTGAGTGGCAGTCGGTCCTCTGGCCTGCAGGCGACGCCGCTTTTCGGGTAGGTGGCGTTTCGACAGAGCAGCCATTCGGTAAGTTTGCTTTTAGGCGACGCAGCTTTTCAGTTCGTTAGCTTTTAGGCGTTCCGCCCTTTCGGTGAGTGTGCATTTAGACGTCCAATCCTTTCGGTTAGTAGGCGTTTCGTCTTCGTACTCTTTCAGTTTATTGGCGTTTCGGCCTCGTTTCCATTCGGTTCTTTGGCTTCGACTTCTTTGCTTTGGCTTCTCACCCGTCGATGCCGTGTCCAGGTACCGTTTAAGAAACCTTTAGACAAGTACATGGGTGAATAGGTTTAGACTAGGGATGTGGGTCAAACACAGGCACAGACATGTTGGTCGGTGTGGGCATGTTGGGCTGAAGGGCCTGTTTTAAGCGGCTGTATAACTCTATGGCTCTCTGACTATGAAACTATGATACGATGACCTTATGACTATGACTGTGAGCCTACTGCTGCGCCACTGTGGTGCCTCTGTCTAGAAAAAACAAAACCTAGAAATACAGATACTATAACATGAGTTAACTTGCGAGCTTCCCAAATCATCTATCATTCGGACTTAGACAAATATTGTTTCTTTATCTTTGCCGAATCCTGGAAGTCTTTTTTCAACTGCATCGCAGGAGAACCTTCGCCTTACTGACTGCAGAAGGTGACTCATCGCCACTCACTCAAGGGCAATTAGAGCAGACCAGGAATTGCTGGCATTGACAGTGACACCCACATCCTCTTAACAAAAAAATTAAGGTGAGGGAGAAAGATTTAATAGTGTAATTGATATATGGAGCGAGCTGCCTGAGGAGGTAGTTGAGGCAGGTATTATCGCAATGTTTAAGAAACATTTGGACAGGTTTGTGGACAGGTATAGGTTTAGAGGGATATGGGGGCCAAACCTAGATAGGTGGGACAAGTGTAGATGCGGCTTTTTAGTCGGTGGGCAAATTGGGGGAAAGGGCTGTTTCCATGCTGTGTGACTTAGAAAATACAACTAATTAATTAATTCTTCTCAAACTGTAGTTATCTGTGACGGTTCGAGCTGCCGGCGAGTGTTAACTGAATCTCTCCTTGATTTTATACACCCTATGTCTCAGGGAGGTTGGGTCAGAAGCATATTGCACTGATCCGATGGGTTTAGCTGCACAGGATGAAGTGCTTGGAGCTACTACAGACCCTAGAGAAATATTTACAAACCTGCGCTTGAAATGCAATACAGGCAAACAGTTGTTTTCCCATTACACATGAACAGCTCGAAGCTCAGTGAAAAGCTGAATCTGCAGTTTGTTGGGGAAAAAAATCATAATATGTAGGAACTGCAGGCGCTGGTTTACACCCAAGATAGACACAAAAAGCTAGAGTAACTCAGCGGGTCAGGCAGCATCTCCAGAGAAAATGAATAGGTGACATTTCAGGTTGAGACACCTCTTCAGACAGAGTCAGGGGAAAGGGAAACAAGAGATGTGAAAAGGTACATAGAACAAATTAATGAAAGGTACACAAAAGGACAAACCATCGTAATAGTTAGGTTATATAATGAGGATAAGCAGTATAGAAAAGCTGTCTACTGCACCCAAGGAATAAAAGAACACCTTTACAATGGAGATGAGGAGAAATTTCTTTAGTCAGAAGGTGAATCACCATGGCTGTGGATTCCGAGTCAGTGGATATTTGTAAGGCAGAGATAGATAGATTTTTGATTAGTTGGAGTGTCAGGGGCTATGGAGAGAAGGCAGGAGAATGGGGTTAGGAGGGAGAGATAGATCAGCCATGATTGGAATGGCTGAGTAGACTTGATGAGCCAAATGGATTAATTCTGCTCCTATCACTTATGACATTATGATCTCTCTAGCTGGTATTTTCTTATGATGGGTTCTTGATTAGCAAGAGTATCAAAAGCACAAGAGCAAAAAACAAAGTGCTGGAGAAGCTCCACAGGTCAAGTAGTGTCTATGGAGGCAAAGAGATAGTTCATGAGTTCATAAATTACAGGAGCAGAATTAGGCCATATGGCCCATTTGACCATTCAATTATGGCTGATCTCCTTCCCTCTCAACCCCATTCTCCTGCCTTCTCCCCATAACCCCTGACATCTGTACGAATCAAGAACCTGTCAATGGTGGATAAATGTTTTGGATCGTGATTCTGCATCTGGACTGAAAGTCTAGAGCGAGTACAGCCAGTAACAAAAGTTGAAACAAGGAACTGCAGATGCTGGTTTACAAAAAAGTATACAGTGGCACAGCGGTAGAGTTGCTGCCTCACAGTGCCAGAGATCCGGGTCAGAAAGGTCAGTATGGGAATGAGTTTGTTTAGTTTAACTTAGTTCATTTTAGAGATACAGTGTGAAAACAGGGCCTTCGGTCCACCAAGTCCACGCCGACCAGCAATCACCCCGTACACTAGCACTATCCTGCACACTGGGCCAATTTGCAGATGACAATTAACCTACGAATCTTACGTCTTTGGAGTCTGAGAGGAAAACAGAGCACCCAGAGAAAATCCATGCCGTCACAGGAAGAATGTACTAACTCCGTGCTGACAGCACCTGTAGTAAGGATTTAACCTGGGGCTCTAGTGCTGTAAGGCAGCAGCATTACCACTGCCCCACTGTGCTGCCCAATGATTAAATAATCTGCCATTGGACAAATCAGGTAAAGTGTTCCTGCAGCACCTCATATTTTCCTTGGGCAGTTTAAAACCCAACAGTATGAAGATTGACTTCTCTAATTCTTGCTTTCCATCTCTCTCCATCCCTCCCCCATCCTAGTTCCCTGACCAATTTAACTGTCCTCCTGCTTAAATTTTTACTTTGTATGCTTCGTTGTCTTAATCCAAAACATCACCCATTCCTTCTATCCAGAGATGCTGCTTGTCCTGCTGAGTTACTCCAGCATTTTGTGTCTAAATTCACAGTGCACAGATAACGGATAAAGGATACAATATTTAGTGGAAGCTAAAGTCCAATAAAGTCTGATTAAAGATAGTTCAAAGGTCTCCAATGAAGACGATGGTTCAGGACTGCACTCTATCTGATGTGGAGGTGTGCATTTTCACACTTCTGTACCTCTTGCCTGATGGGAGCGGGGAGTGACCGTGGTGAGACTGGCCCTTGATTATGCTGGTGGTCTTGCCCAGGAGTCAATGGAAGGGAGGTTGGTTTGTGTGATGGACTGGGCTACATCCACAACCCTCTGCAAATTCTTGCGGACTTGGATGGAGCTTTCCCTTGCCATGCTCTGTCCTGCTCTCGCCCTTTTCCTGCTTCCTTCGCCTCCCCCATACTACTATCAGTCTGACGAAAGGTCCCAACTCGAAACATTGTCTGCCTATTCCCCTCCGCAGACATTTCCTGAGCTGCTGAGTTGCTTCAGAACTTTACGTTTTGCTCTGAATCAGACCCTCTGGCGTTCGACAGTTAAATACTGGCTGGGATCCTAAAACATCTCTGCTTTTCTTCATCTACATTATTTTCTTCAATTCATCAAAGACAGAGGGAAGCTGGGTTTAATCCTAACACAGACATCTGCTGAGGTTACATGAAATAAAATTGGTACCTTTCACAAACCTTTGAGTTGCCAAGTCCTTTACGGGAATTAAGTATTTTTGAAGCATAGTTTTTGAGACACAGGAAATCCTGTCCCCAAAAAGTGCAAAGAAATCTCCACAAACAGCAGCTCGATAATGGCCAGCTATTATTTCAGCGGTGGTGGTTGATGGATCAATATGCCCAGGATACAATGGGTTGAAAGTATACATTAGAGCCAATGGATTATTAATTTCCTTGCATTATACTTTGCTGAGCCTCACTAATATAGTGCCCATGCTATTAGCATTGCATGATGCATCTCCTTTGCATCGGTGTCGCAAGGATGGAAATATTCACAATATATAGAAGCAAAGAACTGCAGATGCTGGTTTATACCAACGATGCTCTTGAGATGCTGCCTGACCCGCTGAGTTACTCCAGTACTTTGTGTCTATCCTTGGTATTTAACATACAAGCCTGCACATTTTTTAAATGTGTGAGGAAACTAGAGCACCTGGAGAAAACCCATAGTCACAGGAAGAACGTACAAACTCCATACAGACAGCACCTGTAGTCAGGATCAAACCCAGGTCACTAGCGTTGTATGGCAGTAACTCTACCGCTGCACCACTGGCTGCTCTCGTTGACATAAAGGTTGAAATAAAGAGTCATATAACATGGATACAGACTCTTAGGTCCACTGAGCCACACCAGTCCTCTAGCCACTACTTACACTTGGAACAATAACATAGAAGATACAGCACAGGAACAGGCCCTTCTGCCTACAATGTAAATGCTGAACATGATGATGAACAAGTAATCTCCTCTTCCTGCATGTGACCAATATCCCTCCATTCCCTGCATATCCATGCGCGTATCTAAAAGCACTTAAACACCACACCTTCATATCTGCTTCCACCACCACCACGTTCCAGGCACCCACCAATCTCTGTATAAAAACCTTACCCCGCACATGAGAATGGTGTTGAGAGGGAAAGACAGAATAACCATGTTTGAATGGGTTAATTATGATCCTATGATATTGCAGTTCTGGAAATCTCATAACAAGGGATTTCAACCATCTAAACATTAGTTTAGTTTAGTTAATTTAAATTAGTTTAGTTTAGTTCACTTTAATTTAGTTTAGTTTAGTTTATTGTCATGTGTATCAATGTATAGTGAAAAGTATTTTGTTGTGTGCTATCCAGTCAGTGGAATTACATGATTACAATCGAAGATAGACACAAAATGCTGGAGTAACTCAGCGGGACAGGCAGCATCTTTGGAGATATGGAATGATGACGTTTCCGATCGAGACCCTTCTTCAGACTGCTTGCCCGCTGAGTTCTTCCAGCATTTTGTGTCTACCTTCAATTTAAACCAGCAGTTCTTTCCTACACATGATTATAATCCATCAACAGTGTACAGATACAGGAGAAAGGGAATAATGGTTAATGCAAGATAAAGTCCATTAAAGTTGGGTTAAAAAAAGTCTGATTAAATAAAGAAACTTTACCTGAAAAGGGGGGAGAACTTTTGGAAATATAGTTCTGAAGAACTTTCTTAACCACTTTTGGTTACTCTTCCTACTTCCTATGGTTCGATGATGATAGCTGGACTTGTCTCAAGAAGAGAAGTTATGACAAATAGAGAGAGCTTCAGTGGAGCGACATCAAAAAAAATTCCCAGCTATTATTATATGATAAAGTTTAGAACTACTATAGAATAGGTTACAATCCACTCCAGGGTAAAAATAGTTAATCCAAAAAGAGATGAGAACAGAGAACTCTAAAGCAGAATCAAAGCTTGTCAAACAGAACTGTATTTGAACAACAGGGGGCTTGGGAAGTGGAAATGTTTCTGCCTTAGTGAGGAGGGACATTGAAGGCAGAGCTTCATATAAGATACAGAAAAAAATAGAGCAGAGAAAAAGACAGCTGAATACAGGTGCCAAGTTGTCACACAAGTAAAATCCAGACTCAATACAGAACATTCAGAAAAGTTATAAAGGAAATAAGAGGGAAAATTAAAGAATTAAGATTAAGACAAAAGTGGATCCAGTTTTGGGTCCCATATCTGTGGAAGGATGTGTTGGCATTACATCCAACACATCCTTTAAACCTTTAAACACATCATATAAGAGGAGGTTTATAAGAATAATCCTACGGAAGATTGGGTTAACATATGATGAGCATTTGAGGGCACTGGGACTGTACTCATTGGAGTATAGAATAATGAGGAGGGACCGCATTGAAACTTACCGAATAGTGAAAGGCCTGGATGGAGTGGATGTGGAGCCATGTTTCCACTAGTGGAAGAGTCTAGGACTGGAGGGCATAGCCTCAAAATAAAATGACATAACTTTAGAAAGGAGATGGAGAATTTATTTTGTCAGAGGGAGATAAATCTGTACAATTCATTGCCACAGATGGCAGTGGAGCCCAATCATTGGGTATTTTTAAAGTGCAGATTGACAAATTCTTGATTGGTAAGGGTATCAGGGTTTATGAGAAGGCAGGAGAATGGGTTGAGAGGAAAGATAGATCAGTAACGATTGAATGACAGAGTAGACTCAATGGGCTGAATAGCCTACTTCTGTTCCTATAACATGAACTTATGAAGAGGAAATGAAAGAGTCTGTAGCAAATTGAGTATAAAATTGGCTGAGTTACAAGAAATAGAAGATATTCAGATTGAAGGGAAGTGCACCATTGAGTTCCCTAGAGTTCATTACTAGATCATTTTGTTTTTGATGTATAGTAATGGATATACCTGGATTTACAGGATGCAATTTCCAAATCCGCAAATGATGCAAAATCAGGGAATGTATTGAACAAAGGGGTGGATAGTTACTGTCATTGGGGACCAGGCATGGAACTCGCTATCAAAATATGGAGGGGACCGGGGGACAGGGGGTACACCATTTTTTGCCGGCCGGGCACGCAAGCGCACAATCATACACACACGCGCGAGGCTTCGCAGGCTCAATCCAGCACTAAATGCAGCTCAACTCTGCCTGTCTCGCCGGGTTAACTACAGCCTTGCCTGGACTGACGGGATACCAGCGCTGCTTCTCCGCGCTGGCCATATTTCCCGCAAGCCCAGGCAGGTTAACCTGGTGGGACAGGCAAAGTTGAGCTGGGTTTAGCGCTGCTTCTCTGCGCTGGCTGTGGGCCTGGGGGCACCGCTCCCGCCTGACTCCTGACCTCTCTGGCCATCCGTGGGAGGGGAGGGGGGGGCACTCGGGTGGGGATGGGACAGCGCCAGAGACCCGGCCGGAATCGATCCTGACGAAAGATACTAGAGGAGCTCTGCTCTATAATCTTTGATCCTGGCTGTGGATAAGGCGAAGGTCTGTGCCACGTCGCCCTCCTCCAATCACCATGCTCTACCCTCAGTCCCACCCCCTCCCCACTCCTCCAATCACCGAGCTGAATCATCATGTCCCGCCCCCATTGCCTGCTGACCGATGTCTCTCTCGTCCAATCGGCGCCCTCGATCAGCAGTCCCACCCCCAATGTCTCGCGGAAGGCGGAGATTTTAAAATCCGGATGACGAAAACTTGCGGGGGATGTCCCCCACCTCTCAAAACATGGGGGGGGGGCGTGTCCCCTCTGGCCCCCCGGGTATTCCCGCCCCTGCATTGGACGAAAACACTAGGTACAAGGAGGGGTTGGACAAACTTGGATATAAAATTATGAGAGGTAAAGATAGGGTAGACAGTCAGAACCTTTTTCCCAGGGTGGAAATGTCAAAGGCTAGAGGGCATGTTTTGAAGGTCATAGAAGCAAAGTTTCAAGAAGATGTGCAGGGCAAAGTTTTTTACACAGTGTTGGGTGCCTAAAGCATGCTGTCGGGGGTAGTGGTGGAGGCAAATACAATAGTGGTGTTTAAGATGCTTTTGGACAGGCACATTGAAATACAGTGAATGGAGGGATGCAGATCTTGTTCAATCAGATGAGATTAGTTTATCTTGACATAACGTTAGACTAGGGCAGTTCTCTGAGGATGTGCCTGGTAGAATAGGTAAAAGTGGAAGCAGAGGGTGTGGGTAATTCAATTATTGAACGAAAGTTCTATACCTATGTTGAATGTTATAGCATAGCAAAACATAAATGCTGGAGGAACTCAACGGGTCAGACAGGATCTGTGGAGGAAATGGACAGACCGCATTTTGGGTCAGGATCCTTCTTCAGACATGGGAGAAGGGTGGAGAAAATTGGTAAAGAAAAGTGGGGGTAGGACAAAGCCTGGCATGTGATATGGAGACCCAAGGAACAGCAGAACCTCATGTCTTTCCTCTTTGTGCTTAACACATGATTCCAGCATTTGCTGCTCCATGTTTCTCTAGTTTCCTGCACCACTGTGAAAACTACTTTGAAGAAGTTCTCCACTTCTCTCCGATGGGAGTATTGTGAGACCCTCTCTCACTGCTCCCCTTCTGCAACTCCCCTTGGTCTCCTGCTCTTCGACCATGTTCTGTCCATGACTCACTACTGCAGCCACATTTATGATCCTGGCAAATTATTAGACTTCAGAGTTTAAAGATACAGCATGCAAACAGGCCCTTTGGCCCTGTTGATCTATGATCACCCCCTACACTAGCACTATCCTACACACTAGGATAAAATTTACAATTTTTACCAAAGCCAATTAACCTACAAACCTGTACGTCTTTGGAGAGTGGGAGGAAACTGCAGCACGTGGTCACAGAGAGAACGTACAAACTCCGTACAGACAGCACCCGTCTTTAGGATCAAACATGGTTCTTTGGAGCTGTAAAGCAGCAACCCAACCGCTGCAACACTGTGCTAGCTAATTAGGTGGATACAGGTGAGGGGGTTTGATTAGTAGATGGGAGGCATAGGTGACAAAGTCTGGAGTTGAAAAGGAGACAAAAGTGTGTTAGTCCGAAGAAAAGTCCTAATCCAAAATGGTGTCTATCCATATCTTCCACAGATGCTGCCTGACCCATTGAGTTCCTCCAGCACTTTGTGTTTTGCTCAAGATTCCAGCATCTGCAGTTTCTTGTGTCTATTATAAAACATGATTTGGAGATATCAAGAAATGGCATAAAGAAAAGATTGGAAATAAACAGATCTTTCTCCTGTAGGCAGGCTGTGACTATTGTAGTACCATAGAGATGTGTACTTAGATCATGACTATTCACAATCTATATTGTGGCACCATAGGGATGTGTACTTAGATCATGACTATTCACAATCTATATTAACAATTTGGCCTGTGGGGATCAAATATTAATATTTTTTTTAATTTGCTGATGACACACAACAGGTGGGATTGTAAGAAGGGAGGAGGTTGTAAAGAGGTTTCAAGAGGATTTGGGCAAACCAACTGAGTGGGTGACAATGTCGTAGAGGAAACACACTTCGGAAAAAATGTGAGATTATCCACTTTGATGCACAAAGCAAGAATCAAGAGTGTTTAATTGACATATATACTGACAACAGAAAATGAAAGTTTTACTTACAACAGACTGTAACCACAAATGCACATAAATATATAATAAACCACCTATCTATCTATATACTGTTAAAAGTCTTGTCTTGTTTGGCTGTCTGTGATCTCAGGATCAATGGCAAAATGGCACACAATAGCGCAAAAATTATTTGCAGAATCTTACTCAGCTTTGTCCTGTGGTCATTCGTATCATGTTTCTTCACATTTGATGTTATATTTCACAAGTTATTGATATTTAAAGTTTAAAAAAAGCCAACTTTGAGAATAAAAACTGACTGTGAGAGTGAGACTTTTCTATCAGCTTCCAGTGATGATGTCGCAATGGCATCTCAAACTCTTCCAATCACAATGGAATCTCATTTACACAAGCCGTGAACATTCAGACAACCAAAAATGACAATGTGATCTCTCTGCCAATGCACAAGCTGGCTCAAGGTAGCGCTGACGTGGTCCCAAAAGTCGAGACCATTCATTGACTCCGGGAATCACCAACTGCCCCCCAGGAGGAAGGATTGATTGCATTGGGGGAACGGGTTGCGTTGGGGGAACGGGTGAGTGGTGGAAACGGGTTGCGTTGGGGAAACGAGTGAGTGGTGGAATATTGCGTTGGGGAAACAGGGCCCAATGGGTCAGGGGGGTAGGCAGGGGAGAGGGGAATGGAATGTGGGAGGGAGTGACGGAGTGTAGGGAGTGACTGAGGGTAGGGAAAGGAGAGGGAGAGAGAGGTGAAGGAGGGAGTGGCGTAGGTGAGGGGAGAGAAGAGGGAGGGTGAAGAGGAAAGAGGAGGGGTGGGAGTGTTAGGGGATGGGGGAAAATGAGCCGCACCTGCGCAGTTGGGGCTGTGGGTGAGTGGTGGAATATTGCGTTGGGCGAACGGATTACATTGGGGGAAACGCATGATGGGGTGATTGGCTCCAGGGGGCGCCTGTCTCCAGGGGTGAAAGCCGACGCCGTGTTCGGGGACCAGACCTCTTATGTGATGCCGAGCCCCCCCTCCCACAGGCGTTGGGGATGGGGCCCAAAAGGTCCCACTTGGTCCTGTAAATCAATAAATGAAATATCCCAATATTTATTGATGATTGATCATTTGTTTGATCGATTGATTGCTCAATTGATCGATCAATCGATTGGTGGATTGATTGATCGACCATCGACCGAATGATTGATTGATTGATTGATTGTTGATTGATTGATTGATTGCTACTTAATACTGTACTTGGTACAGTGAAATTCTTAGGTTTGCATACAGTGCACAAGTATGCAAAGATCACCACATGAAGGGTGCAGACAAAGTTACAAAAGTATTCACTATAGGGGGGTTGCACACGGAGCAGCTCAATCCTTCCGGAGTACAAGGCAGTGTCCGGCAGACACTGGTACACATGAAATGCGTACTTTCTTACCTGTTAAAAATCGCCAAAATTGTCAATTTCTGCGCTGTAAAAAATTGTGTAAATAGGATTAACTGTGAGAGAATACCGCCAAAATCATTGCTGCTCACTGACTTGCGAAAGAGCAGCATGCTCTTGCATGCATGCAGCGGCATGAATTGAGGGCAAGTACCAGCCCACGACCGCCCAGGGCTGGTGTCACCCTCCAGTCTGAACCTGAGCACCAAGGTGTAAGCGGCCGAAGGAGCGCATCCCTCGGGACAGCCCCCATTCTCTCCCCGGGGTCAGCGCTGTCCAGCCACGGCCACCCCGTCTCCCTCTCTGTGGCCGCACTGTGACGGGCTGTGGGTCGGCAGCGCCCATGCAAATAGGGCCGGGTGGAGCAGGACCACAGCTCCGGTAGCGGACACACGGGGCCATAAACCCGGCCACGTCCTGTCAGCTGCAGCAGTGTTGGTGACAGTCTGGTCCGTCCGCCGACTGCGCAGCACCGGCACCGGACCTTGACCCCCCACATCGGGGCGATTCACCCCCCGACCCTCACACCGGAGTGATTCTTCCTCCAACCCCCGGACTCCCACCACCACATGGGGTGATTTACCACCTCCCCCCGGACCCTGACGCACACATCAGGGTGATTCACTCCCTCCACCCCCACGCCCCCCACGCTGAGTCCTTCTTTGTTCTCGGTGGCGCGTCTTCGACCGGCGGCACTCACACGAGCGATAGCTCTGCATCAGCCCTCCACTCTCACCGAAGTCCCTCTCGCTTGCCAATGGCTCTGTTCGTTCGCCAATGTGCCCCTCAATCACTGATGGCCTTCCTCTCTCAGCCGGCAGCCGAGCCTGGTCCTGGTCAGATCCGCACCGGCAGCCAGGCCCGATACTAGTAAAGAAAAAGTCTCCAAAGTCCATAGCAGTTCATAGTTGAGTTTAGTGTTGTGTAGTGTGCAAGAGCCTGTGGTTGGGTAGAAGCTATTCTTGAACCTAGTGGTCATGGTTTTCAGGCTTCAGTACCTTCTGCCTGATGGTAGGACTGGAATAAGAGTATGGCATGGTTGATGTGCATCTTTGATGAAGCAGAAACATTTTTAAGGTGATAATTTGGGTATTATGTAGATGTTCAAAGGAATCTCGATGTTGTGCACATGTAGTTGCATCAAGCAATTAGAAATGGCCTTCATTGAAAGGATTTAAACACAGTTCTTTCATTATCAGTGTTTAGGGCTGTGATAAGACTGCACCTGGAATACTGAAAAAGGGAATGCACAAAGGATTGAAGGTGATGGTTTTGCCATATAAGAGGAGAATGAGTACATTTGTCCAGTAATCTTGATAAAAAATGAGAGGTGATAACATTGTAATTTAGAAAGTTCTTATAGGCCTTGACAAGGCAGAGGTGCTTCCATTGCCTGAGAAGTGTAAATCTAGGGTTAGTATCAGAATAAGGAGCAGGCCACCTAGAGGTGAAGAAATATCTTCTTCTAGAGGGTGGTGAGTCATGAATTTCACTGTACCTTAATTACTACACATGACTATAAACTGACCATGAAACCTTGAACCTTGAATCATAGCCTTACAGCATGGAAACAGGTCCTTCGACCCACTTTCCCACACCGGCCAACATGCCACATCTGCACTAGTCCTACCTGCCTGCATTTGGCCCATGTGTCCTATCCATGTACCTGTCTAAATGTTTCATAAACGTTGCGATAATACCTGCCTCAACAACCTCCTCCGGCAGCTCATTCCACACCCACGCCACTCTTTGTGTGAAAAAGTTACCCCTCGGATTCCTATTATATCTTTCCCTCCTTCACCTTAAACCTATGTCTTCTGGTTCTCGATTACCCTACTCTGGGCACGAGACTGTGTGTCTACCTCATCTATTCCTCTCACGATTTTGTATACCTCTATAAGATCACCCCTCATCCTCTGACGTTCCACAGAATAGAGTTTTAGCCTGTTCATACACTCCCTTCAGCTCAGTCCTTCGAAACCTGGCAACATCCTCATATTCCAGCTTGACACCATCAAGTGAATCTTTGAAGTAATCCGTGAAGGGAAATGAATAATCTACATTTGCTGATGATACACAGTTGGGACCTTTCTTTAGATTTCATATTGTTATTTAAAAGGAATCTGGATCTGAAAAGAGGGAAGTGTAGATCTATGAAGAGAGAGCAGCGCGAGCAGGACTAACTAGATTGTTCTTACGTTGAACTGGTTCAGACTTAATTGGTCAAAAAAACTCCATCTGTAGATTCATATAGTCAAACGGCGCAGGAATAGGCTCTTTGGCCAAACTCATCTATGCCAACCTAGATGCCCATCTACACTAGTCCCATTTTCCCACGCTTGACCCGTATTCCTAACAACAATGTGAACTCTGAGAGAGGAAGAAAACTTATTCAAAGCAATAACACTTTGAGGAGGTTTGGCTTTGGAGATGGACGAGAGATAGCAGAAGCTAGAATAATAGACAATAGACAACAGGTGCAGGAGTAGGCCATTCAGCCCTTCAAGCCATTCAATGTGATCATGGCTGATCATCCACAATCAGTGCCCCCGTTCCTGCCTTGTCTCCATATCCCTTAACTCCGCTATCCCTAAGGGCTCTATCTAACTCTCTCTTGAAAGTATCCAGAGAACCAGCTTCCACAGCCCTCTGAGGCAGAGAATTCCACAAACTCACAACTCTCTGTGTGAAAAAGCTTTTCCTCATCTCTGTTCTAAGTAGCTAATAGTTCTAAGGTTCTGGACTTCCCCCAACATTGGGAACAAGTTTCCTGCCTCAAGCTTGTCCAAACCCTTAATAATCTTATATGTTTCAATAAGATCCCCTCTCATCCATCTAAATTCCAGAGTATACAAGCCCAGCCACTCCAGTCTATCAACATATGACAGTCCCGCCATTCCAGGAATTAACCTTGTGAACCTATGCTGCATTCCCTTAATAACAAGAATGTCCTTCCTCAAGTTTGGAGAACAAAACTGCACACAATACTCCAGGTGTGGTCTCGCTAGGGCCCTGAACAAATGCAGGAGGACCTCTTTGCTCCTATACTCAACTCCTCTTGTTATGAAGGCCAACATGCCATTCGCTCTCTTCACTGCCTGCTATACCTGCATGCTTATTTTCAGTGACTGATGAACAAGGACTCCCAGATCCCTTTGTACTTCTCCTTTTCCCAACTTGACACCATTTACATAATAATCTGCCTTCCTGTTTTTGGCACCAAAGCGGATGACCTCACATTTATCCACATTTGCATCTGCCATGCATCTGCCCACTAACCCAACCTGTCCAAGTCACCCTGCATTATCATTGCATCCTCCTCATAGTTCACACTGCCACCCAGCATTGTGTCATCTGCAAATTTGCTAATGTTATTTTTAATCCCTTCACCCAAATCATTAATAAATATGGTAAATAGCTGTGGTCTCAGCAATGAGCCTTGCGGTACCCCACTTGTCACTGCCTGGCATTCTGAAAGGGACCCGTTAATTCCTACCCTTTGTTTCCTGTCTGCCAACTAATTTTCTATCCATGTCAGCACACTACCCCCAATGACATGTGCTCTAATTTTGCTGACTAATCTCATATGTGGGACCTTATCAAAGGCTTTCTGAAAGTCCAGGTACACTACATCCACTGGCTCTCCCTTGTGCATTATCCTGGTTACATCCTCAAACAATTCCAGAATATTAGTCAAGCATGATTTCCCCTTCGTAAATCCATGCTGACTTGGACCTATCCTGCTCCTGCTATCCAAATGTGCCACTATTTCATCTTTTATTATTGACTCCAGCATCTTTTCCACCACTGATGTCAGGCTAACTGGTCTATAATTCCCTGTTTTCTCTCTGCCGCCCTGAACAAGTGCTGGAGAAAGACAAAGTAATCTCAAGAAGGGTCCAGACCCAAAGCTGTGCCTATCCACGATCAGGAAATGTCGTTGGGTGGGGGGAGTTGATGCAAAGACTGAGAGAATAGATGGCAGGGAAATAACAGGATGTTAATGGACCCGAAATGTCATTATCCATGTTCTCCACAGATGCTGCCTGGCCCACCACTGAGTTACTCCAGCATTTTGTATCTTTTTTTGCTGGAGGAACTCAGTGGGTCAAGCAGCATCTGTGGGGGAAATGGACAGGCACTGTTTTAGATTGGGATCATCCTCCTAAGAGTAACAAGGCTTCACTAATTACCAATCCTCTGGTGAGGTGCGACCTGGAGACCACTCAGCCAGCCACTGGGGGGAGATAAGACTGGGAGTAAGCCCAACCTCCCAAAGGCTTTGTAACAAATCTACCACAACAGCTAAAATCAACTGAAATCACTTGAAATTACTTAATAAATAAAATTAATTAATTCCTTCAAATAAAATGAAAAATAAAATCTGTTTGAAAATCATTAAAACTTTAATAAATATTTAAAATCAATAAAATAAAGTGAAATACATAATACACCTTAGCTTTCGTTTTGAAGATAGACACAAAGTGCTGGCGTAACTTAGTGGGTCAGGCAGCATCTCTGGAGAACATGTATAGATGACATTTTGGGTCAGGACCTTTCTTCAGACTGAGTATTCCTGTTCTCCAGAGATGCTGCCTGACCCGTTGAGTTACTCCAGCTAAACCACCACCTTCAGTTCCTTCCTACACATCTCTTTCTCTTCCCTATCTCCAAGTCAGGAATTCCATCAGAACTCCAGGATTAGTTGGCTTTCGATCACAGGGAAACATCTCTGTCTTGGCAAGTCCTGGATCCACAGCCATAATGTGGAGTTTGCAAGGCTGCAGCATGATTTGACAGCATAGTGGTCCGGTTGACCACCCTGGCCATGCTCTCAATGGTCAATGGTTGATGGTGCCTTATTTTCACATGTGCAAACGCATGATGAAATGTTTCATTCACTCCTACCATCGAAAAGAAAGCACAGGAGTCTGAAAACCAAGGTTCAAGACGTTCCCCTGTAACTCCAGAATATCCCAGTACATCCCTTGAAAAAACCCTGAATACATCCTGTATCCCTGCACATTCCCTGTTATACCTGGACACCTCTGTACCCTAAAAACACCCCATTGTACCCCATGAATTACCTCCTGTACCCCAGAACATATACTGAATAACCCTGAATACACCCTACACCACTGAGCATTCCCCGTGCCCTGTGAAATCCCCCTGTGCACCCTGAATACCCCTGTACCCCATGAATTACATTGAATACCCCCTGAATACACCACATACCCCTGAACATTCCCTGCACCCCTCAGTACCTCTATATACCCAAAATGCACCGTGTACCCTCTGAACCAACCACATCCCTGGTTACCCCCTGCACCCACTATACCCCTGAATACCCTGAATACTCCCCGAATACATCTTGTACACCAGGGCATCCCCTGTACCATTGACTACCCACTATATTCCCTGTCACACCCTGTATCCCATGGATGCACTAAATATATCCTGTACCACTGAACATTCCCTGGACACCATGAGCACCTCTAATAACCCCCTGGACACTGTCTGTATCTCTGCTTAGCCCCGTATCCACCAAATGCCTTCTCTACCCCTTTCTACACTCTTTCTACCCCTGAACACTCCCTCTACCCCTGGACACTCCCTCTACTACATGAATGACCCTGTGTATCCCATCGATAGCTTGAATACGTCCTGTACCTTCTGTGCCCTCTGTACCCCGGATGGTTACATGGTTACACCCGTATCTACTGAACGCCTCCGCTTCCTCTACACAGCCCCCATACATTTGAACACCCCTTGAAACCCCTGAATGCCCCAGTAACCCATAATCACCCCCTCTGTGGACCCTGGATGCACTCCTATGTTTCCAGAACACCCTCCTGTATTTCAGTGATATCCCATTTATCACCTAGGCGCTCCTTGGACATCTTGGACACACCGCTGTACATTAGAGAAATTTCCCTGTAGATATTGGATTCCAGCTCTACTGTTACCGGATACCACCTGTGGATATAAATGCCCCATGTAGAGACCAGACTTACCCCAACCCTCCATCCCTTCACACCCTCTGTAGACCCTGCTCCTCCCCTGCAAGTACAGGAGACCCTCCCCTGCACACACCAGATGGCTTCTGTCGTCAATGCATCATACAGCACAGAAACAAGCCCTTCGACCCAACTCTTCCATGCTGATCTAGATGCCCCATCTGCACTAGTCCCATTTGGTACCATCCTTCATTCCTTGTGCAAGTATCTGTGTGTGTGTGTGTGATGTGTGAGTGTATGTGTATGTGTGTGTGAGTGAATGAGTGTGTGTGAGTGTATATGCGTATGCGTGTGAGTGAGTGTGTATGTGAGTGAGTATGAGTGTGTGTTGTGTATATGAGTCTGTATGTCTGTGTGTGAGTGTGTCTATAGAAATATACAAAGAAACAGAAACATAGGTGCAGTAGGATGCCATTCTGCCCTTCCAGCCAGCACTACCATTCAATATGATCATTGCTGATCATCTAACATCATTACCCCATGTCCCTTGATTCCTTTAGCCCCATATCTCCATATCCCTTGATTCCTTTAGCCCTACGAGCTAAATCTAACTCTCTCTTGAAAGCATCCAGTGAATTGGCCCCCACTACCTTCTGTAACAGAAAGTATGCTGCGTAACAGTGCGTGAGTGTGTGTTTATTGTGTATGTGTGTGTATGAGTGAGACTGTGCGAGTGCGTGTATGGGTGTGAGTGAGTAAGTGAGTGAGTGAGTGAGTGAGTGAGTGAGTGAGTGAGTGAGTGAGTGAGCGAGCGTGGTGACAGTACGTGAAATTCCACCTCGCTTCGCCCTTCGCAGAGTTAATGGGAGGTTTCAGCGCGCATGACGTGAGCCTCTGGCAGGCGAAGGGAAGAGGGAAGGTTCAGGCGCAAAGTCTCCACCGACAGAGAGCGATCACCTCCCAGTTTTATCCCCGGGATTCATCCTACAGGCAAACTCAAGTCAGTTTGGAGGGGACGCGCAACGGCTCGCTGGCTATCAACTCGGCTGGGGGGTGTCTTGCGGAGGGGTTTTGTTTTTGGAAGCGAGGGACATTGCTATTTATTCACCCGCTGCAATCTCCCGGAATTGTTCGGCCGGAGTGAAGCGGAGCGCCTTGATCCCGCTACCCAATGCAAACTGCGGAGCGATGTACTGCTGCAGACGGAACGAGGTGAGAGGCTAGGCTGGGAATGTAGATATCCGTTGCTTCTTGCACTAACATGCAAGATCGATTGGAAGAAGTGGGCAGAGGTCCTTGCACCCCCTTGCAAACAGGAGTTAATGCAGTCTTGACTGTAAAGGCGTGTGTTTCTCTCTTTTTGAATTTAAGATATAAGGTGCCCTGTAACTTCGCTCGCCCCAACGCGGGTGGGAAGGCGGTGAGATAAAGATGCTGAGTGCCGTCCTGGTTCTAACTGCGCTAGCCGTGAGCGGCATCTCCCCCAAGACCCCGCCAGAGAGCCGTAAACCTGCCAAAGACATTTGCAAGTATCGATGTGTGTGCGAGGAGAAGGAGACGATGTTGAATATTAATTGCGAGAACAAAGGGTTCACCAGGATTACCTCGCTGCAGCCGCCTCAGAATCGCCTTTACCAACTCTTCCTGAACGGGAACTCTCTCAGCAAGCTGCCTCCTAAAGGCTTCATCAATTTTACCAACACCGTGACCCTCCACCTCAGCAGCAATGGACTGCTGGAGATCCGCAACGGCGCCTTCCAGGGTCTGGCCACGCTGAAGAGGTTGCACCTGAACAACAACAAGCTGGAGGTACTGAGAGAGCACACCTTCCTGGGTTTGGAGAGTTTGGAATACCTGCAAGCAGATTATAACTACATTAGTGTCATCGAGTCCGGGACCTTTAGCAAGCTCAACAAACTCAAGGTTCTCATCTTAAACGACAACTTGATCCCCAGTCTCCCGAACAACATTTTCCGCTTCGTGCTGCTGACCCATCTCGACCTGAGGGGGAACCGGTTGAAGAGGTTGCCCTTCGCTGGGGTTCTGGAGCACATTGGTGGCATCGTGGAGATTCAGTTGGAAGAGAACCCTTGGAACTGTACGTGTGACCTGGTCCCTTTGAAGGCGTGGCTGGATACAATCTCCTTCTTCGTGGGCGAGATGGTGTGCGAGACACCGTTCAGGCTCCACGGCAAGGATGTCACGCACCTGAACAAGCAGGACCTCTGTCCCCGCAAGGGCGCCGTGGACTCCAGCCTGAGGATCATGCGACCGTCTTCCGTCGGCTCCCACCTGTCTCCTTCGACCAACCCGACCAAACCCACCCCGAGAGGGGGTAAGGCTCACCGGCAGCCCAAGGGCCGGGGCCGGGTCACGCCTACCCCTAATGGACGCCAGATATTCGGTCCCATAATGGTCTACCAGACCAGATCTCCGGTGCCAACCGTTTGCCCATCCATTTGCTCCTGCAGCCAGCAAAATTCGGACAAAGCGTTGAACGTTCATTGCCACGAGAGAAGAATCAAGAACATCACGGACCTCCAGCCCAGACCATCGAACCCAAAGAAACTCTATCTTACTGGAAACCTGCTGCACTTGGTGCAAGTCAGCGATTTTGGGGACTACTTGGCCTTGGAGTTGTTGCATCTGGGCAACAACCGGATCTCAACCATCCAAGAGGGCGCCTTCCGTAACCTCAGCAACCTCCGAAAGCTTTACCTCAACGGCAATCACATCGAGAGGCTGTCGCCCTCTCTCTTCGTGGGGCTACAGAGGCTGCAGTATCTCTACCTGGAGTCCAATGTCATCAAGGATATTCTTCCCTTCACCTTCCACTCCCTGGGCAGGCTAAGCCTGCTCTACCTCAACAATAACCTTCTGCGGACCTTGCCCCGCGACGTGTTCGCGGGCTCCAACCTAACCAGGCTGAACTTGAGGAATAACTACTTCCCCCAGCTCCCGGTGAGAGGGGTGTTGGACCAGCTGCCTGCCACGGTGCAGATCGATCTCCAGGAGAACCCATGGGAGTGCGGATGTCGCATATTGGCCTTGAAGACTTGGTTGGAACAGTCTCGGGCCGAGTTGGTGGTCAACGAGGTGACTTGCGATTCCCCTGCCAAGTTTGCGGGCCAGGCGCTGAGATTCCTGGAGGACGAGGACATCTGCTCGGACTTGCCTCTTCCCACCACCCCGGTGGCCAAGCTTCCCCGAGGGGAAGAACCTCCCAGTCCCGGGACGGCGCGGGCTAACCCGGTGCCCCTCTCGGTCCTCATCTTGGGTTTGCTGGTGGTCTTCATCCTGAGCGTATGTTTCGGAGCCGGTTTGTTCGTCTTCGTGTTGAAACGGCGCAAAAACGGTGCAAGTGGCCAAAGCGGCGCCCCCAACAACTTGGACCTTAACTCCTACCAGTTGCAACGTGGACCGTACTCCCCCGAAACGAGGGAAAAGACCGAGGCACACGTGTACAATTACATCCCTCACGCCGTTGGGCAAATGTGCAAGAACCCTATCTACATCCAACGAGAAGGAGAAAAGGTCAGCTACTACCGAGACCTACCCGACCAGAATTCCAGCGGTGCGCAGGCAAAGAAGTCTCGCCCTTTGGGCAGTGCTCCGTACTCAGTCAGCACTGTGGAACTACTGGAGCAACAGGCGTCCCGACCTTCCGAGTCCCTGTACCAGAACCTGGGCGAGCGGCGCAAGGTGCTGCCCAGCGGTCTGGGAGCCCATTACACCTTCTGCACTTTGCCCAAACGCCAACTCGCCAGCTCCTCCCAAGCGAGCCGACACCAAGAGCAGGACAAGCTAAACAAAACGGTATTGTATGGCACTCCGAGGAAACAACCGGTGAAAAGCGACAACCTATCTCTCCAAGGGAAGTCCCACATAGAACCAGACTACCTCGAAGTTTTGGCCATGCAGACTGTTACCAGTCAATTATAGAACCACGAGATGTAAATCTAACCACTAGACAAACACGTACAGGATGCGTTATTCTAACGACCTATTCCCCCGCACCTTCACATGTCTGGTGAACTTCAAAGACCAATATTCTTTCTCCAAAATCCAACTGAATTACCTGTTTCTGGGGGAAAAAACAATACTTTATTGGATGTGGCTTCTGTACATGTATGGATCTCTTAATCGCCACACACGCACCCAACACACACACACCGGCACACACACTCACCGATTCACATTCACACACACGCACACATTGTGACATACACATACCCCCACACACACACACACACACACACACTGAGACACACACACACAATCTGACACTGACACACACACACACACACACTCTCTCTGACGCACACTATCCTCTTGCTGGTTTTAGTTTATTATCGACCGTAACATATCCATCCTATTGTATAAGTTTCATGTTTAAAATTTCCAAAGACCTGACTTTAAAATAACAGTAAGCTATATATGTAGAATCAATATATAGCAAGAAAGGGTGTAATTTTTTGACTGGAGACACTGATTATTTTCCCCATTCAAGTTACTGAACATTTCCCTTCTGAAGTTTGGGGTGCATTTGTACTGCAAAATCTTCGCTGTTCTTCAACATTGTATCTGGGGAACCAAATGTTTCCAAGTGGCTGTACATATATTGTATTAAAATACAACAAATGTGAGTTAGATTGGTGTGTTGGGTTTGTATATTAAAATTGCTTATTATTTTGTGTTACCAATCAAACATCTGATACCTGAATATGGCGTCTGTTCCAGCACGAGATATATATATATTTTATTATGGGATAAAATAATGTTTAAGGATTAAATTTGGTGTCGGGATGTTGATAAAATTATATGTTCATTTATCTAGATCCAGCCATTGCTGTGAAAGCCAGCATTTATTGCTTATCCCTAATTGTCCTTGGGAAAATAATCGTGACCTGCCTTCATGAACTTCTGCAGCCTGCATGGTGAAGGTGCCCCCACAGTACTGTTGGGGAAGGCTGTTTGGATTTGGACCCAGAATAGAAATAACAAAGACTAGAGTGCATAGCATTAAGGTAGACACAGCATGCTGGAGTAACTCAGCGAGTGAGGCAGCATCTATGGAGAAAAGGAATGGGCGACGTTTTGGGTTGAGACCCTTCTTCAGGCTGATATCAGCGGAGGGGTTGGGGCAAAGATAGAACATAGTCAGAGACAGTAAGACTAGTCGGGGAACTAGGAAGGGGGAGGTGAGGGAGAGAGAAAGCAAGGGTTATCTAAAATTAGTAAAGTCAATGTTCATACAGCTGGAGTGTAAACTACCCAAGCGAAATATGAGGTGCTCTTCCTCCAATTTGCGCTGGGCCTCACTCTGACAATGGAGGAGGCCCATGACAGCAAGGTCAAATTGGGAATGGGAGGGGGGATCAGGTAGGTTACGACCGACTGAGCGGAGGTGTTCAGCGAAACGATGGCCGAGCCTGCACTTGGCCTCACCAATGTAGAGAAGTTAAAACCTGGAACAGTGGATACAGTAGATGAGGTTGGACGAGGTGCAAGTAAACCTCTGCCTCACCTGGAAAGACTGATTGGGTCCTTGGATGGAGTCGAGAGGGGTGGTAAAGGGACAGGTGTTGCATTTCCTGCGGTTGCAGGGGAAAGTACCCGGGGAGGGGGTGGTTTGGGTGGGAAGGGACAAATTGACCAGGGAGTTATGGAGGGAACAGTGTGGAAAGGAGAGAGCTTTAAGTTGGGAGGAGTAAAAATCAAAGGAGATGTGTAGAGCATATTCTTTTACACTGAAAGTGGTGGGTGCATGGAACACACTGGCGTGGAGGTGGTTGTGGAGGCAGGTACTGTCACAACGTTTAAGAAATATTTGGACAGGTACATGGATAGGATAAGATTATAGGGATATGGGTCAAACACAGGCTGATGGGATGAGTGTAGATGGGGCTAGTTGGGCCATAGGGCCTGTATCCACGCTGTATACCTCTATGACTATGATAGTAAGTCTTGAGAGATAAATTTAGATAGGCATACGGATATATAGGGAATGGAGGGGTATGGATCACATGCAGGCGGTGGAAATTAGTTTGGCTTGGTATAATGTTTGGCACAGACACTGTGGACCAGAGGGTCTGTTCCTGTGCTGTACTGTTCTCCGCAGTTACAAGGAACTGCAGATGCAAGTTATACAAAATAAACACTAAGTGCTGGAGGAAGTTAGTGGGCTAGGAAGCATTTGTGGGTGAGATGGATAGGTGACGTTTTGGGTCTAGACCCTTCAGTATTTTTCTGTGTTCTAAATGAATGCGAACGTATCTTTTGGTCAGGATGGTGTGACTCTGCGGGTGATGACCTACCAGGTGCCTGCACTCCTCATCCTTCCAGCTGGTGGTGTTTATCTCTTGAACAATGTTTACCAGTGCTGACTAACAGTGTATGTTATTACTGAAGGAGGGTCCCAAACCGAAATGTTACCTGTCCATGTTCTCCAAGTTTATTGCCTGACCTGCTTAGTTACTCCTTATGTGAAAACCAGCATATGCAGTACCTTCGATTTTCCAGCATCTGCAGTTCCGTTTTAAACACATATGCAGTTCCTTGTTTCTTATATATTAATATTGTGCTGGAGTAGCTCAACGGGTCAGGCAGCATATTCTTGCATCTCTGATGTAAATGCAATGATTGGCAAAGAGGACATGCACTTTCCCATTAATTTGATTTTTTCTTCTTCCCATTGGCTTACAGTAACAGTAAAAGATTACCTCTTAGACCTTCCAACAGAAAGAACCTCACATCCCTCTTTAATTGCCACATTGGACGGCACGGTGGCGCAACGGTAGAGTTGTTGCCTCACAGCGCCAGAGACCCAGGTTCAATCCTGACTATGAGTGCGTTCTCCCTGTGACCTGCATGGGTTTTCTTCAGGAGCTCCGGTTTCCTCCCACACTCCAAAGAAGTACAGGTTCATAAGTCAATTGGCTTTGGTAAAATTGTAAATTGTCCCCAGTCTGTGTAGGATAATGTTAGTGTGCGGGAACGCTGATCTGCGCGGACTCAATGGGCCGTAGGGCCTGTTTCTATGCTGTATCTCTAAACTAAACTAAACTAAATCCCATGTAACATCCGCTGAATGTCTTTTTTGTCACTTTTTGAATGAAATGTTTTTGTCAATTGTTTGACTGAATTATCAACTGGAACACTGCGCCAAGTGATCCAGAATCACTAATGAATGTATTTAGTTTAGTATTAATCTAATTTAGAGATACAGTGTGGAAACAGGTCCTTCCGCCCACCGAGTTCGCAGCGACCAGTGATCCCCATACACTAGTTCTATCCTACACACTCGGGACAATTTACACAAACCAATTAACCTATAAACTGTACATCTTTGGTGTGTGGGAGAAAACCAGACCACCCAGAGAAAACCCACAAGATCGCAGGGAGAACGTACAAATGCACGTACAGACAGCAGCCATAGTCAGGATTGAACCTGGGTCTCTGGCTCTGTAAGGCAGCAACCCTAGCGCTGCTTCACTATATTTAAACAAGTATTTTTCCATATGATGTTCAAAATATAACATTATCAAATGGGTTAGATTTTGAGTTAATTGTTCAAAATATAACATTATCAAATGGGTAACAATTTTCAACAATTTCCAATTAAATTGTCTTTTATATGGTTGCATTTTTTATTGATGGTTTGATGAATTTGGCATCATATTCATGCATTATTAACTATTTATGAGGAAATTAGCTTTAGTTATTGTTTTTGTGCAGATACCTGTGGGCATAATGTTAACTGCTCCAAATACTCAGAGTGTGGCATGTCCAGAATAAATCATCGCAATATTTTCATTAACAGTTGTAAAATTAGTATTTTTGCTTGGAAAATAAAAATGCCTAGTGGCCTTGCCTAGAAAATGGGATATTATTAATCCAGTTATTTATTTTAAAAATATTTTTTTTGTATCCTTAACATATTTTACATCCTCAGGACATTTCAAGGCATTTTATGTGTCTTTGAAATGCTGATATATAAACATGTTAATGTTGACAAAATAACACACAAACTTCGCTTAGCAAGCTATCCAAAACCGTAATGCAATTAGAATCATTTCCTCAGTCTGTTTCTAATAATTTCTGTCATTATTATATTTTTTTAAATGCTGTGATCATTTTTGAGGTTTAACTGAAGCTTTTAATTGCTTATTAGAGGAGCTCGTGACCTTGAGATTAATCTTTTCTAAGTGATTATTAGGTTTCCAAGAGCATATTGAAAAACTATTGTATTTCGTTATTGGAATTTTAAATGCAATCTGCCTTGTGGAACCGTTTGTACATTTTAGATCTTGCATAAAAGCTTTGATTTTCTTTGATTTTGCCTCGTGATAATATCATTAGTCTGTTCCTTCTGATGGCTCGCTCTTTTTTCCTCAACCACTGGTCTAAATCTTTGATGATCCCCATCCATCACTGAACTTTCACTTGTATTTTTGGTTTCTCTCCTAACTTCCCTCACACCATTGTTGAATCCGTCTGGTCCTTATAAGCCACATTCTCCTCCCTTTACCAATATTCTTCCTGGGTTATCTGGTATTAGCTATAGGGTAAGGTTGGACAAATTTGGATTGTTGGGTGTGTTCCACGCACCCACCACTGTCTGTGTAAAAGAACGTGCTCTGCACATCGCCTTTGACTTTTACCCCTCCCAGCTGATAGAAGTGTATACATTTATGAGAGGCATAGATAGGGTAGACAGTCAGAACCTTTTTTCAAGGAGGTTATGTCAAAGAGCAGAAGATATTACTTTGTGAGAGGGGCAAAGTTTAAAGGAGATGTGCGGAGCAAATTGTTTAAACAGAATGTGGTGAGCGCCTGGAACAGGTTTCCAGGGGTCGTGGTAGAAGCAGATGCGATAGTGCCATTTACTAGGCTCTCAGATAGGTACATGGATATGTAAGATTGGAGGGATGTGGGTCATATAGTGGCAGACGAGATTAGTTTAACTTGGCATCATTTCTGACACAGCTATTGTGGGCCAAAGGGCCTGTTCCTGTGCTGTACTGTTCTATGTTATATGCTCTAAGCAGTTAAGCTGTGAATGTCCTGCCTTAAAGCTATTCACCGCTTTACCCCTATAAAATCAACGATGTGACCAAGGTTTTGGGCACCAGCTCTAAAATGTTGTTGTGGCTCAGCGTCAGCTTTAGTTTGTTAAAGGTGTCCATGAAGCTAAGTGGAACATACTGCAATGTCAAGTGTACACTAGTTTAAATACCTTGCTATCTAGTTTTGCAGTAGGTTTGAGGAAATTCTTGATCTTAAATGCAAAGGATTTGCTAGTTAATGAGAAAGCAGGACTTGCATTTCTGCAAAAGACTCCCCAATCTCCATGGGTCCAAACACGCATCACAATTAAGTGCTTTTAAAATATTGAAATGGTATTTTAAATAGAAACTGGATTAAGTGAAGAGTAGTATATTTTTCATATGTACAAATCATAATACTTTCTTATTCATTTTATAGAAAATATCTTTATCTTTTAAGAACAAGGAAAAGGAGCAGAATTTACTTTCCCAGATAAATTAAGCTCTGCTGATTATTAATGAATTTTTTATGAACTCATAAAACAAATGTTCAATTTATGGATTTTCACTCGAATGGTGTTCATTCTTTGACTCTCTGAGGCTGGTGCCTTTGATTTACATCTCAATAGCGTGCCATTCTCCTTGCTTAGAAATAAGCTGTTGCTAAATTGCCTTGATACATTTTGCCGAGCCATTTTAGATTGACAGTATTTCATCTGGGAAAATCTTTTCCAGGGGTCCATCCCTTTTGTAAATCACGGAGCAGTGTACAATATAACAGTGACGTCAGGCAAGTCGAATAGGTTTAATTACGAGACTGCTCCTCAACTAAATACTCTGAACTCTGTAAATGCTCCATGGATTGACATAGGTGCCCATGATATATTGACATCTACACACCTGGTTTTTGTTGTCAAATAGCTTAACTGCGTTTTAGATTCTCATGTGGCATTGGGATTGGGTTACTTGGTTACACATTTTACTTGTGTGTTTGGAGCATGTAAATAAGCTTCATATTACTGAATATGAAATTAGTTATTGTCCTATAGCATGAATGTGTATAGATAGTTTAGATACTACGGCATTGGGCTTGGTTTTCCTGGTTGAGCACTTATCCTGGTGTTATAGCACAAGTACTGTTTCAACAGTAATTCAGTAATATTCTTGGATGTGGGAATGTGTGTTGTTTGCTGTGGGAGCTTTGAATAAAATCTAGCATGCAGCAGCAAGCTTGAATCCCAAGTTCTGCTCTCTGAAGATTTGCATTGCCAGAGATACATCAGTTATCACGCGGATTATCATGCAATCCAGATAAGATTGTGATCTTGCTGCGTGGTTTATTTTGGTGCGGTACTGCAGCTGTGGTTCTCAAAGAGTTAAGGGAGATAGGTATCTGTGTGCCCCGCTGTATGTTATCGCTGCGATGTACTGTAATGCAGATGCCTTTGAAGCTAATCCCTCTCTCGGCTTTAAGCTAAGTGTCTCAAATAAAAAGCACTTGCAAATCAGAAGAGGGAAGGAAAAGGAGGGAGCCTTCTCAATCTGATAATCATTCAAAATGCCTATATATATACTGAATAAAAATGGCAGGAGGAGGAGCAATGAGCTTTTTGCAATGACTATTAGGCTTGTTTGCATTTGTGACATTAAGATTTATTCTTGGCAACCAGCCAACAACCAAGGTAGAATATTTATTTCAGACTAATGAGAAATATAGATTAGTGCATCTGATATAAAACCACCCTTTTTCAAGTTTTACAGCAATGAGGAGAATGATTGACTTACCAAAAGGAGTAGAACACAAATCTGATTAAGAAAGAATAAGTGCGTGCTTGTTAGATAAGTCTGACGGTGGAATAGTGTAAAGCTAGTGGCTCTGACAGTGCCTATTTATAGTGTTGGTGCGGCAGTGCTTAATAATATTTCACAGTTCTGTTGAAAACAAAACCTCCCTGCGCTGTTGTTCCACAAGTGCCATTTTGTGGTTTAGGTTTATTATTGTCAAGTGTACTGAGGTACAGTGAAAAGCTTTGTTTTGCATGTTATCCGAATAGATCAGATGTACCACACATAAATACAATCAGTTCAAACTCACATGCATTACATAGAGCAAAGTGGAAGGCACAGAGTACAGAATATAGTTCTCAGCATTGTAGCACATCAGTTCCAGAGACAAAGTCCAATGTCCTCAATGGGGTAGTGATGAATCAGACAGTACCCTAACTTATAGAAGGATCATTTAGAAGTCTGATAATGGAAACGTCAAAGCTGTTCCTGAATCTGGTGGTGGGTGCCTTCAAACCTCACCCATACACTAGTTCTATCCTACACACTATGGATAATTTACAGAAGCCAATTAACCGACAAACCTGCACCTTTTCATAAAAAGGCTACTAAGCACTCCAACTAAACTTTGAACTACGAACTGTCTTGGATGCACTAGAGATTTAGGACCTTATATAGTTTTGCACTATATTGAGTTTTTTTTTAATTTAATGAACACTTATTTTGTTTATTGTGTTATCTATTATGTCCTGTGTCAACAGACCTGTTATGTTGCTGCAAGTAAACATCTAATTGTTCCATTTCGGTACATAATGACAATTACATACTCTTCACTTCTGTCTAATCATTTTAATTCCCCTTTCCATTCCCACACTGACCTTTCTGTCCAGGGTTTCCTCTATTTCCAGAGGGAGGCCACACACAAACTGGAGGAACAGCAGCCCCTATTCCACCCGGGTGGCTTAATACCCAAAAATATGAACATAGAATTCTCCCATTTTAAGTAACAAATCAACACCCTCCCCTCCTCTTTATTCCCCCCCTCTTTCCTGTGTCTCACCTGGAAGTGCAATCCATTTCTCCTACAATCCCACCCAAACTTCCCCTTCTCCCATCCACTTTCAGAAATGGCCCTCGCTCTGGCTTCACACCTCTTCTATCATTTTCTCACAGCCTTTGGTTTTCTTCTCATCTCTGGCCTTTGTTCCCCCATCTGGCATTCAAATCCCACACACCTGCATCCACCTATCACTCTTCAGACTTTGCCCAGTCCCCACCTTTCTTCCAGCTTTCCCATCTCCCCATCACCACATGGATCCCGACCCAAAATGTCACCTATTCCTTTTCCAGAGATGCTGCCTGACCTGTTGTGTTGCTCCAGTACTTTGTGTCTAGTTTTAACTTCCAATCCATTTCCCAGAGGACTCCATTCACTCATACAGTGCTGAAGTCCCTGGAAAGGAGATTGGAGAAAACAACTTGAGGGTTTTAAGTATCTCTGCACGACCAACAGTGCCAGCTAGATCTGCAAGTGTGTTTACAGGACAGTAGAGCCAGCAATTGAATGTTTTAAAATTGAAAGGTATATCATGGAACAAGGCCCTTCGGTCTACTGAGTCCATGCCGACCAATGACCTTCCGTTCATACTAGTTCTATGTTATCCCACATTCTCATCAACTCTTGACACACTAAGGGCAGTTTACAGAGCCCATTTAATCTACAAACTAGCAAGTCTTTGGGATGTTGGTGGAAACCGGAGCACCCGGATGAAACACATGCAGTCACAGGGAGAACTCGCAAAATCCACACAGACAGGAGCTGAGGTCAGGATCAAACCCAGGTTTCTGGTTCCCATATTAGTCCACTGCTTAGAGTAGTGAGGCCTCTCCTGAACTGCAACCTTGACGTGGAGAAGAGGCTTGTGTACTCCAGTAATCCTGAGATCTATGTGGGATAGGGTTTAATATCTCTGGCAGGTTCAACCAAACCGGACAGGTCTCGGGTGAGGAGGCAGACAAAGCAGTCCCTGGTCCTCCAGGTTGGGCGTAGGGTTAACTACCCCACCCTGGAAAAAAGTATGAGTTACAGAAACATTGATGAATGAAAACCAAATAAATACATCCTTGTGGTGACATGGAACATCCAAACCATGTTCCAGGCTGGCAAGGCTGCCACAATTGCCACCAAAATGGTGAGCTACAATCTGTTAATCCTGGGCTTGGCTGAAACAAGATGGACCAGTCAGGGGAGATCAAATTGGTCAGCAGGCAGTCCATTATCTACTCCGGACAGGAAGATGAGGGAGCAAAGCATAGAAAATGGAGTTGGATTGGACACATGCTCAGGAAACCTGCCACAAACATCAACCTGGCAAGCCCTGAAATGGAACACCCAAGGAAAAAGGAAAAGAGGTCGCCCCAGGAACAGCTGGGGAAGAGGTGTCCAGACAGAAATGTCTGAGAGTGGGCTCTACTGGGGAGATCTCAAAAGAACTGCCAACAACCGAGTGAGGTGGAGGACATTTGTTAATAGCCTAGGAGCAAAGGACTTAAGAAGAAGAGAAGTAGAGTAGTGAGGCAGTAACTCCACCAGTTGGATGGGAGCTCCAAAAATGTCAGGTAAGCATCCTTGTTTCGCACTGCTACCTGAAGCTAAATTAATGTGAAGATGTTCTACATGAATGGAGCAGTTTAAATGAAGTAGATTAAGCAACACTATACTCAAAGACTGTGTAGAAAGGAACTGCAGATGTTATATACCAAAGATAGACACAGAGTGCTGGTGTAACACAATGGGTCAGAGATCATCTCTAGAGAAAATGAACGGGTGACATTTCAGGTGATAACCAAAGAATGGTCTATACCATTGTGTCTATATTCAAGACTGGTTGTTCAGTGCCAGTGGTATGGAATAAGTTTAAGAAGATAACATAAAACAATGGCTTCAGTTCAATACTGATGAACAGCTGGCAGGACAGTTGACATTTATTTTGCAGGTTTTTGAAGGTTTTATAATTCTCTGAGTGTACTGAGTGTTTGAAGTGTACTGCTCACTGCAGTCACAATGGATTAATTGTGTAACAGGAACAGCGAGAGATATCTGTCCAAAGATTTCACTGAGTTTCATCTAAGCATGCATTCTTTCGATCAGAAGCCAAAACACAAATACATTGTGGGCTGCTGACAAGCAGAGAATAAAGGCAGGAATCCCATTAACTCAGCTAATCTCTGCTCATTCATCCACCTAGTCTCACTGGGTTTCTCTCACACAGCTCTGGCAAGAGTCATAGAGTCTTGAAAACACCGTGCAAACACAGTGAAAACAGGCCCTTTTGGCCCAACATGTCCACACCGGCCAACATGTTCCCACCTACACAAGTCCCACCTGCCTGCCTTTGCCCCATATCCCTCTAAACCTATTGTATCCATATTCCTGTCTAAATGTTTCTTAAACATTGTGATAGTACCTGCCTCAATTGCCTTCTCCTGCAGTTCATTCCATACACCAACCACCCTTTGTGTGAAAAGGTTACCCTTCAGGTTCCTATTAAATCTTTCCCCTCTCACCTGAAACCTGTGTCCTCTGGTTCTCGATTCTCCTACTTAGGGCAAGATTAGTGCATCTATTCCTCTCGTGATTTTGTATTCCTCATAAGATCACCCCTCATCCTCATGTGTTCCAAAGAATAGATTCCTAGCCTGTTCAATCTCTTCCTGTAGCTTCGGTCCAATCTATCTTTCCCTCTCAACACCATTCTTATGCCTTTTCCTCATAATCCTTGACACCCGTACTAATCAAGAATCATCTCTAACTTAAAAATACACAATGATTTAGCCTCCACAGCCATCTGTGGCAATGAATTCCACGGGTTCACCACCTTCTGACTAAAGAAAATGGTCCTCATCTCCTTTCGAATGAAACAACCTTTTTTTCTGAGACTGTGCCCACTTGTTCTAGACTCTCCCACCAGCAGATCCTCTCCACATCCCCTCTACCCAGGCCTTTCATTATTTGGTAAGTTTCAGAGGTCCCCCCTTGTCTTTGTGAACTCCAACGAGTACTGGCCCAGTGCCATCACATCAAGCAGAATCAATATTTCAGTTGGCTTACTCCACTAAGATGCTTTGTGATGCTTGCACTAGTTAAAAGCCAGTTGTTCTTGGTATGTCTTTTGTAAATTTGAGCAATTACAAATATATGTGTATTTTAAGTGTCCACAAAAGCTACGGTCCAGCTGTACCAGCTGCAAAATTTCATACCTGTAAAATCTTTTTATGGAATCATTCTCTGACAAGTCATTTATTAAGTTACACCATCAATCGCTTTGAAGCAAAACATTATTGTCTTTGTGATTCTTCCTATCAATGGATTCATGATGGGAACAGTAGAGCTCAACTTTTCCGAAGGATCTTCACATCAAACAATTTCATCCCACTTCTTATCCAGCAGATGAATGGTCTTGCAACCCAAAGATCTCTCTGTACATTCATGCTCCCCTGGGTCTTGCTATATACTATGCACCTTCCTCTTGCATTTGAATTCCTAAATTAATCTGGCTTTTGGAGTGTTCATTTAGTTTCAATACACAACCTACATTTTCATAAACTCAAGGATTCAATAATGTAAACTTTGCTTTTTAAAAAAGGGGACCGACCTGAAACATCACCTATCCATATTCTCCAGATATGCTGCCTGACCCGCTGAGTTACTTCAGCACATCGTGTCTATTTTTGAGAAACAGCTCTGCAGTTCCTTGTGTTTATGTCTCTCTCTATAGTCATAGGGTCATAAAGCATGGAAACAGGCCCTTTGGCTCAACTTGCCTATGCCGACCAACATGCCCCATCTACTAGTCCCACCTGCCTGCATTTGGCCCATATCCCTCAAAACCTATCCTATTCTCGTATCTGTCTAAATGTTTCTTAATCGTTGCGATAATACCTGCTTTAACTATCTCCTCCGGCAGCTTGTTCCATACATCCATCACCCTTTGTGTAGAAAAGTTACCCCTCAGCTTCCTATTAAACCCCCTTCCCCACCCCACATCACTTTAAAACTATATCCTCTAGTCCTTGATTCCTCTACTTCGGACAAAAGACTGTGCATAAGATCACCCGCATCCTCCTGTGCTCCAAGGAATTACACCCTAGTCTACTCAATCTCTCCCTATTGTCTAGGCTCTCGAGTCTTGGCTACATCCTCATAAATCGTCTCTTCATCCTTTCCAGCTTGACAACATCTTTCCTGTAACATGGTGCCCAACAACTAATGCAATATTCTAAACGTGGCCTCACCAATTTCTTATACAATTACAACATGACCTCTGAACTATATACTTAAAATGATCAGAACAAAGCTTTAGGTTGGCAATGAATGCAGGAAATTAATAATTTAATTTCTACAAGACGTTTCATAAATCAAGATCTCCCGATGACCATTCTAATAAATAATATGTCTATGTATATATAAGAGTGCAGCTTTGCAGAGTTTAGTCAATCCCGAATCAAGCCTCGCTTGGCTGGAAGTACTTTGTGCATTGTAGTCACTGTTTTAAAGCAGAGAACATGACAATAATTTGTGCACAAAGTAAGTGTCCACAAACAGCAGTTTGCTCATGACAAATAAATCTATTCAAAATCATGCTGACGGTGAAATTATATTAACCATCATAAATCATGGAACATATAGAACATGGAACAGTACAGTAGAAACAAGGAATTGCAGATATTAGTTTATACCAAAGATAGGCACAAAGTGCTGGATAAATCAGCAGGTCAGGCAAGATTTCTGGAGAATAAGGATGGGTGATGTTTCGGGTCGATGAAGGGTACCGACCCGCAACATCACCCATCCTTTTTCTCCAGAGATACTGCCTTACCCGCTGAGTTTCTATGGAACAGTACAGCACGGGAACAGGCCCTGTTACTGACTTAATTAAAGGTGTTGAGAAAACAGTTGAGATTTCATAATGTTCATTTGCTCTTTGATGATCATTCCAAGATTTTCTATCCTTACCTGCCCTCGTGACTACATGATTGCGGAACAACCAATGTAGTTGTCTCTTAATTGTCTTTCAAATGACCAACCAAGTTATTCAGTTCATTGGCAATTAGAATGGGCAATAAATATCGGATAGCTTTGTCCTCAGAGGACACCTCGATGGTTAAATTGGATCCAAAATGGTTTACGAGTTGGACTTCCATCTAGTGGTCATGACTGGTCCTTGGTGAAAAGGTTTTGGGTTCAAACCCAGTTGATAGGGACGGTACAGTGGCGCAGTGGTAGAGTTGTTGCCTCACAGCGCCAGAGACCCGAGTTTAATCCTGACTACGGGTGCTAGAGTTTGTACATTCTTCCTGTGACCATGTGGGTTTTCATTAGCTGCTCCGGTTCCTCCCATTCTCCAACGAAGCACAGTTTGTAGGTTAATTGGCTTCAGTAAAAAATTGTAAATTGTCCTTAGTGTGTCGGATAGTGCTAATATACGGGGATCGCAAGTCGGCATGGACTCGGTGGGCCGAAGGACTGTTTCTACATTCTATCTCTAAAACCACAACTAAACAAGATGTTCTGAGCTGGAATGTAGCAGAGTATGTATACTACAATGGTCAATGGTTCAATGGCACTGTATTTGTCACATGCACCAAGGTACAATGATATTTATTTTTGTATACAGTTCAGTACAAGTGTCACTATACATAAGCTCTAAGATACATCTTAGATAAGCATCTCAGATATAATACATGTGCATAGTAGTAGGGCTTCGAGATTCTGGGCTACAGCCACAATTCTCTACGATTTCTTGCGGTCCTGGATGGAGCAGTTCCCAAAACATGCTGTGATACATCCTGATAAACTGCTCTCCACGGTGCAGTTGAGCAAATTGTAACCCCTTTTCCACCAGCCCAATCAGTCCCTCGCCTGGCTAACTCAGAACAGACTAGGAGGGTCTACCATGGAATATCCATGGGTGACTGAGAAGATCAGTGTTTGTAACTCACTGAAAAATCGCCAAAATTCCATGATACTAAGTTTTTGCATCTCCCTTGAAGTAATGGTAATCAATTTATCTGCCTCTGTGTAAATTAAATATTCCATTCCATCCAGAATCAAAATTGAGAATAATACAATTGTTTATCTGTTTTTATTCATGTGGATTTATTATGCAAGTAGTAAAATTTTCTGAGAATATTGACCAACTTCACAAAATATTACATTGATACTGTTCATTCTTAAAATATAGAATTGCAGTGTAGAATGGTGTTATTTAAAAGGTAAAGAGATATATAGTTTGGTGATTTATTGAAAGGTTTTTGCATTGAATACCAGTGTGTGATGAGTCATGTTTTTCTTGAGCAATCCTCATGCAATCTTGTACCCTCGATTCCCCATAGATACCAGATGCTAAGAATATACTGTATATTAATTTAATCTAGTCAAGCATGGAATCGGGCCCTTCAGCCCACCAATTCCAAAAGATGGCACCATTGACAATCGATCACCTGGTCACGCTTGCTCTATGTTATCCCAATTTCACATCCACTCCCTCTACACTAGGGACAATGATCACAGACCAATTAGCTTACAAACTCACACATCTTTAGGATGTGGGAGGAAACTGGAGCAGCCGGACAAAACCCATGTGGTCACGGGTAGAAGTTGCAAACTGCACGCAGACAGCACCCGAGGTAGGGATCTAACCCAGGTCTCTGGCGCTGTGAGGCAGCAGTGTTACGAGTTACACCGCTATTTTTTCACTTGCTCTTTCGACAGACTATGTTATTTCAATGTTTCATCTTTTGCTGAAGCAAGCCTTGGCCCACCATTATTGTGCTTAAATTATGTTTTCCTCTTACAGGGGCGGATATCGCTTTTAAACAATGGGGGGGACACAATGAGGCCAAACATCTAGGACAGAGGTCGGCAACCAACGGCCCATGGGCCGGATTCGGCCTGTAACCCAAAATCATCTGGCCCGCAGGCGTATTTCTTTTTAATTCGTTTTTGCGACCAGGGAAATGCAGCCAGACCTGGGGCACACAGGCAACCTGAGCGCTACAGCCAGATCTGGGTAAGCAAGCCAACCTGGGAACTGCAGCCAGTCCCCGGGCACACAGGCAGCCGGGAAAGATCTTCGGAAATATGATCGCCCAGGAATTTGACATTTTTGACTCCACGTCCTGTTGATATATACAGGATTGTGGGTCCTCATCCTTCTTCTTCCCAAGTCCACAATCATTTAATTGGTCTTACTGATATTGAGAGCCAGGTTGTGTGCTGGCACCATTTGGTCAATCGATCAATTTGGTCAATCGATCAATCTTACTTCTACACTCTGACTCATCACCATCTGCAATTCATCCAACAACGGTGGTGTCATCGGCGAACATGAAGATGGATTTCGCACTATGTCCGGCTACACAGTCATGAGTATAGAGTGAGTATAGAGATCAGGGGTCTGAGCACACAGCCTTGAGGTGCTTCTGTACTAATTGTTATTGAGGAAGAAGTGTTTCTGCCCATTGAGGATCCAATTGAAGAGGGATGCGCAGAGACCCAATTCTGTGAGCTTGGTAACCAGTTTGGAGGGGATGATGGTATTGAATGCCAAGCTGTAGTCTATAAACACAGGCTGAGGTATGTTTTTTTATTGTCCAAATGGTCCAGTGCAGAGTGGAGAGCCAGTGAGATTGCATCCTCCATTGACCTGTTGTGACGGTAGGCGAACTGTAGTGGGTCGAGGTTCTTGTTGAGGTAGGAGTTGATATGCGCCATAACCAACCTCTCATAGCACTTCATCACCACGGATGTTAGTGCCACTGGTTGATAGTTGTTGAGGCACGTCACCTTACCTTTCTTGGGCACCGGTATTATTGATGCCCTCTTAAAGCAGGTGGAAACCTCAGACCTCAGTAATGAGCACAGGTGATAGTCATAAAGTCATATAGCACGGAAACAGACTCTTCATGCCCAACTCCTCCATGCCAATCAAGATGCCCCATCTAAGCTTGTCAATTTAATCCATATGAGCAGCACAGTGGTGCAGCTGGTAGAGCTGTTGCCTCACAGCACTAGAGACCAATGTTGAATCCTGACCTTGGGTGCTGTATGTGTGTAGTTTGCATGTTCTCCCTGAGACCACATGGGTTTCCTCCGGGTGCTCCGGTTTCCCCCCACATTCCAGACATGCAGGTTAATTGGCCCTCTGCAAATTGCCCCAAGTGTGTTGGGAGTGGATGAGAAAGTGGGATTACATAATACTAGAGTGAATGAGTGATCGGTGGTCGGTGTGAACACCGTAGGCCAAAGAGCCTGTTTCCATGCTGTATCTCTAAACTAATGTAAACTAGGCCCATATCCTTCTAAACTTTTTCTATCCATGTACCTATCCAAGTGTCTTTTAAATGCTGTTATTCTACCTGCCTCAAGCCCCTCCTCTGGCACATTGTTCCACAAACCCACCATCCTCTATGAGAAAAGTTGACACTCTGGTTTCTCCTCAAACTTTCCCCCTCACCTTAACCCTCAGTCCTCTGGTTCATGATTCCCCTACCCTGGGTAAAAGATTGGGCATTCACCCTATCTATTCCCCTTCATGATTTTCCATACCTCTATAAGATCACCACTATAAGTCGTTGCCGTTTCATCGTATAAATTCTGTCTGAGAAGAAAAGGTTTAACCAATGGATGCACTGAGATAAAATAATTTGTAATTCTGCACTGTGCTTCAGGACTTCAAAATGTTCCAAAAGGCTTTGTTGCCGGTACTATTGAAGTGGAACTCCCACTGTGGGTAAAGCAGCATTCAGTTTGAACACAGCAAGTGGCAGATGCGATGGCCAGGTTATCTATTGGTTGAAGGATAAGCAGTGGCTGTGACATCAGGATATGTCTGCTGCTCGATTTCATTCAGTCCTGTGCCATCTCCGATATCCACTTGGGTTGCCTGAGAGAAGCAAGGTGTAATGTTCCGCCTGAATGACTGCAGAGCAACCTTGACAGGGAAGAGTTGCCTCAACTGTACTGAAGTTTTAGCTTGAGGTTTGAGCTCAAGGCTCTTGAAAGAGTTCTGACTCTGTAAGCCTGTTGCCCTGGAGAGGAAAATTCCACCCGCGAGCCAAACCACAGTTGACATCTAAGTTAACACTGAAAGAAATTAATTTGTAATATTAGGAAAATGCTTCATCAGCGATGAGGTTTCACAGCCTTGCCACTGGTTTTTCTGACTCACCTTTCATATACTCATGGAATTCATTGCCTCAAAGGGCTGTGGAGGCCATGTCACTGGATATTTTTAAGGTGGAGATTGACAAATTCTTGATTAGTAAGGGTGTCAGGGGTTATGGGGAGAAGGCAGAAGAATGGAGTTGAGTGGAAAGGATAGATCAGCCACGACTTAATGGGCCGAATGATCTAATTCTGCTCCTATGACTTATGAACATATGAACTAATAAACCTTTTCTATCCATGTACCTGTCCAAGTATCTCTTATTATAGTAGAAACGTAGAAAATAGGTGCAGGAGTAGGTCATTCGGCCCTTCGAGCCAGCATCGCCATTCAATATGATCATGGCTGATCATCCAAAATCAGTGCCCCGTTCCTGCTTTATTTCCATATCCCTTGATTCTGTTGGCCCAAAGAGCTATATCTAACTCTCTTGAAAACATCCAGTGGATTGGCCACCACTGCCTTCCGTGGCATAGAATTCCACAGATTTACAATTCTCTGGGTGAAATGTTTTTCCTCATCTCAGTCCTAAATGGCCTACCCATTATTTGTAATTATTCTTAATTATTATTATAGTGTCTCTGTTAAAGTATATGCCTCAAATACCTCAATTTATTAAATTTGCAGTTGGTTACCACTCTCTGTGTGATAAAGTCCCCCCTCAGGTTCCTATTGAATCTTGACCCTTTCATCTTAAACCAATGTCCTCTGGTTCTTGATTCCCCTACCCTGGGTAAAAGTCTCTGCATTCACCCAATCTCTTCTAGACTATTTTGAATTCACCGTATCTATTCCCACTTTGGTGGGTTTATTTCTTGAGCGTTATTGAGAGAAGGGTTTAGTTAATACAAATGTACATCAGCTAAATTAGCAAAAAAATTACTCAAGCACAGTTTATCTCATGAAATACTGACAAACTCTTGCATAAAAATTATAAGTAATTTGAAGCTGTGGAGTGCTTCATGCTTTGGTTAAATTTTAACGAATGGTTACATATCTATTATAAGACATAGATATGAATAATTCAATGGGGAATATTTCACAAATGTGACATGCAAAAGGAAGACATAATGAACGTACACAAAAATGCTGGAGAAACTCAGCGGGTGCAGCAGCATCTATGGAGCGAAGGAGATAGCCACGTTGCCTATCTCCTTCGCTCCATAGATGCTGCTGCACCAACTGAGTTTCTCCAGCATTTTTGTGTACCTTCGATTTTCCAGCATCTGCAGTTCCTTCTTAAAGACATAATGAACTGCAGGTACTGGAACCTTGAGTGAAACGCAAATTACTGGAGTAACTCTGCGGAGCAGGCAGCATCTCTGGAAGACATGGATCAGTGACATTTCAAGTCGGAACCCTTCTTCAGATTGATTGTAGTGGGGGGGGAGGAAGCTGGAAAAGAGGGGTTGGGGACAGGACAAATCTGGCAAGTGATGGGTGGATACAGGTGGGGGGGGGGGCTCATTAGCCCATGGGTGGAGTAAGTGACAAAGGCTGGTGGCAAAAAGGGGATAAAGGGTTTCAGATAAGGGGAGGAAGAGTGAAAGTGAGGGAGGAATTTATGTAGGAAGGGAACGCGGGTAAGAAAAGGGAGGGGTGGGATAATGAGAAAAAGAGTGTATGGTGTAAGGGTGGAAGGAGCACAGGAAAGAGAGGGGGAGAAAGGGGGGTGGGGTACATAAGATTGGATAATTCAATATTCATACAATTTATTGGCTTGGTAAAATTGGCTTGGTAAAATCGAAAAACAAACCTCTTCCCACAAACCAATCTCCCTTCCATTGACTCCATTTACACTTCCATTGACTCACATTTACACTGTCCCCCCATCAGTCTGAAGAAGGGTTTCGGCCCGAAACGTCACCTATTTCCTTCGCTCCATATATGCTGCTGCACCCGCTGAGTTTCTCCAGCATTTTTGTGTACCTTTACACTTCACACTGCCTCGGCAAGGCCAGCAGCATAATCAAGGACGTTGTACCCTGGCCACTCCTTCTTATCCCCTCTCCCATCAGGCCAAAGGTATAGAAGTGTGAAAACGTATGCCTCCAGATTCAGGGCAGTTTCTTCCCAGCTGTTATCAGGAAACTGAATCATCCTACCACAATCAGAGAGCAGTGCTAGACTACCATCTACCTCCTTGATGGACCTAGGACTACCCTTGATCAGACTTTGCTGGCTTTACCTTGCACAAAACGTTATTCCCTTATCATGTATCTGTACACTGTAAATGGCTCAAATGTAATCATGTATTGTCTTTCTACTGACTGGATAGCACACAGCAAAAGCTTTTCACTGTGCCTCGTTACACGTTACAATAAACTAAACTAAACTAAACTATTATAAATGAAGTTAGTTTTGCCTCCTGTGGTAATATTCTCCTTTTAAACATTGCAACAAACCTCGTATCATATTTATGCAGCAATATATCATTAGTGTGACATTGTTGGCATGTAAAAACATTTGCTTAAGCACATTAATAGTTTCAGATGGTTGTCAGGTTGATGTGTATTGTCACTTCCTGGTGCATTAAGGCTCAATTTCCATTCTTGTGTGTCTCAAGTCTGAGAGAAAATGAGTGTTTGAGAGGCAGATGAGAATAAAAGTGTGAGATTTCCCGTTGTCGGGAACTGTCAAAGAGGCTAATGACTGCTTTCTTGTTATGAATATGTTATTTATATATTCTCAGCCAATTCTGTGAACAGCAAGCTCTCTGAACCAGCAATGTAACAATCACCAATTGTAGGTGGTGGGGGTTGAGGACTTAATATTGGCAGGTATACCAAAGAGTATTTCGTGGCTATTTCTTCCATAAAATGTTGTGGGATCATTTACATTTATTTGAAGGAAATATGGACACAATATGTATCTATCACCAAGTTTTATACTGTATCTGGATTGGGGAATGTTTTGGGCAATGGAAAATCCTTATTTTAACCATAAATGTCTGGAATGCGCTGCCAGGGGTGGTGATGGAGGCAGATACAATAGTGGTATTTAACAAGCATACATTGGCATATGGGTGTGCAAGGAATGGAAGGAAATGGATCATGTGCAGGCAGAGGAGATGAGTTTAACTTAGCAACATGCTTGTTACAGCTGTTATGCGCAGAAGGTTAGTTTAGTTTAGTTTAGTTTAGTTTAGTTTAGTTTAGTTTAGTTTATAGATACAGCATGGAAACAGGCCCTTCGGCACACCGAGTCTGTGCCGACCAGGAATCCCTGTACAATAATATTATCAGATAAACACTGGGGCCAATTTACAATTTTACCAAGCCATTTAGCCTTCAAACCTATAGTCTTTGGGATGATCACAGAAGATTTTTTAATCAGAATTCTTTAAAAAAAAACCTACTCAGAGATAGGCCTCAAGGTACATCTTAAAGAAAGATAAAATTGCTTGGGAAGAGAATATAGACTCAAGGATGGCAACAGATCGCAAAATCGATAATATTTGTCATACCCGTATATAAAAGATAGTCACGTCATTACATCGGCGAAATATTACCTTTTACAGGAATAATGGACAAAATATAACATTCTTTTGTCTCATATTTGTAAAATCACCTTCACCCATTTTTATTTCTAGAGTGTATTTATCTGCAAAGCTGCATCTGTCAATGAGTAGGAGGCACAATATAATGGATTCGCCACAGAAATGTAAATAGCTTGTTCTAAGCTTCCCCCCAGTCTAGTTTCAGTCAATAAAATACTGAGCCAAGCACTTGCGTATCTAAACTTTATTTTGGAAAAATTACAATAATAGTTCCCACTACTATACCTAACCACCGCGGGTTCGATCCTCGTATCTGCCTAGCCAAGCCTTCTTAGCCTCGTTCAAACAGAGAAATTCCAGAAGGTCACACAGTCCCAAGCGTTCTCCCAGAAGATCGACACAGGACCTCGAGGGAGTGGCCTTTTATAGGTTCCCAAACCTTGAGGGGTCGAACACATGGGGGTGGTCTCTTTACAGTCCAATAACAGATAACGATTAACCCAGTACATGATAGACATTTCCTCATCCCAGTAATCCAGTGACCAATACATTGCATTCAAACAATGCTTCTGAAAGGAAGCAAACATCGCACCATGTGCCTTAATATTCAAGAAACCCAGACAAGGCTCAATACTTAATCCAATCAACATCTAGCAAAGTAAAGCATTTGCATTCATCCAATCCATTCCATGCAATTTGCACCTAATTGTCAGATTATGCAGATGTTCCATTCTCTTCCTGCAGCTCTAATCTAGGCTCTAGACAAACTGGCACCTTTCTGCAGCTTGTCCCATTTCTGCAGAAGGCACATTTAAATTGACCAAATGACCTAGCAGCCCAGAAGCCTTTACTCAATTTTAATGTCCTGGCCTCTCCAATTTGGCCAGAATTAACAGAAGCGCCATTGTGCAACAGCCAAGTCAGATTACTTAGAAAACAGAGACACAATGAACTGTAGACGCTGGAATCTTGAGCAAAATACAAAGTGTTTGAGGAATTCAGCAGGTCAAACAGCACCTGTTGAGGGAATGGGCAAGTAACGCTTCATTTCGGGATTTTTCTTCAGATTGAAACCAGAATCTGATTTTAAAATTCCGATAAAAATCTTCTGTGATCAAGTTCAGATTCAAAGACAGTTTCTTATCAGCTGTTATAGGGGAATTGAATCATCCTATTACCAACCAGAGAGCGGTCCTGGCCTACCATCTCCCTCATTGGAGACATTCGGACTATCTTTGACTATCTTTAATCGGAGTCTACTGGATTTTAACTTGCGCAAAATTTTAGACTTTAGGATTTAGATGTACAATGCAGAAACAGGCCCTTTAGTCCAGAGATATGAGTATAAATCAGTTTACTCAATTCAGAAAAAGACAGAAAGTGATGGAGTAACTCAGCATCGCTGGAGAATATGGATAGTTGATGTTTTGGTTCAGAACACTTCTTTAGAATTCAGAATCTATTCAATAATCAAAGGGAACTGAAGGATAGCAACTTCAGCCAATGCAAACTGGGTGATTTTTCCAATGTTTCGAGAGAGATGGGCTAAATGCAAGCAAATTGGACTTGCCCAATATTCCAACTTGATCGGCGTGGACAAGTTGGGCCTGTTTCCATGCAGTACAGCTCCATGGCTCTGTGACTCTAAATGCAGTAAGTGAAGGAGAGCTGCATATGTTGTTGCATTGAGGCACAATGGTAGAGTTGCTCCCTTACAACCCCAGAGATCCAGGTTCGATCCTGACTAGGGGTGCTGTCTGTAAGGAGTTTATCATTCTCCCTGTGACCGCGTAGGTTTTCTTTGGGTTCTGCAGTTTTTCTAAGACAGCGTGAAGTGTAGATGGAGTCAATGGTGGGGAAGCTCGTCTGTGTGATCGAGTGGGCTATATCCACAACTCCCTGTACACAATGTCCCCAATGGGGTAAAGGTGAATCAGATAGAACCCTAACTTATGGACGGTCTTTTCAGAATATTCCTGCTCAATCTTTCTATTAGGCAGTTAGCTGTTCCCAAATCAGCCTGTGATGCTTAGTTTGGGAACCAAGGCTTGAGATGCTTGGTCTGGGATTAAACTACCTGCTTCAACAGTAAGAAATCTGCCAAGTTTACACACTGACGTCCTGAGATAAGTTGACACATTTTATTTATTTTAAAATGCTTTTATAATGACATATATAAGAAAGTGTGGGATTTACTAAAAATAGCAATGGAGGTATTCAAAAATGTGAAGAGTTGACAAAAGGAATGGCTTATGAAGCACTTTAACTGGTGGCTGGTCCCACCATTAATCATTTTATATTGCCAGTTTGCAAAAAGAAGGTCTCTTTGTGTTAATTTAAATTATATGATCAACTCATAATTAATATGAATGTGATGACAGAGTTATTGTGCATGGGAATAAGACTTAATGATAAGTATTGTTTTTTTTTACAATTTAACAAGTGACAGCGGCAAACAGTGCTTCCCCACACTTAATGTTTCCGTACTCAACAAAATACAGTCTCTGCGCTGCCCACGAGAATGGAAGCTGTTAAATTAACAATTATTTTGTCAAGTGCCGGGGAAAATGGATACAAAACTATTGTCGAGGGAGTACATCTTCAGATCGAGTGCGCAGCTATCAGTAGATGCTGCAGATGCTAGTTAATGCACTAAAGCAGTGGTTCCCAAACTTTTTTATGGCACCCTTGGGCTCTTTAATTTTTCTGTGGCCCCCCCTGACATTATTAGCGGAAAAAAGGTGGCCCCCTTCATTGAACCTGTGGCCCCCTAATTCCCCATTTTTTCCCGTGGCCCCCCTGAGATTTGCCATGGGGCCCCAGTTTGGGAATCACTGCACTAAAGGACACAAAGTGCCGGAGTAACTCAATGGATCAGGCAGCATCTCTAGAAAATATGGATTGGTGACGTTTCGGGTCGAGACACTTCTTCAGACTGAAGAGGGTTGAAATGTAAAGGTCTGGATGGCATGGAGGTGCAGTGGTAGATTGTCTGCCAGAGAGCGCCAGAGACCCCGGTTCAATCCTGAGCACGGGTGCTGTCTGTACGGAGTTTGTATATTCTCCCTGCAAACACGTGGATTTTTTTCCTCAGTACCTGTACACTGTACCTCGGTACATTGGATAAACAAAGTACCATTGAGCCATTGAACCTTTCATACCCCTGTTAATGAACCAAAATAGAAAGATTAAACGAGAACTTACCGTTTGAAGTTTGATCTTTATTTTATGAGAATTTGAAGTGAGGGAATACGTGAAGAGCCTGCCAGCCCGCATGTGTGTCAATCTTCAGAGCAGCTGTATGAAACCACATACTAGTTGCCGAACTTAAGCTATAGAAAGATTAACGACCTTAGAACTACCGAATGATCTTCATGAGAAGTAGGGTTGGGAGTGGAGGGCATGTATTCCCTCACTTCAACTTCTCATTAAATAAAGATCAAACTTCATACGGTGTTCTCGTTTAATCTTTCTATTTTATCTTCGAAGTCACGTGAGTGACTACGTGAAGTCTTCAAAGCTCTGTGGTTTCATGCAGTAACCCACTCTGTGTGTGAAACACTTAAACAGGTAAAGCATGGGTTATTAATATCATGATGCTAATGTGCATACATGACCATTGTTCTTAACCGGACCATAGTCCCAATTGACTTTGAGTTGGACAATAACTCATGCAACACTGTGTAGAGTTCTATGTGCAAATATCCAGATATATTGAACCAAATTTTATAATTTATTAACATGCACTATGTAAGCCTCTTGCTGTATGATGAAAGGGAACTATCCGTTCTATTGGCTGCTAATGAGCCATCAGCCATAACTTGAGACTATTGAATAACAATAAGAACTATCTTTCATCTCATAGGTACTAGCAAGCTCAGTGCACTTGTATACCTAATGACACCCCCAATCTCTGCTCTGGTGGGTATGCTGTCAACTTCAAATGTACGCAATCATGCCCATTTTGCTTATGAGATCATTCCCATAACAAGCTACCCTAATGTCAGTTATGACCCAGAGACCGAGCCAGAGATTAAAGACTGTGTTCTTAGTGCTGAGATCAGTTGCTGAAACCATATTCATCTTAAAAATACTGCTCCCATTCAGGATACAGTAGAAAGAATATTTGCATAATAATTTATTGATATACATCGCACACTACAATGAGTGTAGGCTTAGAGTGGTCATATAAACGACACCCTGCATAACATTAGTGAACAGCGAGTGAATAACCATTCATTTATTGCCCCAATTATGTTACTATAGAGCATGACAAAGCAGCACAAGCAGTGTCAATTGTGCTATCACATAAACGCTTCTCTAGGCTCAAACTGAAAGCCACAAAAACCTCTGTTACTTCAGTTTAAAAGTAACTCACATATTTTGTTCACAAGCTTCCCATACAATCGTGCAGAGCTAGCTGCCCGAGAAGACAGTCTGCCTTACCATGGCCAGAATTAATAGGCAAAATTGGCACTATTAATTTTCATGTTGCCTCATTCTTAATATCGCAAGAGGTATCTACTGATAACCCCTAAGTTTTATCAGCTGCAAATTTTGCATATTATCTGAACCTTGATGACACAATGCCCTTAGATCTGAGTAGGGCAGCATTAGCTTCCACCACTGGCTTTGTTATCAAAACACCAGATAATCGGTGCCTCATGTGTATAGATAATGGCAAAGGATGTATCTTGAAGATCGATTCTCTGAATCAGTTAAATTGCTGAAAGCCAATCATCCATCTTAAACTGGATAACTAAACACATGATCAGATTAGCCAAATCCAAACCTGATTCGGCATGCTCCATGTTTCTGTATTCTTGAGAAGTTTCAGAAATATAGCCCTCTTGTTCATGGGCAGACCACTCATCCTCCGTGAGATGTCATTAATTCCACTTGGAACCACCATTCCTCTATTGACCATACGGACGGAAAATCTTTTGGCTTCTCATGTCGCGGAAGATGCATTATCTAGTTATTCATACATTTTGCTGATAACATATAATCAGAACCTTATGACTAGAGCTGAAAACACAGTCTCCCCTTGATGTGGGAGCACGAGTTCCCTGTCAACTCTTGACTATAAGAGTCACCACGAATTCTCAGCGTTCTTACTCAGAGTGGAATTTAGCATAATGCAAACCTGAATCAGGATAAATACATTTTTTGATTCACAACATAAACCTGCAGGTCAGATAAAAATATTATATGCCTGACAAGCTTCCTGCTGGTAACTACCTATCCCAGAGAGGGTGGCAATGATGTTTCCAATGAACTGGCAACTACACTAACTGAGCAGAAATTTAAACATGTCCTAAATATCCTAGACAGCCCATGCTGCCAGTAAATCCAAAGCAGGGTCGACAGACTGCTCCATTTCGGATTTTTATGGAGGTTAATAAAGAGATCTTACCTGCCGGTGTCTCTGAACCCGGGTCGATCTGCTTGTTGGAGCTTCACCGAAGATTCATTTTCAGACCCTGTCTGACCACATCTTCTTCAGCTGGTGTAATGTTAGGTAGCTGATGTCGCTGGCCAACTCCTCTTGTAGTGGCTTGCCCGTCCCCGAGGGAAGAGCAAATTTAGAGGCAAGAGCAGGCAGCTCTTCCTTATGCGACTCTCGAACATCATGCATTAAAGCATGGGATTCCGGCACATCCTCATGTTCGGAGTCAGCTGCATACTGATCTCTGACACTCCCCTCGACATGGTGGGGGAAATACTGCAACCCTGAACCAGGAGTTGCCACAAGCGTTTGATTCAAACTGCCTGTGTTTGCCTCCGTAACACGGAGCATATTTTGGGCCACAATCTCCGACACTCTCTTTATCCGAGTGTGAGGAATATTGCAACCCTGAACCAGGAGTTGCTACAGGCATTATACTTGAACTGACTGTGCATGCCTCCGTAACACGGAGCATATTCTTTGGCACCATCTCCAACACTCCTTCATCCGAGTGGGAGGAATATTACAACCCCGAAGCGGGGGTTGCCACAGGCGTATGACTCGATCTGCTTGTACATGCCTCCGTAATACGGAGCATATTACGTGCCACCATCTGATTCAGCAGATGTTCCAATTGAGACAAACGGTCAATCACATCTGCCATAGATGAGGGGACAAAAAATCCCCTTGACCCAAATCGTCCGACAGGACTTGTCTCACAGACTTGGCTTTGACTTTGCCCCGACTCGGGGTTGCCAAGCTGCTCCCTCTAGGAGCCGAATCGGGACTAGCTGTGCAGATTGGTGCTGCCAGCGATTCCGAAGTGGCCTTTGGCTTTCTGCACTGTGCTGTTGGTATAACACATCATTATTTATTGTACTTATCAGATAGGTTGCACCTGCTAGTGACTCTGAGTCCTTGCTAGCTTCTGGAGCCTCAACGGAGTATTTTAGGGAGGACATAGAGCGCAACCCTGCACTAGGTGTTGCTTCCTCAGGGCCTCTGGCCCCCATATGACCTGGATGAGCCGGCATTATAATTGGAGTCACCTCTTTCCGATACTCCCCTAGACAGAGTGGGAGAAATACTGCAAACCTGCCAGGTGTTGTCACAGGCAAATAGCTGGAGCCATCTATAATGCCTCCGGTATACGGAACATAGTTTGTTAATATGATTAAAAAGCATAGCCCCATTAGATCAAAGATTCGACTGCTTTATCGATACCCACATGGTTGGAGTCTCTTATGAAAGAATCTCCATCAGTCCCCTCTACTGAACGGAAATCTTACCGGCTGCTGCTATTTTAAGCAGCGATCGCTGACCTGGCTGTGCCAGCAGCCGTATAACATGTCCTAGCTCCTACAGAGCCCCACGGCGGCCTTCAATCTGGCCGCCTGCTCCCGTTCAGAGCTCCAACAGCAAAGGCCGCAATTTGGAATCCCAGCTCCTTATGGAGCCTCCACAGCGGCCTGCAAATTCGGCCGCTTGCTCCCGTTCGGAGCTCCAATGGCGGCAGCCGCACAGGCTGCACCCGTCAGCTACTCCCGGCCCGCTGTACCTGCTCCCGTTCGGAGCCCGCAGCGGCCCGCTGAAGAATAAAATTAACTTACCTGCCAGAGCAGTTTCGAACTGCTCCGACACGCGGAACATGTGCTGACGTATTGATGCGCATGCGGGCTGGCGGGCTCTTCACGTAGTCACTCGCGTGACTTCGAAATAAGATTACCATTAGCTATTGAATCCTGCTCACCTTTCTTGTTACCATAACCCTTTATTCTGCTTCTTTCCTTCACATATCTCAGATTTTTTTTTTAATGTCCATCTTATTCCATTTCTGAGGATAGAAAATCTAACCAGAACAGTAACTCAGATTCTTCCTCTACAGACACTGCCTGAACTGTTGGGTATTTCCAACATGCTTTGCTTGTTATTGTAGATTTCCGAAGAATTTTCTTTGAAACATGGAAGCTCAATTTTTATGGAAGTGTATAAGATGGAATGTGGTATAACAATTTAATGATCATGAATTACTTTATTGTGCATTACTGTGACGATAATAAACCTAAAATAACCTAAAACAAAGATTTGGCAAGGGACCAGCAAATCACAAATTTTAAAAAAGCAGCATTTTCCAACCTTGTTTTCAAAATATGTCTTGAAACATTTGATGCTGGCACACTGATGAAGCTTTCAACTGAAAATTAACTTGTCAGATAAAACAGGTTATTTAACCCACCTTCTGGGAACGATTTAAATTGTTAAAAAATGACCTTTGTAAAAAAGCTAATGAACTGTTTTTCTTGCAAAGTGTTCAGTAACGTAACACTGAGTTAAAAAAATCAAACATTTAATAGGGTTTAATAGCCCCATGCCAGCTTTAGTTTAGTTTAGAGATGCAGCATGAAAGCTGGCCCTTCGGCCCACCAAATCCGCGCCAACCAGCGATCACCCCGTACACTCGCATTATTCTACACAATATTAGCAGTTTACAATTTATAGTTAGCAATTAACCTACAAAACGCCACTTCTTTGGAATGTGATAGGAAACCGGAGCACCTAGATAAAATCCATGCAGAGATAGGGAGAGCATACAAACTCCATACAGTAGTCAGGATCATACTGTACAGTAGTCAGTAGTCAGTCCGAAGAAGGGTTTTGGCCCGAAATATTGCCTATTTCCTTCGCTCCATAGATGCTGCTGTACCTGCTGAGTTTCTCCAGCACTTTTGTCTACAGTCAGGATCAAACCGAGGTCACTGGCGCTGTAAGGCAGCAACTCTACTGCTGTACCACTGTACTGCCCTATTTTCTTCAAAGTCTCTCTAAAAAGAGCACTTTTTACGATTCCCAAGGCTGGTTAATATTCTTCTGAAAGTGATTATTTTGTTGGCAGTGTTAGCTTCTGTTTTTCAAAACTTGCATGGGAGATCACAGCGACTGATCCAGTGCTGATTAAAACATACCTTTAATCTGTTGCATGTTTCATCATGATCACACAGTTGCTTCAAAGCAGCCATTAGAATGGAGCCCAATTCCTGCCCCTGGTTTTTGGGTTTAACTTCTGAGAATTCAAATTCCCTGCAGATAATTATGATTTGTTATTCAGAAGTATTGGTGCCGGATTTGATCATTTAAAAGGGAATATTTATTCAGTCCCAATTTGAAGTTAATAAAATTGGCTTCAATGTAAATACAAACTATTTAGACAGCAGTGGCACAGCTGGTAAAGCCACTGCCTCACAGCGCCAGAGACCCGGGTTCACTCCACAGCTTGGGTGCTGTCTGTGTGGACTTTGCGCATTCTCACTAGGGTTTTGCATGGGTTTCCTCCGGATGCTCTGGTTACCTTCCACATCTAAAAAGGTGCGGGTTTTTAGGTTAATAGGCCCACTGTAACTTGCCTCTAATGTGTAGGGAGTGGATGAGAAAGTGGGATAATATAAAACCAATGTGAATGGGTGGTTGATGGTCAGCAAGGACTCAGTGGGCTGAAGGGCCTGGTACCATGCTGTATCTCTAAACTAAATCTAAACAACAGTGAGCTATATCCCTAATAGCAGGGAACAAATGCCATAATTCTGAAGAAAGGGCAGAAAAAGAGAGACGGGTGCAGAATTATGCTCTGAGATTTATTTACTTCCATTAGGTCTCCCTCAATTTCTGATGTTCCAGGGAAAACAATCCAAGTTTGTCCAACCTCTCCTTCTAGTGAATTCCAGTAGGGGAGTCAAGATCCAGAGAACATAGGTTTAATGTGCAGGAAGGAACTGCAGCTGCTGCTTCAAAGTGGCAGCTTATTTACAATGTGGGTATATGGAACAAGTTGCCAGAGGAGTTAGTTGAGGCAGGGATTATAACAACATTTAAATGACATTTGGACAGGTACATGGATAGGAATGGTTTAGAGGGATATAGGCGAAACACGGGCAGGTGGGACTAGTGTAGGTGGGGAATGTAGGTCGGCATGGGCAAGTTGGGCTGAAGGGCCTGTTTCCGTGCTATACGACTTGATAACTCCACAGCATTTTACAGCCATGTAATTTACTTGAGATATATCCAATATGATCTCTCAAGACTGAGGAACACTTTTACACTTTGCACAATTTATGTCTCCTACTTTCAGCAACTTGATAAAAAAGAAGATATACTGAGCTGAAAACCCGATCTAACTAAAGACAGTTTATATTACATTCCTTGCATTACCACTCCACTGCACTATATCTAAAAATAATGGACCCAATTTTACTGTCGATTGTCTGATTGGAGTTGTCAGCATTCAGCCGTTGAATCTGGGATACGTCCTTGACTACCAAACATGCCCCGTCAAGCGCAGAAGTCTGTGGCCGACCACCAAACTGAGAAAGCACAACCCCTTCCTTAGTTGAAGGACTCCCCTGGGATGGGGCGTGTGTTATTGAAGTTCTGCATGCTATCCATTCATAATACAAGGATAATACATACATACAATCAAAACAAACTCAAGCACAATAGGTCGAGCACAGGGAAAGATTCAGAGAGCAGAATATAACATTTTACATTGCAGCACAAAAGTTCCAAAGTCCAATGTCTGCAATGGGGTAGAGGTACATCAGCCAGTACCCTAACTTATGGAAGGACAGTTCAGAAGCCTGAGAACAGAGGGGAAGAAGATGTTCCTGAGTTAATTGTGGTGAGCGCTTTCAAGCTTCTATATCTTTTGCCTGATGGGAGCAGGGAGAAGAAGGAATGACTGATGTGGGGGATGCCTTTGGTTGTTTTTCCAAGGCAGGATGAAATATAGATGGAGTTGTTGATGTCTCCCACCTTCTACGCCGGAGAATCAACTGTCAAATCATTTACCAAGTCAGAGCGGGCTCCAAGACCGTATGGATTTCAAAGCATGCAGATTTATAAAGCTGAGGGGAAAATTAGTTAACTTCATTCAATTACAGGTCCACCGCTGATTTTCCAGCAACTGGTGGCCCCCCCCCCCCCCCCCCCCCCCCCCCCACCCCACACCCAACCTTTCTTCTTGACAAAATCCCTAGTGTGCATGATAGTTCTAATGTATGAGGATTGCTGGTTGGTGCAGACTCGGTGAGCCGAAGGGGCTGTTTCTGCACTATTACTCTAAACTAAACTAAACTAAACTAAAAGTGGGCAGTCAAATTCATTGAAGGTAATAGCATAAGATGTGAAAGCTGGACCAAGCCCGTTAAGAATACTCGTTAGAGCATGATCTCCTTCTTATGAGTTACTCATGTGTCTATTATGCTAAATAAATGAAAGGCCTTTCACCTTCATCCTAGTATCTTGATCGTAGCAACTTCTAAAATAATTTCACAAACTGTTTGAAGTTCTCATGTCAGCTAACATCAGCTAAGTCAAGGTGAGATATTGCCGCAAAGACTTTGGAAATCATCAGCCCGAATCCATTTTCTGTAATGAGCTATTAACATCTAAAGGGTGGCACAGCAGTGCAGCATTCTCACAGCGCCAGAGACCTGGGTTCGATCCTGACCTCAGGTGCTGTCTGTGTGTGGAGTTTGCACGTTCTCCCTGTGACCACATGGGTTTTCTTCAGGTGCTCCAGTTTCCTCCCAGATCCCAAAGACATGCAGGTTTGTAGATTAATTGGCTCTAGCGTGTAGGGAGTGGATGAGAAAGTGGGATAACTTTGAATTAGTGTGAAGGGATGATCAATGGTCAGCATTGACTCGGTGGGCCAAAAGACCTGTTTCCACGCTGTATCTTCATAATTAAATAATTAGATAATCAACATTACTTTGCCAACCACTTCTCCACAAAACATATGGAGTGACAGATAAATGTATATACATCTTACTTGGTAACTTTCAGCTAACTGGCTACCAAGTTACATCAATAGAACCTGGAACAATGGAATGTCTCATCAATGGAACCATTTCTCAACCACCCTGCCTATCTCACTGCCAATATATGCTCCAATGGGCAGTAACGTTAATATTTTAGTGTCATTGATACAGCATGGAAACAGGCCCTTTGGCCCACCTTGTCCATGCCGATCAAGTTGACATACTGGACTAGTCCCGTTTGTCCGTGTTTAGCACATAGGCGCACTAATCCCTTCCTATCTATAGATCTGTCCAAATGTCTTTTAAACTTCATCACTTCCTCCTCTGGAGTACGGTTCACAGAGTCATGGAATTTACAGCACAGAAGGAGATTATTCCATCAAAGTTTAAAAGAAATGTGGGAGGGGGCTAGTTTTTAACATAGAGCTTGGTAGGCATCTGGAACATGCTGACAGAGAAGATGGTGGAAGCAGATAGTGGTATTTATGAGGATTTTAGATAGGCACATGGATATTCAGGGAACAGAGAGATTTGAATCCACACACAAAAGTCATTCAAACTAAATTAAATGTTTTGTTATTCATTTTGATAGATAATATCCATTCTTAGTACTTCCTCTGTATTCCAACTGTAACACAGTGACACTAAAAGTAGAGGAAATACTTAAAGCAATGGGGCAATTTAGCCTTGCACAGTGGTACAGAGCACATAATATTGAATCAGTCAAACATTATACGTTATTTCCAAATTGTACTTCCATTAAATGCTTCAGAAGAGAAGCATATTCGTCTAACAGCACCTGCATCTCACCGCTGTCTAAAATTTAGATCGCCCACCATTATCTTTAAACGCTTAGTTACAGATTCATCGTTAGTAGGTAGATAACACTAAATTTAATGCCCCAATGATCCACATTCAAAATTGCCTGTCTTTATTGATGGAAGGAACAGTCTCCAAGGAGTTGTTATGTACGGGTGAAAAAGTGAACTAATAAGGTCTTGTTATCATAATTGATTTAACTGCCTTGATGCAAACTGTCTGAATCACAAAGATCTTCGTGTTTGTTGAACGCTCGAAAGACTTGTGTGATCACAGCTGATGCCTTTTGCCTGTACAACATCCTCCCTGCGGAAGGGAATCTCCTGACTAGTTCCCCTTCCCCCTTTGTCTTTCCTGTGCTCCCCATCTCAGAGTGCACACATTTCCCCCATTGTCCCACCCCTTCCTTCCCCAACCCCTGTTCCCTTCCACCTATATCCCTCCTGCTGACTTTACATTTCGCTCCTCTTCTCTCCTTATCTACACACTAGGGAGAATTTACAATGATGCCAAGTCAATTAACCTGCAAACCTTCATGCTTTGGAATATGGGAAAAATCCAGAGCACCTGACGTGGTCACAGGGAGAATGTACAAACATCTTACAGACAGAAGCTGTAGTTAGGATCGAACCCGGGTCTCTGGTGCTGTAAGACAGCCACTCTACCATTGTGCTGCCCTGTGTGAGATATGGGCCAAATGCAGGAAAATAACAGCGGAAAATATTGGTTATCAGAACGCAAGCTGTGAAATAAACCATGATTCCATCTTGTTTATGTTCATAGTGTGTTGAAATAAAGGAAAAAAGTTCAAACAGATGGTGGATTATTATTTCATTTTGTACAACTCCAGATATGGCAAGTCCCAGGAGAAAACACATCAACATTTCTGCAGGTACAACTGAAATTTCTGCAGGTACAACTGAAATTTCTGCAACACTATTGGCATGGATACTGGAGACATGCATCAGTGGGTCCTTTATGGATTCTAAACTTGTTTGTTTATTCAACAATTAGATCAATTAATCGTGACCAATATATGCATAAGAGGAGAATAACACTGATATTTTAAGTTTAGTTATAAGTTTAGTTTATTATTGTCATGTGTCATTCAAATAATTAACAAATTTAATGACTTATTAATCATGACATGTCAATTATATACTCTGGGGGCATAACTTCATAAATACAATGCATTTTGCCATTAGGTTTGAGTCATAGAGTCATGCAGCATGGAAACAGGCCCTTTGGCCCAACTTGCCCATGCTGACCCCAACTAGTCACATGCTCCATTATATAGTCCAGGGACATAACTTTTAAATAATAGCTTGCATTTTGCATTAGGTTTGAGTCAGTAGACAATAGACAATAGGCAATTCTTCTTCATTTTCTTCTTGAACAAGTTTGTCAACTTGAAACATCACCCATCCTTTTTTCCAGTGATACTGCCTGACCCACTGAGATACTCCAGCACTGTGTATTTGGCGCATGTTCTCAGTGTCTGCAGTTTTTCGCGTCCACTTTCTACTTGATATATTAAGGTTGGATAACTCTATTGAACCACAGGACGTGGGAGTTGTAAACTTGGCAAGACAGATGACCTAAGCTGTTCATTGCAAACATTGTTGAGATAGGAGTATCAAGAGACAGAGTAAATAAAACAAAGAACAAATATAAAGATATAATGGAATCAATACTATAACTAATTTAGATTTGAGGACCTGTGGATGTTAATAGAAAGATTAAACGAGAACTTACTGTTTGAAGTTTGATCTTTATTTTATGAGAAGTTCAAGTGAGGGACTAAGTGAATAGCCTGCCAGCCCACATGCGCGTCAATCTTCAGAGTAACTGTATGAAACCACAGACCACTTGCACGAACTTAAACTATAGAGAGATTAATAACCCTTGACTTACCGAATGTTCTTTATGAGATTCAGGGTTGGGAGTGGAGGGCACGTAGTCCTTCACTTCAACTTCTCATAAAATAAAGATCAAACTTCAAACGATAAGTTCTCGTTTAATCTTTCTAGTTTATATCGAAGTCACGTGAGTGACTTCGTGATGCCTTCGAAGCTCTGTGGTTTCATGCAGTAAACCAATCTGTGTGTGAAACACTTAAACAGATAAACCATAAATGGTAGAAAAGACATGGATTATGAACAACATTATGCTAACTTTCATACATGTCCATTGCCCTTAATCGGACCACAGTCCCAATTGGCTTTGAGTTAGACAATAACTCATCCAACACTGTTCAGAATTCTATCTGCAATCATCCAGGCATATTCAACCAAATTTTATAACTTCAGAAAGTGCACTATGTAAGTCTCCTGCTGTTACAAGAAGATGATCCATTCTATAGGCTGGTAATGAGCCAGCCCCCTTGGAAGAGTGAGACTTGATATTATTTGAAATCACACCCGCTATTAGCTGCTTGCACTCTATTCATGTTGAGATAGTCTGCACCAGCAATCTCCAGAGAAAATTATTAAATAACGATTAAGAAACTATCCTTCATCTCATAGGTGCTAGCAAGCTCAGTGTACCTGTATACATAATAACACCCCCCAATCTCCGATCTGGTGGGTATGCTGTCAACTCCAAATTATACCCAACCGTGCCCATTTTGCTTTATGAGATCATTCCCATAACAAGCTACCCTCATGTCAGTTATGACCCAGAGACCGAGCCGGAGATTGTGTAAAGACAGTAAAGTTTGTGCTGAAATCAGTTGCTAAAGCTCAATCGACTTAAAAGATACTGCTCCCATTAGGAATACAATAGATGAATATCTGCATAATAATTTACTGATACACATTCCACACTACTATGAGTCTAGGCTTTAGAGTGTTCATATATAATACACCTTGCATAACGTTAGTCAACAGTGGGTGAATAACCAATCATTTATTGTCCCACTTATGGTACTAGAGAGAATGACAAAGCAGGACAAGCAGTGTCAATCGTGCTATAACTTAATCGCCTCTCTAAGCCCAAACAGAAAGAAACACAAACCTCTGCTACTTCTGTTTAAAAGTAGCTCATGTGTCTTCTTCACAAACTTCCCATACAACCGTGCAGGGCTAGCTGCACGAGAAATAGGCTGAACTAGTAAATAGGTGCTTCTTGGAGCCACCTTTTACAATGGACACCCTGAATGAGTAGGCAAAATTGGCACTATTAAAATTCATGTCGCCTCATCTTAATATCGTAAGAGGCATCTACTGATAAAACCCCTGAGTCTTATCAGCTACAAAAGCATGGCATCTATAAACTCAATGACACAATGCCCTTTTGATCTGAGTAGGGCAGCATTAGCTTTAGAACCTTTGTAAATAGCCTCAGCCTGAAGCCAACCCCTAGGTAGAACCTAAACTTTCCACCACTGGCTTCGTCATTAAAAACACCGGATATCTCTGTGCCTCTCGTGTATAGATATGGAAAAGTATGCATCTTCAAGATCGATTGAGGGCCTAAATCCAATGAATCAGCTAAATTGCTGAAAGACAATTATCCATCTTAAACTGGTTAACCAAACACATGATCAGACTAGCCAAATCCTTGTTCAATACATACCAGGGCCCCATCCCCGACCTCTACCTCCGTTACATCAACGACTGCTTTGGGGCCACCTCCTGCACCCACACACAACTGACTGACTTCATCCACTTCACCACCAACTTCCATCCGGCACTCAAATACACCTGGACTATTTCCGACACTTCCCTACCATTCCTTGACCTCACTATCTCCATCGCAGGTGATAGACTTCTGACCGACATCCACTACAAACCCACTGACTCCCATGGCTATCTGGACTACACTTTTTCCCACCTTGCTTCCTGTAAGGACTCCATCCCCTACTCCCAAATCCTCCGCCTACGCCGCATCTGCTCACAGGATGAGGTGTTCCACACCAGGGCATCTGAAATGTCCTCATTCTTCAGGGAACGGGGGTTCCCCTCCTCCACCATAGATGAGACTCGCACCAGGGTCTCTTCCATACCCCGCAACACTGCTCTCTCTCCCATCCCCCCACTCGCAACAAGGGCAGAGTCCCCCTAGTCCTCACCTTTCACCCCACCAGCCGTCGCATACAACAAATAATCCTCCGTCATTTTTGCCACCTCCAACGTGACCCCACCACTCGCCACATCTTCCCATCTCCCCCCATGTCTGCCTTCCGCAAAGACCGCTCCCTCCGCAACTCCCTTGTCAATTCTTCCCTTCCCTCCCGTACCACCCCCTCCCCGGGCACTTTCCGTTGCAACCGCAAGAAATGCAACACCTGTCCCTTTACCTCCCCCCTCGACTCCATTCAAGGACCCAAGCAGTCGTTCCAGGTGCGACAGAGGTTCACCTGTATCTCCTCCAACCTCATCTACTGCATCCGCTGCTCTAGATGTCAGCTGATCTACATCGATGAGACTAAGCGGTGGTTGGGCGATCGTTTAACCTCCGCTCGGTCCGCAAGAACCTATCTGACCTCCCGGTAGCTCAGCACTTCAACTCCCCCTCCCATGCCCCTGTCCTGGGTCTCCTCCATGGCCAGAGTGAGCAACACCGGAAATTGGAGGAACAGCACCTCATATTCCGCTTGGGGAGTCTGCATCCTGCGGGCATGAACATTGAATTCTCCCAATTTTGTTAGCCCTTGTGGTCTCCTCCCCTTCCTCAGCCCTCGGGCTGTCTCCCATCCCTCAGCCCTCGGGCTCCTCCTCATCCTTTTTCCTTCCTTCTCCCCGCCACCCCCTATCAGTCTGAAGAAGGGTTTCGGCCCGAAACGTTGCCTATTTCCTTCGCTCCATAGATGCTGCTGCACCCGCTGAGTTTCTCCAGCATTTTTGTGTACCTTAGCCAAATCCTAACCTGATTTGGCATGCTACACTTTTCTTCAACCTTAAGAAAATATTAGAAATATACCCCTCTTGTTCTTGGGCAGACTACTCATCCTTTGTGAGATGTCTCTGTTTCCACTTGGATAACCATCGTTTCCTCTATTGACCATATGGACAGAAATTTTGGCTTCTCTTGCCACGGAGGATGTATTTATATATATATATATATATATATATATTTTTTTTTGCTCATAACATAATCAGATCCTTATGACTAGAGCAGTTGCGCAACATCCACGATGTGGGAATACGAGTTCCCTGTCAACTCTTCACCGTCAGAGTCACCACGAATCCTCAGAGTGGAAAATAGCATAATGCAACCCTGAACCAGGAATTGTTCCGCAGTCCTCTGACTGAAACCACCTGTCTCAGTCGCCAGTGTGCGCACCACACTCTCTTCGACCAGCCACTCAATTGGGAATTCTGGTATTGAGAGTCTACGGATTATTATATATATATTTTCTATTCACAAGACGAACCTGCAGGTCAGATAAAAAATGCTACATGCCAGACCGGCTTTCTGCTGGTTGCTACCTATCCCAGAGAGGATGGCAATGATGTTTCCAATGAACTGACAACTCTACTAGCTGAGCTGAAAGAATTAAGCATGTGTTGAGGGAAACCTCAAACTACCTCACTCTACTGAGCAGCCTGATAACCTCAATCACAGATGTTGAGGCAGTGCTTCCCTGGTCAATATGTTCCATATGGCCAGCCAGTTCCAAGTTGGTCCACCCTGAACCAGGGTAGCCAAACTGTTCCTACTTGGAACTTACAGAGGTTGCTATGCAAGGCACCCTGCCTATGTTTCTGCATCAACCTGCTCTTCTCCAGAGACAGTGAAAGGTACTAGATAGCCCATGCTGCCAGTAAATCCAAACCCAGGGCGACAGACTGCTCCATTTCAGAGTTTTGCGGAGGTTAGTAAAGAGACCTTACCTGCCAGTGTCTCTGAGCCCAGGTCGACCCCCTTGTTGGAGCTTCAGCGAAGTTCCATTGCAGACCCTGTCTGACCACATCGTCAACCCCATGCTTGCCAAACAGCTCTTCCTCAGAGCTCAAAAGCGACATTGCTGTGCAAGACACGCCTGCCAGCATTTCTGAGCCCAATGGGACAGACTACTTCTTCGGCCTACAGCCTCTTTGGAGCCTTGCTGGAGCTTTACTGTGCAGGTCACGCTACTAGTTACTCCCAGCCTGGTTTGACAGGCCGCTCTTTCAGCCCCTTCTGCTCCTCCGGAGCCTTAGCGAAGCTCACTGAACGGCCGCGTCTGCCATTACTCCGAGCTTGCCTTGACAGGCTGCTCCTGCGGTCCTTCTGCCTTTTTGGCTCCATGGTGATAGCTCTGCAGCCGCTTCTCGAGTAGCTGCACTGGCCGCGGCCGTCACTTCTCCAAGCCCGCTGCACCTAATTAACGGAGAAGTGGGCCATTCCTGGAATTAAAAAATCCTTACCCGCCGGAGCAGTTTCGAACTGTTCTGAATCCCGCGCCATGCATTAACATATTGATGCACATGCGGGCTGGTGAGCTCTTCACGTAGTCACTCACATGACTTTGATATAAAATTCCTGTTAGAATTCAAGGCAGTAAAGAACGTGGCCATTGGAAGTTGATCATTGACCTGCGTTTTGTGGCTTTCGGGTTTGGGACTAGTTTAGCCTCACTCACATGGCAGAAAAATGTAGAGGTGATTTTGGTAGCGGGCAGTTTACAAGCTAACGGTATGAATGTTGAATTCTCTCATTTCAAGTAACTCCTGCCCCCTCTCTCCCCCCAACCCTCACCCTAGTCGTCCCACTAGTTCCATTGTTTATATCCTTGTATCCCTGTCGTTAACTCACCTTCCTCAGCCAACAATGGGTCATCATGGACTCCACGCTTCCTGAGGTCATCTGTTGCTGGCCCTGATTTGTTCTGATCTTTTCATGCCTCCAGTTCCCCTCCCCCCCATTGCTCCTAACCTATATATTTCAGTCTGAAGAAGGCTTCTGACCTGAAACGCCACCTATTTCTTTTCTTCAGAGATGCTGCCTGACCCGCTGAGTTACTCCAGCATTTTGTGTCAATCTCCGAGGTGAATTTGTCCTCTATGTGAATTTCAAGCTATGTTAAGTGTGGCATCCAAGACACATGGAAGAATCCTTTTTAATTAATCGAAACAATGTGTTTTGAGCTACATTGCTCTCGAGAAATGGTTTGTGCTGCTTCATTAAACACAAATTAGATTTGAGAGAATTCTTCTCCGCTGTTACTCCCCATATATCTGACGGATGGATTCCACACTGGATGCTTCAGTAATTCTAATTGTTCTAATTGTATCTAAGTCTGCATTATATTCACCCAGAACAGGGGGATCACAGCCATTAGATGGCGGTTCAAATGACCGTGAGCTACTTTATTAACAAGTACATATTTTCGTAAAATATAAAATTAATTTTCACTCTAATTTTCTAATTGGATTGTAACTCGTGATGATAGACTGATCTGCTGGAAGAGGATGGTTGATAATGGCAGTGATTATGTGATGCAATATGTCTGGGGGTGCTATTTGCTTTGTACCAGTTGAAGATCAGAGGCTTAAGATAATATGTCCATATGTCCAGTGAGCAGCACAGTAGCGCAGTGGTAGAGTTGCTGCCTTACAGCGTCAAAGAAGCAGGTTCAGTCCTGACTATGACTGTTGTCTGTACCTGGTTTACACGTTCTCCCTGTGATCATGTGGGTTTCTTCTGGATGCTCTAGTATTCTTCCACACCCCAAAGACGTGAAGGTTTGTAGGTTAATTCATTTCTGTAAATTGTCACTAGTGTGTAGGATAGAACGGGACAACACTGGTGCGGATAGTTAAGAGGTAGGTAACATTGCCATTGCTCATAACTCCACCAAACTCAATGTTTCTTCCCACATCCCAAAGACATGTGGGTTTGAAGCTTAACACTGTAAATTACGCCTGGAGTGTAGGGAGTGGATAAGAAAGTGGGATAACATAGAACTAGTGTGAACAAATGATTGATAGTTGCTCTGTACTTGGTGGGTGAGGGCTTGTTTCCATGCTGTATCTCTAAAGTAAAGTAAACTAAAAGTCACTCTGGATTGTGTCCCTGAAGACCTTGTATCAAAATCCTTTTAACCTGTCGGCTTTGCTACATGACACCATCTCAACTGAAGAAGGGTCTCGACCCGAAACGTCACCTATTCCTTTTTTTCAGAGATGCTGCCTGATCCTCTGAGTTGCTCTGGCATTTTGTGTCAATTTTTCGTATATAACAAGACAAATGGTAATTGCACATATCTACAGAAATTGGACTGATCTAAATGGAAAATCAAACTACGCTCACATTTAAAATGTCAATTATTTTCAGTGCAAAGTGACCACTGCAATTTAAAGTGCATTATTTTTGTTTTAAAATGCATCATAAAGCATCTTTTTGACAAAGCAAATATGGTAGGGAGCATGACAGACAAGCCCATATGCGGAGAGTAATATAATTTCACTGCTAGGTCAGCTGCTAGGTGACAGAGGATGTTGCCGGCTGCCTACAGCAAGAAAGGCATAAGAGGGTTGACAAAGTGACAGGTAGATCCACAGGGCTAACTGTCTGCCTAATGCAACAACTTATTACCGCCATTGTTTAATTTGCAGACAGTAACAAAGAGACAGCAGTGCTTAGAAACCTGTTTGATCCACAAGGCTGACGTAGGTGCATCATGTAGGCAGCAAAGATCCGCTATAAGATCTTTGGTAGGCAGTGTTGCAGAGCGAGATAGAAATGCTATAAAGATCTGGGAAGAATATTTTGTGCATGGTGGCACTAGGAACTCATCTCTCAAATAATCCAGAATTACTTATAAACTTACATTTCTTATCTTCCTAATTTTTCAATTAGAACCATACAGCATGGAAAACGGCCCTTTGGCCCCACTTTCCCATGCCAAACAAGATGCCCCATCTACACTAGTTCCACCTGCCCGCTTTTGGCCCATATCCCTCTAAACCTGTCCTATCCATTTACCTATTAAGGAAGGAGCTGCAAATGCTGATTTACACCAAAGGTAGACACAAAAAGTTAGGGTAACTCAACGGATAAGGCAGCATCTCTGGAGAACTGATGTGTACCTGTCCAAATGTATTTTACATGCTGTTATAGTACCTGCCTCATCTCCCGCCTCTGGCAGATCATTCCATATAATTACCACCCTCTGTGTGATAAAGTTGCTCCTCAGATTCCGATTAAATCTTTCCTCTCGCACCTTAAACCTATGACCTTTGGTTCTTGATTCCTATAATCTGGGTAAAAGACTGTGCATTTACCCTATCCATTCCCCTCGTGATTTTATGCACTATAAGATCATGCCTCATCCACCTGCGCTCTAAGGAATAGATTCCTAGCCTGCTCAACCTCTCCCTATAGCTCAGGCCCTGACGGCCAAGCAATATCCTCGTAAATTTTCCCTGCACCTTTCCAGCTTAACAACTTTTTTCCTATAGCAGGGTTACCAAAATTGAACAGAATGCTCCAAATGTGGCTTCATTAACTTCATCTATTGTGTTTTTGATTATTACAAATTTTCTGTGTGTATTGCATTTACGGGTTGCTAAATTGGGAAAAGCAAGAATTTCTTTGTTCTGTTGTCGGTACATGACAATTAAACACTCTTTATTCTTGACCTTTGATACAGCAACTTATGAAGTGACTTTATGGAAATCTAAGTGCAGGACATTAGCCTTGCTGCCTGGCCCACTCTGAGGTGTTACTCCAGCACTTTGTGTTTTTTTTTGTTGTAAATTAACATCTGCAGTTCCTTGTGTCTCAACCTTTATCCACAAATCATGTCCCTGTTTCAAACTACAGGATAGTTACAAATGTATCACCTTAGCAATGTTTCAGTCTTACTACAGACATTATGTGACATTATTCAATAGTTGATATCTTGGGAGTTTGCTCAGAGCTGGTTTCGAGTTTGGAGCATCGCTACAATGTTTCGGTAGTAAATCAGAGGCACATGGTCAACGTTAAACCTGACCTTAGCTACAGGCTAACTCTTGTGACTGCCACAAAGTGCTGGAGTAACTCAACTGGTCAGACAGCATCTCTGGAGAACATGATGGTGACATTTTGGGTCGGGATCCTTCTTCAGACTGGAATAAGGGCCCCGACCTGAAATATCACCTGTCCATGTTCTCCAGAGATTCGTAGGAAGGAACTGCAGATGCTGGTTTAAACCAATGATAGACACAAAAAGCTGAAGTAACTCAGCGGGTCAGACAGCATCTCTGGAGAAAAGGAATAGGCGGCGTTTCGGGTCACAACCCTCTTCAGACTGGGGAAGAAGGGTCTCAACCTGAAACGTCACCTATTCCTTTTCTCCAGCGGTGCTATCTGACCCGCTGAGTTACTCCAGCTTTTTGTGTCTTTTTTCGTAAACCAGCATCCTTGTATCCACAGGGCAGCACAGTGGTGCAGCGGTAGAGTTGCTGCCCAACAGCGGCAGAGATCAGGGTTTGATCAGCACTATGGGTGCTGTCTGTACAGAGTGCTCTCCCTGTGACCGAGTTCTACGGTTTCCTCCTACACTCCAAAGACATACAGGTTTATAGGCGTGGCTTCAGTAAAAATTGTACATTGTACCTTGTGTGCAGAATAGTGCTAGTATACGGGGTGATTGTTGGTCAGAGAGGACTTGGTGGGCTGAAAGGCCTGTTTCCAAGCTGTATCTGGAAAGTCTAAAGTTTAAAGTCACATCATGTTGGGACTGTGTGCTTTCTTAATTTGGCAACTGTTTAACTCTTTGAATGTCAACTTCTTTCTTGCTCAATTCCTTTTCACAATTTTCTTTTGCACAGTATTGCAATTTATTTGTGTGTTATTGAAAGTGTGGCATTCAGACCACGGTCAAATCTACCAAATGTTTCATACTCATGAGTCAGAGGCTGTTGTGTTTGATACAAAGAGTTTTATCTAGGTTCTGTACAATGTCTTCATACAACCATTGATTCATACTGATGGTATTAATCTAATCTACTTTTATTATTGTCATCAGTTGAGTTCAATGATTCAACCCATTTTTGGTGAAAACGTTTAATCAGTGACCTCGGTTGACATTCTGTTTCTCTACTGGAACAGTTAATATTTTGAATTACAATTGAAACACAAAGTGCTGGTGGACTTCAGTAAGTCAGGCAGCATCTGTGGAGGAATGAATAGGTGGCCCTTCTCCAGACTGATGGAATAGAGTGGGATGGAGCAGAACGGTGGCTGCCACATAGCACCAGAGACCCGGGTGCAATCCTGACTGTATGGAGTTTGTACGTTCTCCCAGTGACCTGCGTGGGTTTTCTTCGGCAGCTCCGATTTGCTCCCACACTACAAAGACATAGAGGTTTGTAGGCTAATTGGCTTGGTAAAATTGTAAATTGTCCCTAGTGTGTGTAGGATTGTGTTAGTGTGCGAGGATCGCTGGGCGGTACAGACACGGTCAGCTGAAGGGCCTGCTTTTGCACTGTATCTCTAACCTTAACTAAAATAGAGGGCAGAAAGTTGGAGAAGAGTTGTGTGCGGGATAATACCTGGAAAGTGATAGGTGGGAAAACAAGGAACTACAGATGATGATTATTTATATCAAAGACAGACACAGAATGCTGGAGTAACTCAGTGGTTTAGGCAGCATCTCTGGAGGAAAAGGATGGGTGACGTTTCGGGTTGGGATCCTTTCTAAAGAATCTGAAAAAGGGTCCCAACGTAAAACATCACTCATCCTTTTTCTCCAGAGATGCTGCCTGACCCGCTGAGTTACTCCAGCACTCTGTGTCTATTAGTGATAGGTGGATGCAGGTGAGGGAGGTTTGTTTGGTAGGAGTGTGGAGTAAGTGACAAAGGCTACCGATGAAAAGTAGAGAAGTCTGAAGAAGAGTCTCGACCCGAAACGTCAACCATTCCTTCTCTCCAGAGATGCTGATTGTCCCACTGAGTTACTCTGGCATTTTGTGTCTACCTTTGATTTAAACCAGCATCTGCAGTTCTTTCTTCCACAGCAGAAAGAAGGGCGTCAGATAAGGAGAGCCGCGGAGTGAAATATAAAGTTGAATGGGGGTTGGATATAGGTGGAAGGGAATGTGGGGGGAGGAAAAAGGGGTGGGATAGTGGGAGACATGGGTACACACCAGGGAGTGGAAGATGAGGACGGCACAGGAAATAGAGAGAGGGAGGGGAGTTGTTGCATAAAATTGAAGAATTCAATGTTCATATCGTTGTGTTGTAAGCTACAGAACATGAGATGCTATTCCTCCCATTCTCGTACTGACCTTTCTGTCCTGGCCTCGTCCATTGTCAGAGTGAAGCCTTACCCTGGAGGTGGTCCAAGACAGAAAAGTCGGTCTAGGAAGGGGAAGTCTCATTAAAAATGGTAGCAACCTACTACATTGCAGAAAAAAGTCACAAAGTGCTGGAGTAACGCAACAGGTCAGGCAGCATCTCTGGAGAACATGGATAGGTGATGTTTTGGGTGGAGAGCCTTTCTCGAGTCTGAAGAAAGGTCTCAACACATGTCACCAATAATTGATCGCCAGAGATGCTGCCCGACCTGTTGCGTTACTCCAGCACTTTGTGACTTTTATTTGTAAACCAACATCTGCAGTTACATGTCTACAATGCAGAAGATGTTGGTGATCCAAATAGAGATAATGGAAGTAACCATAAGACCATAGGCATAGGAACAGAATTAGGCCATTCAACCCATTTGAGTCTGCTCTGCCATTCGGATTATGGCTGATCTATTTTTCCCTCTCAACCCTAATGCCTACCTTCTCACCAAACAAGACTATAGGTCAATGATAGCCTCTGGGTCTTAAGAGTCAAGAGTATTTTATTACTCTACATAGTACTTTGTAAACAACATCAGCCAGGGCGGCACAGTGGTGTGGCAGTAGAGGTGCTGCCCTACAGCACCAGAGACCCAGGTTTGATCCTGATTAAGGGTGCTGTCTTTATGGAGTTTGAACATTCTCTCTGTGACCACGTGGGTTTTCTCCAGGTGCTCCGGTTTCCTCCCACACTCTAAATATGTACAGGTTTGTAGGTTAAATGTGTAGGAAGGAACTGCAGATAATGGTTTTCACTGAAGATAGACACAAGATGCTGGAGTAACTCAAAGGGTCAGGCAGCATCTCTGGAAAAAAGGAATAGGTGATGTTTTGGGTCAATACCCTTCTTCAGACATCAGGTTAATTGGCTTCAGTAAAATTGTAAATTGTCCCTAGCCTGTAGGATAGTGTTAGTGTGCGGGGTGATCGCTGGTCAGCCTGGACTTGGTGTGCCTGTATCTCTAAAATCTAAAATCTTAAGTCTAAAGTCAGTCAGGAGCAGAGATTGAAGAAAAAATGTGTTGACTATGGCTCATTCAAGGGTGTAAGAGGTGTGTACATCTCAAGGGGATAAACTCAGAAAAGTTTGAAACCATTGTATTTGTAGAGTATTGTGTGTTCTTCCAACTCAAGTGACCGAAAGATTAAAAATAAATTATCGTGACAGTCTGAAGTTTCATGAACGCTGAATATGGCAATATTACAATAGATTAATTCCAGGTTCTTTTAATGCAGTAGCAAACCATCAATTTAAGGTTGCATTAGTAAGAGAACCCCTATAGATATTCATTCGTTCTTTCTACTTTTTCATACCTCTCGTTTTCCTTTCCCCTGAATCTCAGTCTGAAGAAGGATCTCGAACCGAAACATCACCTATTCCTTTGATGCTGACTCCAGTGATGCTGCCCGACTTGCTGTTATTCCAGCATTTTGCGCCTATCTTCCTGATAGATAGAATTCACTGCATCCAAGGAAAGTAAAACAACCGTGTTTCTGAAGGGTTTTTTAGTTCATCTAGAGGGTCACTTAGCTTTTCATATGCGCATTGATATGTAGGGAATGGGGGGGATCAGGCTCACGTGAAAGCAGAGGAGATTAGTCTTATTTGGCATCATGTTCAGCACAGACATTGGGGGGGAGGGGGGGGGGGGGAATGGCCTGTTTCTGTGCTGTACTGTTCTACCTATTTTTAAATAGGGCATCAGCTACGATTTTTTCAAATGGCAGAGCAACATCAAGAATGCCCTAGTTTTTATGTTCTTTTGGCCTTAAACTGAAATACCACTGACAGCTCACCTTCCATACTAAGTGAGATCCCTAAGTATTGTCCTTTCTGAAATGAGGATGTTGCCAGGACTCGAGGGCCTGAGCTACAGAGAGAGATTGGGCAAGCTAGGACTTTATTCCTTGTAGAGCAGGAAGCTGAAGGGTGATTACGTAGAGGTGAATACAATCATGTGGCATTGATGGGATGAATTCACAGTATCTTTTACCCAAGGTAGGGGAATCAAGAACCAGAGGACATAGGTTTAATGTGAAAGGGGAAATAATTAATAGGAACCTGAGGGGAAACACTTTCACTCAGAGGGTTAGCGGGAATATGGAACGTGCTGCCTGAGGAGGTAGTTGAGGCAGGTCAATAACAACATTTAAAAGTCACCTGGACGGGTACAAGAGAAAAGGTTTAGAGTAATATGGGACAAATGCAGGCAAATTAGACTATCTTAGGGCATCTCGGTTGGCATGGGGGGGATAGGCTGAAGGGCCTGTTTCTGTATTGTATGACCATATGACTAGTTTAGTTTGGAGATACAGCATAGTAACAGACCCTTCGGCCCGCCGAGTCCACGCCAACCCATTATCATTTAATAGCTCTATCCCACACACTCGGGACATTTTACAGGCCAATGAACCTGCAAAACTGTTTGATTTTGGAATGTGGGAGGAAACCAGAGCACCCTGTGAAAATCTACATGGTCACAAGAAGAACGTGCAAACTCCACACAAACATCACCCATAGTCAGTATTGAATCTGGGACCATGGCGCTGTAAGGAAAACAACTCTACCATTGCACCACTGTGATGCCCCTCTTTGTGATTCTATAATGTGTAATTTTTCAGTTCCAGTGATTTCATTGTAACCTTCAATGCTTGAAGAATCATGAGATAACACAGCTCAATGTCTCCCAAATTGTATTTGAAATGTTGAGAAAAAATACTACGTAAATAGTGGCATAAAATTATTTTTTGAATATTTTATCATAAAATTGATCAACAGAATTCAATAAAAGCATGAAATTCCTCAGGGTGCAGTTATCAGAGCAAACCTCCTTTGGTCACACAAGGAAGGAGATTTGGGGATTGCTTGCAGAGTTCATTGTAAAAATAACGCTTTAAAACGTAAGGGAAGAGAAATCCTTTTGAAACCTCGGGTGTGAGTCAATTTGTAAATCATCACAGCCAGCCCCATTAAACTGGCAATGTCTCACACCCTAGAACAGTCTTGTCCAAAGGAAGTTTATGATCAGACGGATCCATCATGTGGGCTGCTTTGTGCAGTAAATTTACTGCAGTATCCTGCTATTATGCCAGGTTTATTCACAACTACTCTACAATAGTAGGCCCTACTGATCACTACCAGTATGTAATTACAAGGAACTGCAGATTCAATTCAATTCAATTCAATTCAATTTATTGTCATTTGGACCCCTTGAGGTCCAAACGAAATGCCGTTTCTGCAGCCATACATTACAAACAAATAGACCCAAGACACAACATATTTTACATAAACATCCATCACATTGCTGTGATGGAAGGCCAAAAAAACTTTTCTCTCCACTGCACTCTCCCCCCCCATGTCAGAGTCAAAGTCAAAGCCCCCGGCGGGCGATGGCGATTGTCCCGTGGCCATTAAGCCACGTCGGGTGATGCAAGGTCGCACACCGGGTCTTGATGGTAGAGCCCCCGGCGTGCGCTCGCAAACTCCCGCGGCCATTCCAAGCCGCGCGGGGCGGTGATGTAGGCCCCGCTCCAGGTGCTCTTCAACCCCGCAACTCGGGCGGGAGAAGTCGCCACTGCGGAAGCCCCGAAAAGCGGTCTCCCTCCAGGGACCCGCGGGCTCCCGGTGCCGTCCGCCAAACCCGCAGTTGCAGCCTCCGAATCTCCGGGGGTCGGGTCGCAGCAGCGTCCACCACAGCTCCACCCGCTCTGGACTCGGCCAGCTCCGCGACGGTGAGGTGAGTAGTCAGCACCACAGCCCCCGGTTTTCCTGTTGGAGGCCGCTCCTCGTTGCAGCCCCAACGACAACGGAGACCCGACAAAGAAAAGGTCGGGTCTCCCGTGCAGGGAGAGATTTAAAAGTTACCCCCAACCCCCCCACACCACCCCCACCCCCCCACACACATACCCCAACAAAAATAACAAAAACTACATTAAAACATAGACATAAAATAATAAAAACGCAGACGGACTGCAGAGGCCGCTGCAGACGAGAGTCGCGCCGCCTACCGGATACTGGTTTATACCAAAGATAGTCACAAAATTCTGGAGTAACTCATCGGGTCAGGCAGCATCTCTGATGAACTGCTAGTATTGCCACTAGTATTGATCCTCCACGTAATCCTTCTGTTGCGCTGTTGCCTAAGTATTCCTTTATCTCATTCTGCCTCACGTGCTTGTTCCTTTATGGGACCTGGCAAAACACATCGCCTGTCCAATCCCTCCACAGATAGAGTCTACAGTCATACAATGTGGAAACAGGCCCTTCATCCCAGTGCCCACACCGACCAAGGTTCCCCATCTACACTAGTCCCACCTGCATGTGTTTGGCCCATATCCCTCGAAACTTATCCTATCCATGTACCAGTCTGAATGTATCATAAACACTGTGATAGTACCTGCACCAACTACCTCCTCTGGCAGCTTGTTCCATATACCTAACACCCTTTGTGTAAAGAAAGGTGTCCCTCAGGTTCCTATTAAATCTCTCCCCACTTACCTTAAACCTATATCCTTTGATTCTTAATTCCCCAACTCTACATAAAAGATTCTGTGCATTTACCCTACCTATTCCCCTTATGATCTTATACATCACACCTCATTCTTCTGCACTCCAAGGAATAAAGGCATAGCCTGCTCAACCTCTCCCGATATAGTAGCTCAGGTCCTCGGGTCCTGGCAACATCCTTGTAAATGTTGCCTGACTCACTAAGTTCCTCCAGCAGAAAATAGACACAAAATGCTGCAGCAACTCAGTGGGTTAGACAACATCTCTGGAGAAAAGGAACAGATGGCATTTCGGTTCGAGACCCTTCTTCAGACGGAGTGTCAGGGGAGAGGGAAAAGGTACCTTTACATACCTCTAATTTCCCACTCCCCTGACTTTCATTCTGAAGAAGGGCCTTGTCTTAAAACGTCACCGACTCTTCTTCAGAGATGCTGTCTGACCTGCTGAGTTACTGCAGCATCTTCTGTCTATCTTCGGTGTAAACCATCATCTGCAGTCCCTTCCAACACAAGTTTCGCCAGCACTTTGTTTCATAGCTCAAGAAACTACCATTGGCGTGAACATATTGGTATTCCGTGCATCCGTCCCCAGACCTATTGAGTTACTCCAGTACTTTGTGTTTATAGCATGCGATTGGTGAATTTTAATATACGAAGTCCACATAAAAACTCAACTTACAGCACAAGCACAGTGCTAATGGTTTCAAGTTATTGATGAGTTATTATTTTTGTCCCATTATGGAAAGAAACTTTGTATTGCAAACAGAATTTTCCAATGTCATAGACAATGGAATGTAACTTATTGTATGTTATGGTGTGTTTATTGCAGATGTGAGACACATTAATGGTTGTTGTGATAAAACCTGGTGACTTATTTATTTCAGTTCCATTTATTTATATCCCTGAGTTCTGTTGCTCCCAATTGCTAATTAAATGGCTTACAGGTTTAATGTTTATTTTATGTCTTAATGGATGCGTATGATAAAGGAGGTGTTAAAATTCTGACTAAATACTTCGTTATGTAAAGCCAAAAATGTCTAGCCTAATATAGATGGAAAAAAAGAGTGCTTAGAGTTTTATCTCAATGTTAAGCAAATATAGATAGAGACAAACTGATAGAGCTGCAATGAGGTGGGTTGGAAGATCAGGACTGCAGCCTGGAATAAGGGTCCTGACCTGAATTGTGACCTATCCATATTCTGCAGGGATGCTGCCTGACCCGCTGAGATACTCGAACAATTTGTGTCTTTCCTTGGTGAACCAGCATCTGCAGAACCTTGTCTCTAGTTTAGTTTTTGTTTGGTTTAGAATTTAGTTTAGTTTAGTTCATTGTCACATGTACCGAGGTACAGTGAAATGCTTTTGTTGCATGCAGAAAGACTATACGTGATTACAATCGAACCATCCATATTGTAGATACATGATAAACTGAATAATGTTTAGTGCAAGATAAAGTCCAGTGTAGGAGCCATTCTTGCTTAGGCTAGTTACTGTTAGTATATTATATTATTTTGTCTAGATATCGATTGCGTAAATTCGCTTCACTCCCCCCTACCTGCATAGTAATGACAATGGAAAGGTTTGAAATTGCCATTACATCCAGTAAAGTCTGATTAAAGAAAGTCCAAGGGTCGCCAATGCAATAGATAGTAGCTCAGGACTGCTCTCCAGTTGTTGGTAAGATGATTCGGGAATAAATTATCGCTAAATCCAGATACAGTGGGGAAACAGGCTCTTCCACCCACTGTCCAAGTCAACCAGCAATTACCCATTCATACTAGTTCTATATTAGATTCAGATTCAGATTCAAACTTTATTGTCATTGTGCAGTGTACAGTATAGAGACAACGAAAAGCAGTATATTACACATTCTATGGACAATTTACACAAGCCAATTAACCTACAAACCTGCACGTCTTTGGAGTGTGAGAGGAAACCAAAGCACCCAAAGAAAGCCCATGCGGTCACAGGAAGAACATACAAACTCCGTACAGACAGCACCCGTAGTCAGGATCGAACCTTGGTCTCTGGAGCTGTAAGATAGCAACTCTACCATACTGAGCAGCGCACTGCAGCCATCACACCCACAGGTCTCTACACCCGAGTTGTCTGGTTAGTATCATGTTGCCACTGTGAGATCTTCATTTGCTCAGTTTGGCTGCAGTTATTACAACAGGATATCAGAGCCAAGTCATCATTTACTTTTAAGCCTTTATTCATCGAGAAACGTATTCCATTTCATTCACCTACTAAATTTGCATATATCTCAAGGCTACTTCCTCATAAATGGTTTCAGGAGAGTGGCCAGATGATTCACTATTGAAATGCAATTAACATCAATTGATGTAAATTACAATTACAAAATTAATAACGTATTTAATTTAGGGGATGTGGACATTTCTGGCATGAATGGGCTTTTTTGTCCATCCCTAGTTGCTCATGAAACTGTTTCTCTTCTTCTGTATAATCCTGGCGTGCAGCGGCTGCATCCTATCGGCAGGCCTGGTTCGCACGGCGTGGAACTCGAGACATGTCGAGGGGTGGCAGCAGGCACCCGAGATGTGGGCGGGCGACCTGCACCATTGGGAGCGACCCAGCGGGGAGGGCCGCTGAGAACAAGGAGGGAGGGGGGGGGGGGGTGACAAGAGTGCAGGCTGCTGCTACATGCTGCAGTAGCAGACCTGGTTTGCCGCTGGGGCAAAATATAGACTATTCAATTAACCTATTATAACGTTGATGGGGCCAGAATCATGATGACTCTTTGTGTACTGCCTAGGTGAGGTCTGCTGTATGATATTTCTGTATTGTATGCAAAAAAATACAAAGAATTTCACTGTACGTAGGTGCATGTGGCAATAATATATCATTGAATTGAATCACTAAACTGAATCAGCGATTGCTTGCACGTAGGTGATAGCTCGAGGTCCCATTCTGGTGGGACAGTCTCTGGGCTGTGGGCTGAGTAGGTCAAATATGTACCTGTTTCCCCTGGGCACAATTCCCCGTCACCAGACCATTCCCTTACACTTTCCCAATGTCCACCTTAGCAATGAGTTTCCAATGTTCATAAACAGCTCTCCTCCTGTTGTCTACATCAATGAGTGTTGCCTTTAGAACCTCTGAGATGATGTCCAGACTGGGATTCAAAGTCTTAAAGTCATGCAACATCAGGAGGCCCTTCGACTCAACTCGTCCATGCCCACCAAGTTGCCCCATCTAAGCTCCTTCTATTTGCCTGCATTTGGCTCATATGCCAATGAACCTTTCCTTTCCATGTACCTGGCAGTGTAGGCTAAATTGTTTAGTTTAGTTTAGTTTTAGTTGAGGTTAGTTTATTGCTTAATGTCACATGTACCAAGGTACAGTTAAAAGCTTTTGTTGTGTGCTAACCATCAGAAAGACTATATATGATTACAATCAAGCCGCCCACAGTGTAGACAATAGACAATAGTGTACGGATACATGATAAAGGGAATAACGTTCAGTGCAAGATAAAGTCCAGTAAAGTTCATCACAGAAATCCCAAAGTGCTGGAGTAACTCAGCAGGTCAGAGATAATCTCTGAACAACATGGATAGGTGCCGTTCCGGTCGGGACACTTGTTCTGGTCCTGACATGAAAAGTCTCCTATACATGTTCTCAAGAGATGCTGCCTGTTTTACTGGAATTACTCCAGTACTTTGTGTCTTTTTTGTTAATCCAGCATTTGTAGTTCCTTGTTTCAGCATTTAAAAGACACTTGGACAGGTACATGGATTGGAAAGGTTCAGCGGGATATGGGCCAAACACGGGCAAGCGAATATAGCTTAGATGGGGCATCTTGGTCAGCATTGACGAGTTGGGCTGAAGGGCCTACTTCTGAGCTGCATGACTTTACGACTATGAATCGCAGTTTGCGCCTTAACACAGAAGCTGAACATGTCGGACTAATCTGCAGAGTTCTTGAGGTACTCTCCCTTCACACTGCGGAGAACAGAAGCCTTTTTGTTCACCACTTTATTTTGCAAATGAGTGTCTAGTTGAAGGGTTCAAAGGAACGCATACCATGCCCCAGCTGCCTGGTTTATGAATGGATCTTGCACAGTCTCCTTTAAGTACATTTGATTGCGCATTATCTTCCCACTGTGTAAAGTTTATTCCTGAATAGGGCAAAGGGCAGAAGGCTTTAGTTTTTTTTTGGTCAAAATAATGATTAAAAATAAGTGTACACGTCTAAAATATATATTTGGTAGTAGAAAGGCTAGCTCCTTCCCACTGGTGGTCTCATTTCATGAATGGCTTGCATTTTCTGGATTGGCACTCAGAGATGTGTGTCAACCAAGTGTCCTTCAGTGATAGTTTGCCAAGTAAACTTGTTTACCACTTGGGAATAATGTTGTTGGAAAGTCACCAGGAAAACGCCACAAAAAACAGCCTCACAAACACTGGGGTCCTCTATTTCCCTCGTTCAAACGTCTCATTTGATCTCCTGTCAGCACACACACACATCAACTCTGCGAATCATCACTTCTAAATATTCAAAATAAGCCCAGTGTACATTTTGTTCCGTTCATCTGCTCTCTGTCCCATTGCTTTTTTTTTTTTTTTAAACTAGCGTTTCTTCTAGAAATTGTACTGCTGATGTGCAACGTGAGTGAACTGTAAATTAATGGATGCGTCGCGCAGATGGGCTTTGCCAACTGCGTGTCTGATACTCCTGTATGTGTCCCCTGTGTGATATTTTATATCCCCCAGCAATAAAGGCGATCATCTGATGGAGAGAATTACACTCAGAATCTGACCATTCAGCCCAGTTGAACCATACACTTCCTAACACGCACACACATAGAGTTCCAGTGCACCTCCTCCCAAACCTATCAGCACATCCTTCCACCTGTTCTTCTCTCTTGTACCTCTTCAAATATTCCTTGTTCATCTTTGCTATCCACCACATTTATTCCACGTCAAGTTTGAACATAGAATATCAAGCAGAACAGCTCAAGAACAGGGCATTCAACCCCCAATGACTGTGCTGAACATGAAGCCAAGGTAAATTAATCTTATCTGCCTGCGCATGATCCTTATCTCTTCATTCCTTGTATTTCTACGTGCCTATTTAATAGTCATTTAAATGCCACTATTGTATCTGCCTCCACCATTACTCCTGGCAACATGTTCGAAGCACCTTCCACCCGCAGTTTTAAAAACTTGCCCAGCACATCTCTTTTAGTTTTAGTTTTGTTTTAGTTTTAGTTTTAGAGATAGCGCGCGGAAACAGGCCCTTTGGCCCACCGAGTCCACACTGACCAGCGATTCCCTTACACTAGCATTATCCTACACACTAGGGACAATTGACAATTCTTACCAAAGCCAATTAAACTACAAACCAGTACTTTTTTGGGGTGCGAGAAGAAACTGCAACACCCGTAGAAAACCCACGTGGTCATTGGGAAAACATACAAATTCCGTATAGCACCCAGAGTCAGAATCGAACCCGGGTCTCTGGCATAATTAAGGGCCTGTCCCACTCACGCGACCTTTACAGGCGACTGCCGGCACCCGTGATAGGTCGCCGAAATTTTCAACATGTTGAAAATTCAGCGGCAACCAGAAAGACGCTACTACTCTTTGGAGACCTCTCACGACCATAGGAGACCTCTCACGAACATGCAGGCTGTATGGTGGAAATTTCGGTGACCTATCACGAGTGCCGGCAGTCGCCAGTAAAGATTGCGTAAGTGGGACAGGCCCTTAAAGCAACAACTCTACCGCTGCACCACTGTGCTGCCATTTAAACTTTATTCTTACTGTTGTGTAGGACACTGATCGTGACCTTATGGAGGTTTATAAAACTATGAGGGTCATTTCTCTCCACAAATGCTGCCTGACCTATTTAGTTCTTCCAGCACTTTGGTTTTAGATTGATTTCCAGGATCTGCAGTCTCTTGAATCTCCAATCCACATTCCCATTCTACATTCTGTCCAAATACCTGGTATGAAAGGACAAAATTCCTCCTACAGGTTTTTCTTGTCTCTGTAAAGAAACGGAAGGTCAGGTCTTCAACAAACAGTCAATTCAAAATATTTTTACATCTAAACAACATTGATGGAGCCCATCACGTAATTCCAGCCAATCTCTAGCCCCTGTATCCACCTGGATCAGTCAATGAAAATAGTAAGATTAAACGAGAACTTACCAGTTTGAAGTTTGATCTGTATTTTATGAGGAGTTACGATGAGGGATTACGTGAAGAGCCCGCTCAGTGCGCAGGCGCGGCATACTTCCAAGCAGCGGTGTGGAATCACAGATATACACAGTTATTTGAAGTAAACATAGTAAAGATAAGGAGACATCAATTTATTAGTTTGATCCATATTATTGAGGGTGGGAGCGGAGGGCACGTAATCCCTCATCGTAACTCCTCATAAAAGACAGATCAAACTTCAAACTGGTAAGTTCTCGTTAAATCTTACTATTTTACTTCGGAGTCACGTGAGTGACTACGTGAAGATTTCAAAGCTCTGTGATTTCAAACCGTGTAACAGTTTCATTTCACTCACTGCCGAAGTTCTTGAGGGAGGAAGTGTTATCGTAATCAACCAATGAGCCTATTTGTAGAAAAACACAATGGTATTTTTTAAACAATAACAACAAAGAATTAAGTTGCTCCCCTGGGCTTAAATTAAATATTTGCAGTTCGTAAATCTTTACTGCAAATAAACCAGGTTTTGCCAACGGCTTATTATAAAATTTCTGAACGGTCTTCCCCCCCCCCACCATCCTGCTGTAGCCAGGATGTGGTCTATAGGCATGTCCATTCTTTAGCCGTCGACATGGATGCTGTCCTGGTGGAATAAAATTTGTACATGTTAGTGTTTATCCCAGCAGTTTCTAGCACCTGCTTGAGCCATCTCGCAATGGTTTGGCTCGTCACCCGACCATAAGGTTTTTGTGACTGACCCACAAGGCTTTTCATCTCCCTCGAATATTTTGGTTGTGTCTATGTAGGATAGTAGGTGGGTCATGGCACATAACCGTGGTTCTGGTGGATAAGCCACGACTGGATTAGGTGTTCCTGGTCTGCTCTGTTTGATCAGTCGCTGGATAACGACAGATCTGGTCTGGAGCTGTGATCATGTTGTCCAGTCGCAATAGGTGTAGTGACTGGACCCTCTGAGCGGATACAAGTGCCATCAACATGAGCGTCTTTAGTGTAGCTTGCTCGAGGCCGGGGGATCTGGCTGGTGGCCATTCCCTGAGATATGTCAGGACCACACTGACATCCCAAATATGGGTATACCTGGGCTTAGGGCTTGATATTGTAAATGCCCTTCATCAGTTTTACCACCAGTGGATGGGATCCCATCGCCTGTTGTCCTGGCGCTGGTTTGAGATAAGCAGAAAGAGCACTCTGCGCTGTGTTGATGGCACTGTAGCTGATCCCTACATCGTGGTGTAGATGGGCCAGGAACTCCAGTATGTTGGTGGCTGTAGCTGTTGCGTATGTTGTCCCTGTTTCCTGGCAGTACTTCTCCCTTTTTTGATGCTGGTTAAGTACTGCCTCTTGGTGGATGTTCGAAGGGATGCCGACATGGTGATGGTTTGTTTGGACAATCCCAGTTCCAGGTAAGGTCTGTTCAAACTTGCAACCCAGGCGTTTAATTTTCTCATGGCATGGATGTTTAGCTTACCTGGTAGGTAAGTAGCAGATAGCCAAATATGTCTTTCGACACACCATTGCCAAATCATGTTGACCAATTTGTCGCATGATAATGATTTTATGCCAACCATATGGTTAATATAAGCCATCACCATAGTATTTATCAATTTGTAACCGAACATGCAAGTGCTGCATATTAGATACATATGCTTTTAAACCATACAAGGCTCCCAACATCTCTAGATAGTTAATGCCCAGTGTAAGTAGTAATGATGACTCTAGGTTAGTCCATCTACCACCTGTGCTGGATATGGAGTTAGTCGCTCCCCAGCCTTGAGCACTGGCATCTGTTTGAGTAACTAAAGTAGGGTTAGTGATAAAGATAGGGCTGAAACTATGCCAAACGTTTTCTGCCCACCACTGTAGCTCTGATATTGCTCCAGTGGGTAAGTTCATGACACGATCATAGTGACCTGTATGTCGTTTTATTGCCTGTACCTTTGCTCTCTGTAAATTTTTTGATAGTGCAAAAGTCCGAATTATGTAGCCGGAAATGCTGCTACCATTTCCCCAATTACTCTTGCTACTTGTCGAATAGTTGGTCGCTCGTTGACCATTAAATTGTTGCATGATTGTGCTAATTCAACCATTTTTGCCTTTGGCAAGGTAACAGTCATCTGGACTGAGTTAATTGTGAAGCCCAGGTAGTCCATGATAGTGGATGGCTTCAACTTAGATTTATCTGGATGTAGGACAAACCCCAGAGTTTCGAGGAGCTGTTTTGTAGCTGATACTGCTGCCACAGCCAATTCCATAATTTTCCCTACTATCAGAATATCATCCAGATATGCCATGACAATATGTTTTTGTTTTCTTAGTATTGCCATGGCTGGGTTCAATATTTTGGTGAATAATCTTGGGGCTGAAGTTAGCCCATAGGGCAATGCTTTGTACCATCCAGATAAATTTTAGGTATCTGCGATGATCCTTGTATATGGGTACTAGATAGTAAGCATCTTTAAGATAAATGCTTGCCATGAAGTGTCCTTTGGAATTCAGTTGTTTGGCAGTAACATATGTCTCCATTTTGAAATGTATATACTTAACAAATTTGTTTAGTGATGTTAAGTCAATGATGATGCGACAGCCACCATCTTTTTTGGTTTTAGTGAATATATTCGATACAAATTCCAAAGGTTCATGTTTGGTCTTTTCGATGACCCCCTTTGTGATAAGTCTCACCAGTTCAGCTTGTCCCTCACGTTTCTCTTTGACGGAGGGAGAAATACCCTTTTTCAAATTCCAAGGGTTCATGTTTTGCTTTTTCAATGATACCCTTTGTAACTAGTCTCATCAGTTCAACTTGTCCTTCTCGTCTCTCTTTTACTGAGAGGGAGAATACCCTTTGGGGTAAATGCTGAACTGGTGGCAAGTTACCTGATATAAACTGTATTTTGTATCCACTAATGCCATTGAGTATATACTGATCACTCGTGATAGACTCCCATGCTGCTTTAAACTGGTGCAATCTACCTCCTGTTAGTATTAAGCCTCCACCTCCCAAAAGTTGATAGGAACCAGACCCACCTACCTCCATGGTTACGGGTATTTCCTCTGATTCCCTTTGGTCGGACGAGGCTTGCGAGGTGTCTGATGTGGCGTGTTTGTTGGCGGTTGGCGCATTTTCCATGGGGTCCGCTCTGGGCCCTGGTCTAAAAAAGACTTACGATGAAAGTAAGCGGACCCCGAGCTTTCACCAGTGTTGAATGGCGGATGTTTACTGGTGGATGTGGCGGGGTGCTGCCACTTGGTGGTGTGTGTTTTCATTTTGCTCGTTTTATACCCTGCCTTCATGAGGCCTTGAGTTCTTGAGGCCTCGGTCATGTCCTTCATGCGTTTAAGTAGGTCTTTCCCGAAGAGCAGCCTGTCTGGCTCATCGGCTGGTGTTTTACACAGCCCGGCAATTCGAGGATTGATGGCAGGTTTGATGATTTCTTTCCGCAGATTATTAATTTCAAACTGCGTGTTACACAACAACGCGAGTATATCCTGTTGATTGGTGGTCATCTCGGTGTTGTTTATAGAACGAGCAAACGAAGTGATGCCTGCTGTCAATAGTCGGAGTATCCGCTGCAGCTTTAGCTCGTGGTGCCGGATGGTTGCCCCAATGTGTCCCCAGATTTGGCTGTTCACCGCTGGTACTTTTAGAGATTCACAGTTCTCCGGCGCCGTATAGGTATCTAAAGCTTCATTAATCACCTGCTCATGCAGAGCTCTGTTGGAAAGGTGATTGATACTTGCCGCTAGTTTGGCCTCTAGCGGTTCCCCTGCACGGGGTTTTGACACGTAGCGGCCCACTACACCAAGCAGCTGTTCCTGCTCCTGCACCCCCTGCATACTACCGAAATCTTCAGCCATAACCCCTTGTTCTGGACCAGCCCAGTCCTGGTCCCCAAAGCTATCCTCTGGAAAGGAGGATGCAATGGACAGTGCAGGAGGCACTGTAGAGGGAGTGCCTGACCTCCCTCTGCAAGAGCTCCCCTCCCGGGGTGCACCTTGCTGGAGCACCTGCCCCAAGAGCCGCTCCATGCGGCTCAGGCGGCTGTCCCTCCCCCTCCTGGGTGGAGAGACGTCCCCGTCCGACGAGTCGGATGCCACCGGCCGGTTGCTCTTCCGTTTGGCTTTGCCTCCAGCCCGCTGTTCAGGCGTTAGCGGAGCTGGACTCGGCTCGGTGTCGGGGATAGCGGAGCGCCCGGATAGCGCTCCTACCGCCTGTTGCTGCCCCCCTTCTCCTCTTGCGGAGTTGGACGGGGGGCAGATTTCTTCGAAAGTCTTGTCTTGAGTGTGGACATTCTTTTTTTTTAATATATTTTTTTATTAAAGGTAATCAATGCTTCAAACAACTTTATATCAAATTAATTCAATTTGCATTAAGTAAAACACTAATAATACTTATCTACTATTTTTTTTAGAAATAATGATAGAGAAAGAATAGAACAGTTATAAATCATTAAGAGAGTGATTAAATAATAATTTTATTATATAAAACAAACAAAATATAAACGAAAAAAAAAAAAAAAAAAAAAAAAAAAATTGAGAAACCACAATATGTATTATTAATAACACTACTACAAGTGATAGTATCAATAAAGACATATATGTTAATTCCAATATAAAAATGAATTATTCTCACCAAATCCCGCAGGGTGCACGCCGAGCTGTGTTGCCAAGAACAGCTACTTCTCTAAATACTGTATATATGGAGACCATATCTGTTCAAAAGAATTATACTTGTCCAATAGGACAAATCTAATTCTTTCCAGATGTAACGTCTCCATCATCTCTGTTGCCCACATTTTGGTTGTGGGGGATAATGTTCCCTTCCAAAATTTCAATATGATTTTTTTCCCAATTATCAAACAGTAATCAAAGAAATTTCTTTGATTTACTGTAAGTGATAGATGTAAATCCGGAATTCCAAATATTATTAGCTTTGGGTTAGGGTCCAATTTAACTTTGATGACTTCAGAAATAACTTAAAAAATTTCTGTCCAGTAATAATTCAATTTAGGACATGTAACGAAATTATGTATTAAATTTGCCTCTGCTTTCTTGCACTTATCACAAATAGCGGAGAGATTCGGAAAAATACTATTTAATTTAGTTTTCGAATAATGTAACCTATATAATACTTTAAATTGTATCAGTATATGTCTGGCGTTTAATGAACACCGGTGTATTCGTTGTAGACTTTCTTCCCAGTTGAGTGTGGACATTCTGCAAGAGAAGACAGCCGGCTCTTCTTCGGTAAGGAAAGCCAACTTCTGTTCACTTACCTGACGGTCCGTCTTTGAAATTGCAACGGGAGCTGTTTGACTTCCGCTGCTGCCGCTGTTGCACTGCTGGCGTAATGCCGCGCCTGCGCACTGAGCGGGTTCTTCACGTAGTCACTCACGTGACTCCGAAGTAAAATTGAATTGTTTTTGTGGTTAATGATTTCCTGAAACTAGATTTAACTTTGAAACTCAATTTAATTTACTCTGTGATGGACCCAGTTGAACAATCCATGGATGACTGTGTTTTAAATTAAAAAACAAAAAAAAATTAGCATCGACAGAGAAATTGTCATTTATACTGAAAACAAGTTGTAAACTTATTGTTAAACCCAGAGGCTAATGAAAATTACCCATCAGAAAATCCCAATGAGAGCATGCAAGATACTAAATAATTTAACAGGTAAAAATCAAAATCTATGTCCTTTTTAAATGGAAAGCTTTTTATTTAAATGGCTTCAAAAGTTAAGTAGTATGAAAGATTTTGCCTCATTGATAATTCAGAAACTAATGATTAAATATGGTCAGATAATGGCAGTTGCTTTGAAGTGAGTAACATTCTATGCTTTTTGTTCTTTGTTGTCAGAGGTTAGCTCCAGATGCAAGATGCAAGCTTTTATCACTCATCCAAGGCTCCAACATTGTTCAAAGTCAATGGGTTGGATTGGTTTCAGAAAGTAATTATCACCCTCACCCATCCCCATTGTACAATGGATAGTTTATTGTAGTAATCTGTACGGAGGTTGCGTGCTATCCAGTCAACAGAAAGATTATACATGATTACAATCAAGCAGTCTACAGAGTACAGATACATGACAAAGGGAATAATGATCAGTGCAAGATAAAGTCCAGTAAAGTCGGATTAATGATAGTCTGAAGGTCACCAATGAGGTAGATGGTAGATCAGGACAGCTCTCTAGTTGGTGATGGGATTGTTCATTTGCCTGATAACAAAGTGGGTCCCTTTACAAAAAAATCACAGCATTGTTAAGTACAGAAGCAAGCTATTTGGCTCCTCAAGACTCCCCTGGGTCTGAGAAACACTTTCTTCATAGAGTCATAGAGTTATTGAGTGATACAATGTGGAAACAGGCCCTTCGGCCCAACTTGCCTATACCGGCTAACATGTCCCAGATACTTTAATCTGCGTTTGGTACATATCCTTCCAAACCTGTCCTTTCCATGTACTTGCCTACCTGTTTCTTAAGATTGAAAAGACTAGTAAGTAAGTAAGTAAGTAAGTAAGTAAGTAAGTAAGTTTTATTTATATAGCACGTTTTAAGTCAACTCGCATTGACACCAAAGTGCTTTACATAAAATGAATAATACGTTTCCATTCAAACAATAGAAAATGTTTAAATTTTTTTTTAAATTGGACACAACACATTATAGAGTTCAACACAAATGCCCCCCCACAGCAGAATCAAAATTTTCCACTGTGGGGAAAGGCGCCAGAAAGTTAAGTCCTCTAAATTAAGTCCTAGGCTTGTATTCACTGGAGTTTAGAAGAATGAGGGGGTATCTTATAGAAACATATAAAATTAAAAAAGGACTGGACAAGCTAGATGCAGGAAAAATGTTCCCAATGTTGGGTAAGTCCAGAACCAGGGGCCACAGGCTTAGAATAAAAGGGAGGTAATTTAAGACTGAGGTGAGAAAAAACGTTTTCACCCAGAGAGTTGTGAATTTATGGAATTCTCAGCCACAGAGGGCGGTGGAGGCCAAATCACTGGATGGATTGAAGGGAGAGTTAGATAGAGCTCCAGGGTCTAGTGGAGTCAAGGGACATGGGGAGAAGGCAGGCACGGGTTATTGATTGGGGACGAACAGCCATGATCACAATGAATGGCGGTACTGGCTCGAAGGGCTGAATGGCCTCCTCCTGCACCTATTTTCTATGTTTCTATGTTAAATGTTGGGAAAGTCCCAGCCTCAACTTCCTCCTCTGGCAGCTTGTTCCATACACCCACCATCTGTGAAAAAGTTACCTTTTAGTGGTCTGAGAAACGACTACTGGAGTTTTCAACAGATCTTTATTCAATAGTTCGATATCCAGTATACAGGTTCTTCAGACATGTCTGCCCACAACGGTGGTCAGCACTGAACTAACGCGCGCAAGTGAAAAACCGCGCAAAAGAAGCGGCCCCTTCCGAGTCACGTGACCGCGGCTTCCGAATCCCAGGTTCGATATCTGCGTGCGCTAGCAGGCGCCGCTACATGGCACCCCTCCCCAGAATCCGCGGTACGGAAACGCATGGGTAAACGGACGGTGCGACCGGAACGCGTAGACCGAGGTCGCGGGGCGAGCCTAACATTAGGGACCAGTAAAACGGGATCGGAGGGGTGCGAAAAATGTGAACGAGGGACGGGCGTAACAAAGGGGACCGGAGAAACACGAACGGGGATAACAGGTGCAGAGGGCGGTGAAATGGCAGGTGGACGTCCTCTACGCCGTGGAGTAGCCACTGTCACTGGGCGATCCTCGTCGACGTGTGCTGGCTTAACGCGGCTCACGGAGACGAACTCCTCTCTGCCACCCATGTCCAATGTGAATGTCGAGGCACCAGTACTCAGCATCCTGTAAGGACCCTCGTACATCCGCTGTAACGGCGAACGATGAACGTCTCTACGGAGAAAAACATAAGCACAATCCCGTAACACAGTAGGTGCATGTACCGAAGATGAACCATGCCGGGAATTGGGAATCGGGCCCAAAGCGCGTGCCCGCTCGCGGAGGTCCGCCAACAACTGTGAGGTTGTAATCTCCTGGTCCTGGGGGACAGGCAAGAAATTCCCGGGAACTCTCAAAACGGAGCCATAAACCAACTTGGCCAAGGAGGCTTTGAGGTCCTCCTTAGGCGTTGTTCTGATGCCGAGGACCCAAGGTAACTGGTCGACCCAATCAGGGCCGGTGAGTCAAGCTTTTAACGCCGACTTAAGGTGCCTATGGACTCTGGGTGATAGCGGTGGTCTGATGCAGCTTCGCGCCATACAGCTGCGCCATACCACACCACAGGGAGGATGTGAACTGGGCCCCACGATCAGTAGTAATATCTGAGGGGACCCCGAAACGAGCGATCCAATTGGAGACAATGGCCCTTGCGCATGCTTCAGCGGAGGTATCTGTTAACGGAATTGCCTCTGCAAAGCTGGTAAACCTGTCCACGATGGTCAGTAAGTGGGTAGCCCCTAGCGAACAAGGCAAAGGACCTACCAAGTCAACATGGATGTGCAGGAACCTGCCGTCCTGGACCGGCGGGTGCACATGTCTCTGCACTTTGGAGGTCTGGGATGCACGAACAAGCCCATGCAGCGACTTGCTTCCTTAACCCGTGCCAGACGAACTTCGCCGCGACCAAGGCAGAGGTGGCGTGAATGGACGGGTGCACTTGGCTGCGGATGGTGTCGAAAATCCGACATTGCCAAGCGACCGGGACAATGGGAGATATCGCAAAGGACCTGTTCGCTGGAGGCGCCACATGGCACTTTAACCAGCTTCAGTACTGATTCAGCATTGCGGTAAACCTCCTGTTGGGCAGCGGCCAGCTCTACATAATCAACGCCTAGGCTAAGCGCTGAGACTTCGGGCAGCGCTGGACGGGACAACGCATCAGCCACAATGTTCAGCTTCCCTGCCACATGCCGAATATCAGACCTGAATTCGGAAATGTAGGCGAGGTGCCATTGCTGTCTGGCAGACCAAGGGTCAGACACCTTGGTCAAAACGAATGTTAGTGGCTTGTGGGCGGTGAAAGCGCGCCCCTCCAGGAAATAACGAAAATGGCGGATTGCTAGGTAAAGTGCGAGGAGCTCCCTGTCGAAAGCGCTGTATTTAACTTCGGGGGCTCACAGTTGCCTGCTGAAAAATGCCAGCGGCACCCAGCGACTACCTACACGCTGCTCAAGGATGACACTTACCGCGACGTCGGAAGCGTCCACGGTGAGGGCCGTTTGGGCTGACACCCTAGGATGTTCCAGCATAGTGGCGTTGGCCTATGTGGTCATTGCACCCTCAAACGCCTTCTGCGCCTTCTTGGACCAGACCAGGTCCTTCGGCTTACAGGCCAGGCATTGAAACAATGGCCGCATGATGGCGGCTGCTGATGGGACGAATCGGTGGTAGAAGATAACCATCCCTATAAACTCCTGCAGACCCTTGACCGATAGAGGCCTGGGGAAGCGACGGATTGCGTCGACTTTCTCGGGCAGTGGCAGCGCACTGTGGGAGGTGATGCTGTGACCTAAGAAAGAAATGGAGCACAATCCGAACTGGCACTTCTCAGGGTTGATCACCAACCCGTGTTTGTGAAGCCGTTCGAAAAGTAGGCCGAGGTGCTTGACATGCTCCGCATGTGAGCTGCTGGCCACCAGGATATCATCCGGGTAGATGAAAATAAACGGCAAACCCTGGCCGACCTGATCCATTAGCCTTTGGAACGCCTGAGCAGCGTTCTTCAAGCCAAAAGGCATTCTGAGAGGCTGAAAGGGGTAATGGTGGCCGTTTTAGGGACGTCATCGGGGTGGACCGGGATTTGATTATACCCGCGGATAAGGTCGACCTTTGAGAAAATAGTCGCACCCTCCAGATGAGCCGAGAAATCCTGGATGTTCGGGACTGGATACCGATCAGCGGTGGTTACTGCGTTCAAACGCCTATAATCACCGCAAGGTCTCCAACCCCCGGACGCTTTGGGCACCATGTGTAATGAGGAAGCCCAGGGGCTATTCAGCCGCCGGACGATCCCAAGATCCTCCAGAAACTGAAGTTCATCCCGTGCGATGCGCAGTTTATCGGGCGGGAGACGGCGCGTGCGGGCGTGTGCCGGTGGTCCCTCGGTGGGAATGTGATGGACCACGCCATGACGGGGCGTGGCCCCGACGAACCTGGGGGCATGAGCAACCCTGGAAAGTCGGCGAGTAGGGCTGCGAAAGGTTGCTGGATCTCAGCTACCTCGACTAATTGCTGTAGGGGTGTTGACGGGTTGTGCGGCTTGGCAGTGCATGGATCCGACACAGGGGCCATGCGTCCGCATCGCACATCGACTAACAGGGAGAACGTGCTCAAGAAATCGGCCCCCAGGATCGGTTGGGCTCTCTCTGCAAGCCGCTGTGGGCCGCCGAAATCAACTCCGGCGAGCATTAGCTGTACTTCGTCGGGCATCTGCTCTAAGAACGCCTGTTCGAAAAGCAGGCAAGGGCGGTGCCCGTCCATCAGGGCCAACATCTTTGCCATGATCGTCGATGGCCTTTGGTCGCCGATACAGTCCATATGTAGCAGCCTTTCCGCCCTGTCTCTGCGGGTAAGGCCGTAAGTGTGGAATAACAGTGCCTTCAACCCTTCGTACTTGCCGCTGGAGGGAAGGTTTCTGATGTAAGGCAACAGCCTCGAGGCACAGTCCTGTGGCAATGCGTCCACCACATGGAAATACATGGTGTCGGTGTCGTCGATGCGATGTAGGTGGAACTGTGCCTCAACATGGGCGAACCACACCTGAGGTAGATCAGGCCAAAAGGCTGGCAGTTTGAAGGCCGGTGAGCCCTGCCTCGTGCTTGCCGATTCTGCGGGAAGACTCTCTTCCTGCATAATTCTTCTTGTCTAACGACGGCTAGACAGGTCGGGGTTCACCAATTTAGTGGTCTGAGAAACGACTACTGGAGTTTTCAACAGATCTTTATTCAAAAGTTCGATATCCAGTATACAGGTTCTCCAGACACGTCTGCACACAACGGTGGTCAGCGCTGAACTAACGCATGCAAGTGAAAAAAAGCGTGAAACAAGCAGCCCCTCCCGAGTCACGTGACCGCGGCTTCCGAACGCCGGGTTCGATATCTGCATGCGCCTCACCTTGAACCTATGTCTTCTGGTCCTCGATTACCCTACTCTGGGCAAGAGATTCTGTGCATCTACTCGATTTATTCCTCTCATGATTTTATACACTATAAGATCATCCCTCATCCCAGCCTACTCAACCTTTCCCTATAGCTCAGACCGTCAGATCCTGGAAGGTTCTCGTAAATCTTCTCTGAATCCTTTCAAGCTTGACAGTGTCTTTCCTATTACATGGTGCCCAGAACTGAACACACTCCGTTCCATGATCTGGTCCCTTCATCGCTTCATGGTCTTTTCAGTCACAAACGTATATCCCTCTCCTCGCCCAGCTATCTTCAAACATCGTACCCTGGGGGCAGCTCCCTCGGCCGACCTTGAAGGCACAGAAGGTCAGGTAAGACCTCCCCCAGTCCTTCTTCCCAGCCCTTTGTACAGCATCCACCGCTTCCCAGGCTCGGCGGCTTCCCTTTTCTGGTTCCCCGGTGGGCGAACCAGGTCAGCTGCCACCTATGACTCTCCGGGAAGTTTTAAGCAATAAACCTTAACTTTTACGTGAACTTTATGCTCTCTAGTTTATCTGCTTGTAGAAATGCTTCAAAGTATCTACCCCTATCAATAACCTTGTGATTTTGCAGACACAATTGAATTGTGGTCAGTTGCACTTGTAGAAATGTTTTACCAATTAAAAAATATATAATTAAAGAGTTGCTTTTCTTAAAATGTCAAAAATGCCATCTTCTCTGGGTGCCCAGTGTCACAGCTGGTAGAGCAGGCCTCTCGCAGGCTTAGAGTCCTGGGTTCAATCTTGACCTCGGGTGCTGTCTGTGTGGAGTTTGCAGGTTCCCCCTGTGACCGCGTGGATTTCCTTCAGGTGCTCTGGTTTCCTTCGGTTCACATCCCAAAGACAAATTGCCCTTAGTGTGTAGGGAGTGGATGCGAAAGTGGGATAATATATAGAACTAGTGTGATAAAAGTGCAGTTGCGGGTTAGACACGAAATGCTGGAGTAACTCAGCAGGCCAGGCAGCATCTCTGGAGAAAACGGACAGGTGGTATTTCGGGTCAGGACCCTCCTTCAGACTGATTATTTAGAACCAGTGTGAATGGGTGATCGATGGTTGGCATGGACATGGTGGGCTGAAGGAACTGTTTCGAATCTGTGTGGCTTTATCAATCTCTCATATTTTGCAGAAAATGAATGGGAGATCTTATCTAAATTATTCAGCCAGACTTTAGATTTGGGTTTATCAATCATATTTGGTGAGGCGCATTCAAATGTGTAAACAAGAAGGCTTTCATCATTCACAGCTCACAGATTCATTTGATTCTGGAGAGTGCAGCAGGCAAACCATAGTCAGCAGAGCTGCAGGGAGATCGCACTCCATCAAGGCAGTTTGATTTTCCTGCTCATCTATCTCGTAATTTAAAAATAAAATGACATCAATATTAATCATAAATCATTTGGCATGGATAAAGTGAACTGTCACAAGCCTTTCCCTAAGGTGGAGGATTCTAAAACTAGACGACACAAGCTTAAGATGAGCGGGGAAAATATAAGCTGAACTTCAGGTGCATCTTTTTCACTCAGAGGGTAGTCCTTATCTGCAATGAACTGCCAGAAGAATTTATGGAAGCGGATACAATTATGGCTTGTGAAAGACATTTGTACAGGTATAAGGACATGAAGGAGCAAAACACAAAGTGCAGGAGGAACTCAACTTGTCGGGCAGCATATGTGGAGGGAATGGGCCAACGGTGTTTTGGGTCAGACTGGATAGGAAGGGTCTAGAGGTCTATGGGCCAAATGCAGGGAAATGGGACTAGACCAATATGCCAATATATGTCAGGAATGGAACTGGGAATGGAAGCAAAAGTGGGTTAATAGGTGGTGAATGGTCGGCTTGGACTCAGTTGACTGAAGGCCCCTTTTCCATGCTGCAAATCAAAACTAAACTAAAACTGGTGCAGCACGGTGGCGTAGCAGTAGAGCTACTGCCTTATAGCGCCAGAGACCCGGGTACTATCCTGACTACGGACGTCTGTACGGCGTTTGTACGTTCTCCCCTTGACTTGCGTGGGTTTTCTCCGAGATCTTCGGTGTCTTTCCACACACCAAAGACATACAGTTTTGTAGGTTAACTGGCATGGTATTTATGTAAATTGTCCCTAGTGTGTAGGTTAGTGTTAATGTGTGGGGATCGCTGGTTGGTGCGGACTTGGTGGGCCGATGTGCAGTGCATGTTTTTTACACAGAGACTAGTGGGGACCTGGAACATATTGACAGTGATGTGATGGTGGAGGCAGATACAATAATGGTGTTCAAGAAGCTTTTAGATAGGCACATGGAGTGCAGGCAATAAAAGGACAAAGTTCAAGAGAGATGTGGGTTCAAATATTTTACACAGAGAGTGGTGGGTGCCTGGAACACACTGCCAGGGGTGGTGGCGTAGGCAGATACAATAGTGGCTTTTAAGAGGCTTTAAATAAGCAGGGAATAGAGGGATATGGATCACTTGCAGACAGAGGAGATTAGTTTAACACGGCATCATGTTCAGCATGGACATTGTGGGCTGAAGGGCCTGTTCCTGTGCTGTACTGTTCCATGTTCTATGTTCAATGTGTTATTTTGTTTAGTTTCCCACTACACTTAAATCCCATCTTTAGAAACCATATTTAATTTTATTCCAGTTCCGTGTGACTCATTACAATTATTTATATTTTATGCCCCAGTTTAATGCAAGTGTCAGATATAGTGACACAAGTGAATTACATCATTCATAAATATCCCATACACTGTAGTATTTATAACTCCATTCCCTCGTAAATTGTTCTTTTGTCTACAATGATAGTTCTTGGTAATGTATGTTAGCACATTCTGGACTAATGCAGCAGGATAAATCTAACTATATTTTATTAGATGGTTGTGAGTTTGTATCTCGCAATGAAACAACACGCCAATGGATATTTAAGACCTTACTGCAGCTAAGTCACATTATCTCATTATTCATTGACTTGCAGAAGAGAGACGAGAAAAGAGCCGACCATTAATGTGTAGGTTCGTAGGCTAATTGGCCACCGTAAATTGCCCCTTGCGTGTAGTTAAGTCGTAGAATCTGGGGAGAATTAATGGGAATGTTGAAGAATAAAGTGGCTTAGGGTAAAGTTAGTGTAAAAATGGGTGTTTGATGGTCGATAGGGACTCAGAGTGTCCAAAGGTTCATTCACGCACTGTAACCCTCTATGACTGTATCACTCTTTAGTTTAGTTTATTATTTTCACGTATACTAAGGTTCAAAAGCTTCTGATTGTGTGCTACCCAGTCAAAGAAAAAACAATATATAATGACAATAAAACTATCTACGATGAATAGATAAAGGATAAAGTGTACAATGGAAAATAGACAATAGCAATAGATGCTGGAGTAGGCCATTCGGCCTTTTGAGCTAATACCGCCATTCACTGTGATCATGGCCGATCGTCAACAATCAGTACTCCGTATCTGCCTTCCCCCCATATCCCCTGACTCCGCTATCTTCAAGAGCTCTATCTAACTCTCTCTTGAGAGCATTTAGAGAATTGGCCCCCACTGCCTTCTGAGGCAGAGAATTCCAGAGATTCACAACCCTCTGTGTGAAAATGATTTTCCTCATCTCCGTTGTAAATGGCTTACCCCTTATTCGTAAACTGTGGCCCCTGGTTCTGGACTCTCCCAACATCGGGAACATGTTTCCTATCTCTAGCATGTCCAAACCCTTAATAATCCTATATGTTTCAATAAGATACCCTCTCATCCTCTAAATTCCAGAGTATACAAGTCCAGCCGCTCCATTCTATGAACATATGACAGTCCTGCCATCACAGGAATTAACCTGGTGAACCTACGCTGCACTCCCTCAATAGCAAGAATGTCCTTCCTCAAATTTGGAGACCAAAACTGCACACAATACTCCAGGTGTGGTCTCACTAGGGCCCTGTATATCTTTAGAAAGACCTCTTTGCCCATATAACAACTCTTCTTGTCATAAAGGCCAACATGCCATTCGCTTTCTTCCCTGCCAGCTGTACCTCCATGCTTCCTTTCAGTGACTGATGAACAAGGACCCCCAGATCTCGTTCTGCTTCCCCTTTTCCCAACTTGACACTATTCAGATAATAATTTGCCTTTCTGATAACCTCACATTTATCCACATTAAACTGCATCTGCCATGCACCTGCCCACTCACCCGACTTGTCCAAGTCATCCTGCATCCTCATAGTATCCTCCTCACAGTTCACACTGCCACCCAGGTTTGTGCCATCTGCAAATTTGCTAATGTTACTTTTAATCCCTTCATCTAAATCATTAATGTATATTGTAAATAGCTGCGGTTCCAGCACCGAGCCTTGCGGTACTCTACCAATCTCTGCTTGCCATTCTGAAAGGGACCCATTAATCCCTATTCTTTGTTTCCTGTCTGCCAACCAATTTTCTATCTATGTCAGTACCCTACCCCCAATACCATGTGGTCTAATTTTCTACGAATCTCCTGTGTGCGGACTTTTTCAAATGCTTTCTGAAAATCCGGATACACCACATCCACTAGTTCGCCCTTGTCCATGTTCGTAGTTTCATCCTCAAAAAATTCCAGAAGATTAGTTAAGCATAGTTTCCCCTTCGTAAATCCATGCCGACTCAGATCGATCCTGTTACTGCCATCCAAATGTGCCACTATTTCATATTTTATAATTGACTCCAGCATCTTCCTCACCACCGATGTCAGGCTGAATCAGAACTGATCCTGAATCTATAGAACATTGGAAAATGATCACCAATGCGTTCACGATTTCTAGAACCACTTCCTTAAGTACCCTGGAATCCAGACCATCAGGCCCTGGGGATTTATCAGCCTTCAGTCCCATCAGTCTACCCAGCAACATTTCCTGCCTAATGTGAATATCCTCCAGTTCCTCCATCACCCTAGATCCTCTAGCGACCAGTACATCAGGAAGATTGTTTGTGAACCGACCGGGCGCCGCTCCTCCCTCGGGCTGGGCCGCCCCGACCGGGCGCCGCTCCTCCCTCGGGCTGGGCCGCCCCGACCGGGCGCCGCTCCTCCCTCGGGCTGGGCCGCCCCGACCGGGCGCCGCTCCTCCCTCGGGCTGGGCCGCCCCGACCGGGCGGCGCTTCTCCCTCGGGCTGGGCCGCCCCGACTGGGCGCCGCTCCTCCCTCGGGCTGGGAACGCCGTACCTCCCCGAGCTCGGCCACTCCGACGGGAGCCCCGTTCCTTCCACTTATCTTATCTTATCTTATCTTATCTTAAAGGTTTCCCAATCCTCTGGCTTCCCGCTCATCTTTGCTATGTTACACTTCTTCTCTTTTATTTTTATACTGTCCCTGACTTCCCTTGTCAGCCGCCGTCGCCCCTTACTCTCCTTGGAATCTTTCTTCTTCTTTGGAATGAACTGATCCTGCACCTTCTGTATTATTCCTAGAAATACCTGCCATTGTTGTTCCATGTCATCCCTGCAAGGGTATCTTTCCAGTCAACTTTGGCCAGCTCCTTCCTCATGGCTCCATAGTCCACTTTGTTCAACTGTAACACGGACACCTCCGATTTACCCTTCTCCCTCTCACATTGTAGATTAAAACTTATCATATTGTGGTCACTACCTCCTAATGGCTCCTTTACCTCAAATTCCCTTATCGAATCATGTTCATTACACAACACTAAATCCAAAATTGCCTTCTCCCTGGTAGGCTTCAATATAAGCTCCTCTAAGAATCCATCACGGAGGCACTCCACAAACTCCCTTTTTTGGGGCCCAGTACCAACCTGATTTTCCCAGTCTACCTGCATGTTGAAATCTCCCATAACAACCGTAGCATTACCTTTGCGACATGCCCATTTTAATTCTTGATTCAACTTGCACCCTATATCCAGGCTACTGTTTGGGGCCTGTAGATAACTCTCATTAGGGTATTTTTACCCTTACAATTCCTCAGTTCTATCCATACTGACTCTACATCTCCTGATTCTATGTCACCCCTCGCAAGGGCCTGAATTTCATTCCTCACCAAAAGAGCTACCCCACTCCGTCTGCCCACCTGTCTGTCTTTTCAATAGGATGTATACATCTGAATATACAGTTCCCAGGCCTGGGCCTCTTGCAGCCATGTCTCTGTAATTCCCACAACATCATACTTGACAATTTCTAACTGAGCCTCAAGCTCATCCACTTTATTTCTTATACTTCGCGCATTGATATACAGCACTTCAACTTCGGTATTCACCTCCCCTCTCACACCACACACTATTGGCCCTGACCTTACTCTCTTATTCATTCTCGAACTTTCCTTCCCATTAATTCGGGAGTCTTTTGTAACTTTTCCTGCACTCCATCTTTATACTCCTGTCTCCCCAACTATTTAGTTTAAAACCACACGTGTAGCACTAGCAAACCTGCCTGCTAGAACATCAGTCCCCCTCCAGTTAAGATGTAACCCGTCCCTTTTGTGCAGGTCATCCCTATCCCCGAGGAGATCCCAGTAGTCTATAAATCTAAATCCTTGCTCCCTGCACCAGCCCCCCAGCCACACATTCAGATCCCCTATCTCCCTGTTCCGGCCCTCACCAGCACGAGGTACTGGAAGCAACCCAGAGATAACCACCCTAGATGTCCTGCTTTTCAGTCTTCTTCCTAACTCTCTAAGTTTGCATTGCAGAACCTCCTTCCTCTTCTTCCCGACGTCGTTAGTGCCCATGTGCACAACTACTTCCAGCTGTTCACCTTCGTTCTCGAGGATGTTCTGAAGTCGGTCCGTGATATCTTGAACCCTGGCACCAGGGAGGCAACAGACCATCCTCGAGTCTCGTCTGCCGCCACAGAATCTCCAATCCGCACCTCGGACAATGGAGTCACCCACCACTATAGCTCTGCCCAACGTCGGTCTCACCAGTCGAGTCTCATTGCTAGAATTGGAGCCATCGACCTATCCGCCGCTTGGACTGGAGGTGTTGTCTGCCCCAACAGCTCCCAAAACGGTGTACCAGTTTTCATTTGGCACAGCCACTAGGGTCTCCACAACACTTCGTGCAAGATAACTATCACAACGTTGAAGGAACATTTAGGCAGGTACATTGATAGGATAGGTTTTAAGGGATATGGGCCAAATGCAGGCAAATGGGGCTAGTGCAAATGGGGCATGTTGGTCGGTGTTAGTAAGTTGGGCTGAAGGACCTGTTTCCACGCTGTCTAACACTCTATAACGTCTGATAAAGTCCTATTAAAGATAGTCCAAAGGTCTCCTCAATACACTAGCACTATCCTACGCACTATGAACAATTTACAAATTTACCAGAGCCAATTAGCTTACAAACCTGCATGTCTTTGGAGCATTGGGGGAAACTGGAGCACCCAGAGAAAACCCATGCAAACAAAAGTCAGGGATGAAAGTACAGAGGTTGTGAGACAAAAGGACTGAATAGTTATGGATTATGAAGCTAGAGAGAATTTAGGTGGAAGGGGAGGATAAAAGTAGGGTCAAATCCAGATGGGTCATGGCGGAGAGGATGCAGGAGGGAGGGAGTGTTTATACAGGGGAAGGAGGAGGGTGATGTCGTAAGGGTGCTGGAGGTTGTGGGGACCTGATAGAAGTATATAAAATTATGAGAGGCATAGATAGAGAAGATAATCTGAACTTTTTTCCCAGGGTGTAAAAAACAAATACTAAATGACATAACTTTAAGGTGAGAAAGGCAGAGTTGAAAGGAGATGAGCAGGGCAAGTTATTTACTCGAACGGTGGTAGGTGCCTGGAATGCACTGTGGGGGTTTAAATCAAAAGTAGAAAACCAACTGTTTTTCAGCAGAAAAGTTTCTTCATTCAATTAATTTCCAATCTCTTTCCCAAGGGAGGTATAATGGCTCAGCAGTAGAGTTGCTGCCTTCCAGATATTCAAATTTGATCCTGACTGCAGGTGCTGTCTGTGCGAAATTTATGTTTTCTCCGGGTGCTTTGGTTTCCTCCCACATCCCAAAGATGTGCAGGTTTGCATGTTAATTGGTAAAAACTTGTTAAAATATTGTTCCTCATGAGCCAAAGGGCCTGTTTCCGCACTGTATCTCTAAAGTCTAAAGTCTAAAGTCCAAATTCGCTACGAGACAATGATTAGGAGTAATGGCTGTGGATTCTAAACCAAACTCTTTCAATCCCCTTCACAACCAGCGAAACAGTTTTGAAGTGAAGTTTCGAATGTAGCAAACAAAATGTGCAGGTTGAAAATAAGGTTGTTGTGTGCAAAAAAATCACAAGGGTGCTACCGAGATCAGACTTTACTTTAGAGATACAGTGCAGAAACAGGTGCTTCGGCCCACCGAGTCTGCACCAACCATCAATCACCCCTCACACTAGCACAATCCGACACACCAGGAACAATTTACAATATTTTACTGAAACCAATTAAACAATAAACTTGCATGTGTGAGGAAACCTACCCTGTCACAGGAGGAATGTGCAAACTCTGTGCAGACAGCACCTGGAGTCAGGATCGAAACCAGGTCTCTGGAGCAGTAAGAGAGGCAGCATCTCTACCGTTGCATCATAATTCCACCCCTTAAGATTAGTTGATGAGTTACAAGATGAGACTGGATAGGCTGTGGCTGTTTTTCATGGAGCATAGGAGGCTAAGGAGTATCTTATATAAAATCATGAGGGGCGTTGATAAGATGCATGTGCATGGTCACAGTCTTTTTTCTTGTGTTGGGGAATCTAAAATTAAAGGACGTAGGTTTAAAGGAAAGATTTAAAGGGGACCTGAGGGACAAGCTGTTCATGGAGAGGATGGTGGGTATGTGGAACAAGGTTTAAATGACATTTTATAAGATATTTGGACAGCTTTATGGATAAGAAAGATTTGGTCAGCACAATTGCGCAGATGATAGAGATGCTGACTCATAACGCCAGAGACCTGTTTTAATCCTGACCTTGGTTACTGTCTGTGTGGACTTTGCACATTCTCCCTGTGACCGTGTGGATATCCTCTAGGTGCTCTGGTTTCCTCCCACGTCCCAAAGGTTAATTGTCTGTCTTTAAGTTGCCCCTGTGTGTTGGGAGTGTATGAGAACTAGTGTGAACGGGTGATCAATGGTTGCATGGACTCGATGGGCCGAAAGGCCTGTTTCCATGCTGTATCTCTAAACTTAACTTAATATTCATCACAGTATCTACAAGACAAGAAGCCTGTTTAGGTGCAGTATGAACCTCTGGAATAAAATTGAACAATGTAAGATAGGAAATAAACAATACAGAAAGAAAAGCTAGAAGACTTATTTGCCAAAGGGCCTGTTTCTATGCTGTATCTCTGAAGTAATGTAAATTAAGTTACATTTGGAGGGATATGGACCAATGCAGACAGATTGGACTGGGCACTTTGGTTGGCATGGATGACTTGGGTCGAAGGGTCTGTTTTCATGCTCTATAACTCAATGACCCTATGACCCCAACAGCAAAGTCTCACAGATAACTTTATTTTTAGACTTTTAGAGATACAGAACAGAAACAGGCCATTCGGCTCACCAGTCTGTGCCGACCAGCGATCACCCAATGTATTAGCACTATCCTACACATTAGGAACATTTTGAAATATTTTACCAAGCCAATTAACCTACCAACCTACATGTCTTTGGAGGATGGGAGGAAACCGTAGCACCCAGAGAAAATCCGTGCGGTCACAGGGAGAACTTTCAAATTCCGTGCAGATTGCACCCGAGGTCAGGATTGAACCCGGGTCTCTGCTGCTGTACGGCAGCAGCTGTACCACTACACCGCTGTGATATCCAATTTGTGCAGCAATGATGGGCCAGCATGCTGTAGGGATAAATATTGGCCACAACAGGGAGAATGTACCCATCTCCTTTTTGAAACACACCATTCATTACTGTTGCTGGTTCTTAAATTCATAAGTCAATGGAGCAAGGAGGCTATTCAGCCAATCAAGTCTACACCGCCATTCAATCATGGCTGGTCCATCTTTCCTTCTCAACCCCATTCTGCTGCCTTCTCCCTAGAATCCCTGATACCTGTACAAATCAAGAACCTATCAATCTCCACTTTAAAAATATCTATTGACTTTGTCTCCACAATCTTCTGTGACAATGCATTCCACAGATTCACCACCTGAAGGAGTGAAGGAGTTGCTCCCAATCTCCTTTGTAAAGCTACGTCCTTTTATTCTGAGGAACTAGTATTTGTTCCTAGACACTCCCACTAGTGGAAACATCCTCTCTACTCTATCCAGGCCTTTCACTATTTGGTAAATTTCAATGAAGTTCCCCTCATCCTTCTAAACTCCAGCGAACGCAGACCCAATACCATCAAACGCTCATCATATGTTAACCCAATCATCCCTGTGATCATTCTTGTAAACCTCCTCTGGACTCTCTCCAATGGCAGCACATCCCTCTTCTGATATGGTGACATGAAGCTAGACATTCCCTGACAGTTTAAACTAATGACCCACCGTTTTGCTCCCCCACGCAAATGGGTCAAATCCACAAGCTGCCCTAGTATGAAACTTATTCTTAACTGAAAATTGTGCTGCCCTAGATACTATGATGTCTCTCAGGATGTGGAGAGGAAAGGAAATCAATAGACATCACAGGCATTGGCCTGTTTAATTTAGTTTAGTTTAGTTTAGAGGTACTGCGTGGAAACAGGCCTTTCAGCTCACCGAGTCCATGCGGACCAGCGATCCCCATACATTTAAGGGCCTGTCCCACTTAAGCGATTTTTTTGGCGACAGCCGGAAAATAGGTTGTCGCCACATGGTCGCGGGGTGATGCGCGGTGATGCCTGTAACGTCATGAGTTGTCTACACAAGTGTCGTAACTTTTTTCTTGTCGCCGCTGGATTTTGAAATGTTCAAAACCTTTCGGCGACCGTGGGCTTGATGTTGCCTGTCTTCTCCTGTCGTGGGTGCTGTCGTAGGTTGTCACCAAGATGATGCCAGGTGACATTGGTTGTCGCCGGGTGATGACCTCAGTAATTTCCATTGGCGACAACCTATGTCATCCTACGTCAACTGGCGACAGTACCAGCGTCAAGAGAAGTCTTCAGTTGTCTTCATTTGTCGCCGACAGGGTCGTAGGCTTGTCGCGGGTGGAGGTAGATTGACTTTGCTTGTCGTAGGTTGTCGCCTGTGTGGTCGAAGGTTGTCGTAGGTGTCGTCGTGGTTGTCATAGGTGTGGTCATAGGTCAGTGGTTCTGAACCTTTTTGGCACCAGTACACGCATACGTGAACAAAATACTGTACGTGGTATGTACCTTTGTTGGGTTCCTAAACATGGGCTCAACAAATTCATGTTATTTGTGCCCCCTTCATGACCCCCGGCAAAGCCCCAAACGACCCCCATAGGGGTGTCACGATCCCCAGGTTAAGAACCACTGTCGTAGATGGATGTCCCAAGTCGCGAGGAATTATGTCGCCGGTTGATGTAGCTTGTCGAGCTTGACGTCGACTAGGTGGTAGCTTGTCGTGGACATTGTGATAGGGTGGGTCCATTTCAGCATCCCGCTACGACTGTAACCGTCGCCGGCAGTCGCCTAAAAACAACGCCTAAGTGGGACAGGCCCTTAACTCTATTTCACATAAACTGGGGACAAACTTACAATTTTACCAAGCCAATTAGCCCAGAAACCAGTATGTCTTTAAAATGTGGGAGGAAACCGGAGCACCTGAGGAAAACCCACACAGTCACAGGAAGAACATACTATTTGTATAGACAGCACCCGTAGTCTGGGTCAGACCCGGGTATAGAGTGCTGGAAGGCAGCAACTTTACCACTGTGCCACCGTGCCACCCTTGTACTGGATACACACTGAAAGTAAAGGCAGACCCCTACCCTATTTATGAATCAACGCAGTGGGGATGACTCCGATATATTGATCCGGATGGCTATGACTTGAAGGGGAATGTGAAGGTGGTGGTGTTCTATAGTGCCTGCTGCCGTGTTGGGGAAAGCTGGGTGAGACATTGCAGTGCATTTTGTAAAATGCTCGCTTTGTACAACTCTGTGTCAGCAGTGGAATGCTTCAAGCGGCTGATGCCAGTCAAGGAGGCAGCATTTTTCTTAATGATGTCCTTGGCTGGCACAGTAGCATGGCGGTAGAGTTGCTGCCTCACAGCGCCAGAGACCCTGGTTTTATTCTGACCTTGGGCTTGTCTGTACAGAGTTTGCATGTTCTCCCTGTGACTGCGTGGGTTTTCTCCAGGTGCTCCAATTTCCTCCCACATTCCAAAGACATGCAGTTTTGTAGGTTAATTGACTTTTGTAAATTGCCCCTAGTGGGTAGAATCGAACGAGTGATCTTTGGTCAACGCAGACTCGGTGGGCCGAGCAGTCTGTTTCTACGCTGTTTCTCTAAACTAGACTATCAACCGCTTGGTTTCATTATAGGTCAAATGTTTGTAAATCTCTGCTTTAAATATGTACAATGACTCTGCCTCAGTATTATGGGGGAGAGAATTTCAAAAATTCATGACCTTCGGAGTGTAGAAATTCCTCCTTATCTCCATCTAAGATAGATGACCCCTTATTCAGAAATGATACCCTTCGTTGTAGATTCATCCCTTAGTGAAATAGTGTCTCAACCTCCTCTCAGTTTAGATTCTGAACAGTTTCAATAAAATTACCTCTCATTCTTTAGAACCCTGAATGAGTCTAGTCCCAACCCTCTCACTCTTTCATCATTTAGATCCTTTATACCAGGATTCAAGCTCATGAACCTTCCATGCAAGTTGGTTATGCTGCATTTGGAGTACTGCATGCAGTTCTGATCATCCCATCACAGGAAGGATGTGGAGGCTTTGGAGAAGGTGCAGAAGTGGTTTATCAGAATGTTGCCTGGATTAGAGGGTATTATCTTTGAGGTGTTGGAGACGTGGTTTAAGAGAATGATACCGGGGAAGATTGGTTCATGTATGAGGAGCTTTGATGGGTCTGGGCCTGTACTCACTAGAATTTAGGATGAGGGGGTACCTCATTGGAGCCTACCGAATAATAAAATACCTAATAGAGTGGATGTGGAGAGGATGTTTCCAGTAGCGGAAGAGTTTAGGACCAGAGGGCACAGCCTCAGAAAAAAAAAGGATGAAATAAGGTCTTAAATGATAGGAGTAGAATTAGGCCATTCGGCCCATCACATCTACTCCACCATTCAATCATGGCTGATCTATCTCTCCCTCCTAACCCCATTCTCCTGCCTTCTCCCCATAACCTCTGACATCCGTACTAATCAAGAAGTAGTCATGATGTACCTATAGAATTTCTTTCGTCAGAGAGTGGTGAATCTGTGGAATTCATTACCACAAATGGCAGTGGAAGCCAAGTTATGATGTCATTTTAAAGCAGAGATTGGCAGGTTCTTGATTAGTAAGCGTGTCAGATTCAGATTCAGATTCAGATTCAACTTTAATTGTCATTGTCAGTGTACAATACAGAGACAACGAAATGCAGTTAGCATCTCCCTGGAAGAGTGACATAGAATATGATTTCAATAAATAAATCTGTTTACATGCATACAGTCATAGACTTATTTTTATCTGTGGGAGGAGTGTCCGGGGGGAGGGTGATTGGCAGTCACCGAGGTACATTGTTGAGTAGTGTGACAGCCGCAGGGAAGAAGCTGTTCTGGCAACGGAGAGACCTGTAGCGCCTCCCGAATGGTAGGAGGGTAAACAGTCCATGGTTGGGGTGAGAGCAGTCCTTGGCGATGCTGAGCGCCGTCCGCAGACAACGCTTGCTTTGGACAGACTCAATGGAGGGGAGCGAGAACCTTTGTCAAAGGTTATGGGGAGAAGGCAGGAGAATGGGGCTGAGAGGGAAAGGTAGATGCATTTCATGGACTGATGAGCATAAAGTTGGACAAAGACCCAACTCTCACAAGCAGCTGCCCCCCATGAATTCATCTCCACCCCCTTCGGCCCTTGCCCATGCCGACCAATATGCACCATCTACACTAGTCCCAACTGCTTGTGTTAGGCCCATGTCCTTCTAAACCTATCCTATCCATGAACCTGTCAAAATGTTTTTTAAACGTTGCGATAGTACCTGCCTCAACTACGTCCTCCAGCAGCTTGTTCCATATACCTACCACTGTTTGTGTGAAAAAGTTGCCCCTCAGGTTCCTATTAAATCTTTCACCCCTCATCTTAAACCTATGACCTCTGGTTTTTGATTCCTCATTTCTGGGCAAAAGACTCTGAACATTTACCCTGTCTATTCCTCTCATGATCTTATACACCTCTATAAGATCACTCCTCATCTTTCTGCGCTCCAAGGAATAACGTTCCAGCTTGCTCAACCTCTCCCTATAGCTCAGGCCCTTAAGTCCTGGCAACATCCTGTTCCCTCTAGTTCTCTGATTTGTTGGCTTCGGCCTTATTAAAACCGCAGTGTTGAGGTTGCAGGGTAATGAGAACTTCTGAAAGTAAAATGCAATAAATAAGGCATGGAAGAATTTCAATTTGTGAATCTGTATTCCTTAAACTGAACGATTGCAACACTTTTGCTCGCAATGGAATAAAGATGTCAAGAGTCACGAGTATTTAATCGGCAGATATACTGAAAACAGAACAATGAAATTCTTACTTGCTACAGCATAACAGGTCTGTAAGTTCAGTACTCACAGATAACACCCCCCCAAAAATCAATTAAAAAAAAATCCCAAGTTGATTAGTAAGTGTGTCAGGGGTTATGGAGAGAAGGCAGGAGAATGGGGTTGAAAGGGAAAGATAGATCAGTCATGATTGAATGGCAGAATAGACTTGATGGGTCGAATGGCCAAATTCTGCTCCTGCAACATGAAAACGCTATTAGAGCAAAAAAACTTAAGCCGAAACCCTTAGTGCAACCAAGACAGTTTGTAATTCGTAGTTTAGTTGGTGCTGAGACCTTTGATCAAGATTCCAGCATCTGGTGCTTCTCGTGACTCCATTCCACGGTAGACGTGTTGATTAATGCATCACAATACAGGGTGAATTAGAAATGTAATACAGGTGGAAATAAGGAGAGAATTTAGAGATACAGAGTCCAACTGTTAAATTGCAGGACTGAATTAAAATGAATTGCATTGGAAGAAACAGGCCCTTCGGCCCACCACACTGACTATCAAATACCCGTTCACATAAGTTATATATTACCTCACTTTCTCATCTACTCCCTACACACTTGGGACAATTCACAAAGGCTTATTAACCTACAAACCCCCAAGTCTTTTGGATGTGTGAAGAAACCGGAACACCCGGAGGAAACCCACGTGATCACAAGGATAATATGCAAACTCCTCACAAGTAGCACTCAATATCAGGATCGAACCGGGGTCTCTTGTGCTGTGAGGCAGCAGCTCCACCAACTGTGCCACTGTGCTGCCCTATACTCAGATTCTCTTTCAGAGATGCTGCCTCAGTATTTCCAACATCTCCCAGTGCTAAAATGGTTAAGATGAGTACTTGAAGTCCCATTTTCAATCAAACTAGACAAGATATGTACAGCACACTTTCTGAAGGTCTTCTACAGGGTTGCAGTGAGTGACAAATAGGTTTGCTATTAATAAAAACACATTGCAGGGAAAATAGAACTGTATGTACTTTATCATCTGCAGCCTAGGATATATAATCAGTGGAAGACTGTTTCTCACTGTAGGTTTTTGTTGAAACTGTATTAAATAGAGATGATTTGAAATTACCACTTTCCCTCTTGAAATAAATTGTAAACGAAAACCTCATTAACCCGGGCAGATTCTTCCCACGATTAGCTGCTCAAATTTATCCTGTGTGATTTACTATTTGACTGCAGGTTGAATTGTGTTGCTGTTACAGATAGGGGTAACAATTGCACTGCTCTACGGCAGTATCTAACTAATCATCTCTTTTTATATGAGAGTCTTGTGGTAAAATGGGACTGAATGAAAGGCACTGCAATAGGCAGATAAGCTGGGGAGAAAATGATGAAAGGCTGAAAAATGAAGATAAGAAATGTTTTCTATTTAAACCGTTACAGTCATCGTGTTTATGAATACAATAGCATGCATGTTTTAAGGACGAGTATAAGGCACATTAATCCTTGTGATATCTTGTTTTCATCTTGCAACAAAAAGAAGTCTATTTCCTGTAGTTTACCGATGTGTTAGGTTAAATTGTTGAGTTATTAATACTGGAAGAGTTAGTGTGAAGCACAAAAGGTTTTCTAATTGCTTGCAGTAAACTAATGCAATGAGACATTGTACATCAATCATTTCCACACACACAAAAGAAGTAGCATTAACAAGGGTAGCACAGTGGTGCAACTGCCAGGACTGCGGCCTCACAGCCCCAGAGATCCAGGTTAAATCCTGATCTCGGGTGCTGTCTGTGCGGAGTTTGCACGTTCTTCCTGTAACTACGTGGGTTTCCTCCTGGCGCTCCTGTTTCCTCCCACATCCCAAAGGTGATGGTTTGTAGGTTAATTGAACTCTATAAATTGTACTAGTGTATGTGTGATCGATGATCGACATGGACCCAATGGGCCAAATGGCCTGTTTCCATTCTGGATCTCTAAAGTAAACTATTGTTATTGGTTTATTATCAACATATGATCCAAGCTAGTGAAAAAAAGTTGTTTTGCATGGTCTCAAGGCAAATCCTACCCCACATGAGTCCAACAGGTAGTGCAAAAGAGAAAATAAACAGAGTGCAAATATGTTACAGAGGAAGTGTAAATAAAAAGTTGCAACAAAGTAGATTGGGAGGTCAGGAATATGCTGGCCGGTACATTCAAGCGTCTGAGAACAACGGAGAAGAATCTGGATCTACTGATACGTACTTCCCAGATTTTGTATCTACATAATGGAGAAGAGGGAATGACCAAGGTGTGAATGGTCCTTGATTATGTTGGCTGCTTTCCTGAGGCAGAGTGAAGTGCAGATGGAGTCGATGGGGAAGAGTGGGAGAGGGGATTGGAGACTGGTTTCTGTGATGGACAGGGCTGATTTACAACTCTCTGCACTTCATTTGCGATCTTGTGCAGAACTGTTGCAATACCAAGCTGTGATGCGTCCTGATACGCTGTTTTCTATGGTGCATCTGTAGAAATTTGGAAGGCTTGTTGGAGACATGCAACATTTCTTTCATCTTCAAGTCAAGAGTCAAAAGGTATGAGGCAAGAACATGTCACATTTCCTGAAATAGAACGATGGAATTCTTGCTTGCTGTAGCACAACAGAATGTATAAATATAATACTCTAAACACCTTAATAAACACCAAAAAAACACCTCAGTATATATATTTATTCTAGATAAATATTATATATACTTATAAAATGTCAGTATGTTCACACACACATGATTAAATTCATTTGTTTTATCATCAATCTACACATAATACCCCATAATAAAAAAGCAAAAACCTGTTTAGAATTTTTTGCAAAGTAATAGAAAAGAAATAACTGAAATATCATATTTACATAAGTATTCAGACCCTTTGAGGCAGCTTTGGCAGCGATTACAGTCTCAAGTCTTCTTGGGTATGACGCTACAAGCTTGACACACCTGAATTTGGCTAATTTCTCCAATTCTTCTCTGCAAATCCTCTCTTCTGTCAGGTTGGATGGGGAGCGTCGATGTACAGCTATTTTCAGGTCCCTTCATAGATATTCAATCGGGTTGAAGTCCGCGCTCTGGCTGGGCCACCAAAGGACATTCACAAAGCCACTCCTACATTGCTTTGGCTGTGTACTAAGGGTTGTTGTCCTATTGGAAGGTGAGCCTCCGCCTTAGTCTGAGGTGTAGAATGCTGTGGAGCAGGTTTTCATCAAGGATCTCTCTGTACTTTGCTCCGTTCATCGATCTATCGATCCTGATTAGTCTCCCGGTTCCTGCCACTGAAAAACATCCCCACAGCCAGGGTCGGATTTACGTATAAGCTTCACAAGCTTAAGCTTAGGGCCTCTAGATCTAGGGGGGCCTTGCAGAGCCGGATTTACTACTAGGCTTCATTGGCTGAAGCCCAAGGCCTCGAAATCTAGGCGGCCTCCGGCCAAGGCAGGACACCCGCCGTTCAACTCTGGGCGGGCCCCCCTCTCTAAATCTCTCTCTATGTCTGTCACTCTCCATCTCCGCCCGCCATCCGTATCAGTGTCCGGGCCACCAAGCCTCCGCGGCTTTCCGCTCACTCCTCATCCGCCGGCACGGCAGGCTGCCTTGCACATGCGCACCACTACGGCCGGCACATCCTCCCCTCTGCACATGCGCACAATCATGGCCAGCAGATCATCGGCCGCCCTGTGCATGCGCACTGTCATGGCAACTGGTCGGCGTTGGGCACTTCCTTCCTCGCTTTGAATTGTGGGAGATCTGGCCACCATTGCTGTCCGGTTGCCACCTGACCCTGGACATTACAGTTTTCAGGTTCCATGACCTTCTTCCCAATGGCAGAAGTGAACTGAGAGTGTGGCCAGGATAGTGTGGGTCTCTGATGATGCTGACTGCCTTTTTGAGGCTGTGACTTGTAGATCCCTACGAAGGTAGGGAGGACAGTACCTGTGTTGGACTGGGCAGTGATCACCAATTTTTCCAATCTCCTTCGTTCCTGGGCATTTGAGCTGCCGAACCAGGCCATGGTGCATCCAGTCAATAAGCACTCTGCCATACAACTGTAGAAGTTCAATTGAGTATTTGTTGACTTCTGAGGAAGTAGATGAATTAGTGTGCTTTCTTGAATACAGGGTCGATGTGGCTGGGCCAGAAGTTGACTAAGTAACCCAGCTCCATGTACTATCATGAAGTTGGTGAATCTGTGGAACTCTTTGCCACAGAAGGCTGTGGAGGACTAGTCAATGGATATTTTTAAGGCAGATAGATAGATTCTTGATTAGTATGGATGTCAGGGGTTATGCGGAGAAGCCAGGAGAATGGAGTTTGGAGGGAGAGATAGATCAGCCAAGATTAAATAGTGGAGTAGACTTGATGGGCCGAATGGCCTAATTCTGCTCCTATCACTTATGACCTTATGACTATCACCGGCAGAAGGGTGGAAACAGAAAAGAATTTTTCAATGATCATTAAAAGAAAGGATGAGTTTTTTTGTTAAATCTGATATGGAAACCGTTGACAGGATAGAGAAAAGAGAATGAGAAAGAAAATTGTTACATTGTCAAAGAAAATTAAAGATACTGTAAAGTTAAATTTTCCAGGAACGTATAGAAAGATGGAACTAAATCAATTCCTCTTTGACGGAACCAGCACTGTTGTAATACGCTGAAGAGTTTGCTTTTGTGCAGCTTGGTTCGAGGAAATTAGAAAGTGTAGAAAGAGCCAATTATATCCGGTGACATGACCTCCAAATGGTGAGGATTCACCAGTCCAATCAAATAACATTTATTCAAACTAAACTCACAGTACTCATTTTGTTTCAAATCTTTAACTATAATCCTGCAGTCGATTAATTTGAGGGATTCCTAAACTGCCCCCCGTCTCCATTTGATCTCACTGTGAAGGGTGCGTTAAGTTTAAAAAGAAGAAATAGGGAAATGCAGATGCTAGTATACAAAAAAAGACACCAAGTGTTGGAGTAACTCAGTGGGTCAGTCAAGTCTTCCTTCCTGGCGCATCCCGGGAGCCTTCTGCGTAGCCTCCTTGGCTCTGGTGAGTGTTAGCAGCGAAGAAGTTCATAAATCTTCTTTGCACTTTTTCCAGCATAACAACATCCTTCCTATACCAAGGTGACCAAAATTGAACACAATACTCCAAATACAGCTTCACCAATGTCTTGTACAACTGCAATATAACATCCCTACATCTATACTGAAATACCCTTATTGGTCAGTACCCTTCTTCAGACTCTCAAGCTTTCCCTGGAAGTTCACAGACTTTTCCTTGCAGCCAGTTTTAAATAGAGACGCAAACATAGCCACCCATCAGTCTCGAGTGAGCTCACCTGTGTCTAATGATCATTCATAGCCTTGACCTGGAGAGACTAAGGACCAATTGTCCTCATCCGTTAATAGGTTCAAACTGTTAATCCACTGGAAGGATAAGTGAGCCAATGTTAGTGGCAACTCCCAGACCAATACTCTGTTCCAAGGTCTGTCCAGGGAAGAGATTATCGGATGAATAGAAATAAACACTGTACTGTGCTGTACTTGTCTATGTTCAATGTTCTAAGAAAGCACTCTTAAATTTTTTCAAAACTTCCATGAATGCAAAATTGCGACATTCCTTCTGACTCCTGGAACTCTCTAACCCACCTCTGACTCAAAGTGCACAAGGCACATTTTCATAGTGTTGAGCATCATTGCGTTGGGAGACCAAAGAAGCCTTTCATAAAGATTTGGAGTGCACCACCTTACAAACCAAGGTCTTCCTCTCTTCTTGTGTATGGCGTGCACAGCCTAAAGTTGTCGAACAACTTGTTCTATTTGATCTTATTTGATTGTGACAAACCAAGGTCAGGGAGATCATTTCCATCAGGAAGCCTGTGGATCTTGCATTGGCCTCAACAGACCCCACACTGTCCCAAGAAACAATGTGGAGCCGATTCTCAATGTCAGGATTAATTTAAGTTCATAAACCATTCAGCACATCGAGTCCACTCCGTCATTCTATCATGGCTGATCTATCTTTTGCTCTCAACCCCATTCTCCTGCCTTCTTCCCATAACCTTTGACACCCTTACTTATCAAGAATCTGACAATCTCCACTTTAAAAAACACCTAATGACTCAACTAGTGTAAGTTTAGAGGTACAGCATGGGTAATTGTCCTTTGGCTCACCAGACCTCGCCGACCATCGATCACTCCTTCATGTGTAGGAAAGAACAGCAGATGCTGGTTTAGATAGAAGATAGACACAAAATGCTGGAGTAACTCAGCCAGACTGAAGAAGTGTCTCGACCCGAAACATTCTTCTCTCCAGAGATGCTGCCTGTCCCACTGAGTTACTCCAGCATTTTGTGTCTATCACTCCTTCATACTAGTTCTATGTTATCCCACTTTCTCATCCAAACCTCACACACTAGGGACAATTTACAGAGGCTAATTAACCAACAGATCCATACATCTTTGGGATAAAGGAGGGAACCGGAGCACCCAAAGGAAACACACATGATCATAGAGAGAATGTGCAAACTGCATATAGACAGGACCCAAGGGCAGGATTGAACTAGGTCTCTGGTATTGAGAGGCAGCAGCTCAACTAGTGCCAATAATGCCTCCTAAAAAGAAGTAACCAACTGATCAATTACCCATTGAATGTAGGATAACAGTCTTTATGTGAACTATTCTGAATTACCACAGGACTCCTCATGAGATTGACAAATGTAAATTGGTTTCCTTTAATCCTGACATTAATCACACTCAAACACTCAAGTCCAAACGGAGAATCGTATTGTTAAGCACCACGTCAGTTGAACAGTGGATGGGCAATAAGGCGTGATTTAAAGTAAATTTATGTTTGTGTTGTTCCTTTGGATCATGTTATTTTTTTAATAATGTAGATATGAGAAATATGACTGTGATTGAGTTTGTTGTCACGATAAAAAAGTGAGTCCGAAAATCATCAGCAGCCCCAACTCCTTGAGTTGCAAGGTCGGCGGTTCAACAAGTTGAAATGCTTTTTTACAGTTACAGCATGGAATCAGACCCATCGGCCCACCGAATCCACGCCGACCATCGATCACCCATCCACATGAGGTCGATGTAATATGTTATATGACTAAAGCCCTCTTAAAGTGCGGGTCTGCTGAAATATTTATTTAAAGATACAGCACGGAAACAGACTCTTCAGCGCACCACGTCCACATCGACCATTGATCACCCATTCACACTAGATCTGTGTTATTCCACTTTCTCTTCCTCTTCCTAAACACAGGGGGCAATTTATAGAGGGCCAATTAACCTACAAACCCGCACGTCTTTAGGATGTGGGAGGAAACCGGAGCACCCAAACAAAATCCATGTGACCACAGGGAGAAAGTGCAAACTCCACACAAAGACAGCACCTGCCAGGATCGAGCCTGGGCCTCTGCTGCTGTGAGGCAGCAGTTGTACCATTGCACCACTGTGCCACTTCCATGGTGTTGTGATCGGAAGTCAAATGATAACATCAGCAATGATTTTGACACCTCTCACTCTATCCAAACCAATTATAATTAGTCGCATTGCTTACTCATCCAAGTGACTTTGAGTTAATAGGTACAATTTTCATCTGCACTTTTTAGCAGGCTGCAAGGATACTCATCTAAAGAGAGCTGCAACCTTATTAACAAGTGTGGGTCAGTTAAACCTCATTTATCGCAGTGAACCATAACTCCCACACAACAGTCACAGTTTAGTGGTGAACTGCTTGAGTCAGACTCTGCTTGAGTCAGAAAATTGTGAGCTTAACCCATTAAATTCGAGCCCCAAAATCTGTACTGTGCTGGGAGAATGCTGTAATGTGAGGAATAAAGAGGTCCTTTGATAAGTTGTATGGTTTAGAAGACTGATGGAAGATCCCGACTCAAAACGTCACCTATCCATGTTTTCCAGAGACGCTACCTGACCCGCTGAGTTACTCCAGCACTTTGTGACTTTTTTTGTAAACCAGCATCTACAGTTCCTTTTATTTCGCCCATGTCTTCTACAGTTATAACATGATGTCCTAACTCTTGTACTCAATGCCCTAACCAATAATCTTAAGTGTGTCAAACATTTTCTCAACTACAGTCATAGAGTCATAGAGCTGAACAGCACAGAAACGAGCCCTTCAGCCCACCATGCTGAACATGTTGCCATATTGGGTTAATCCCATTTGCCTGCATTTGGCTCACAGTCCACTGCACCATATCTGTCCAAAACTTTTGTTGCTTGCTATCCAGTCAGCAGAAAGATTGTGCATAATTACAATTAAGCCATTCACAGCGTACAGATACAGGATAAAGAGAATAATGTTTAGTGCAAGATCTGTAAGTTCTGATTAAAGGTAGTCTAAGGGGCTCCAATGAGGTAGGTAGTAGCTCAGGACTGCTCTCCAGTTGTTGATAGGATGGTTCAGTTGCCTGATAACAGCTGAGAATAAACTGTCTTTTAAAACCCATAATTGTAACCGCTTTTACAGTTTATTCTGGCTGCTCATTTCAGATAGGGTCTACTTCTAGAAGTGAAATATTGTAGTGTAAATTCTATTGTAAATTCCATTGCTATGAGAATGCCTGGTGACTTGGACAGGTTGGGGGAGTGGGCAGATGCATGGCAGATGAAGTTTAATGCGGATAAATGTAAGGTTATCCACTTTGGTAGCAAAAGCAGGAAGGCAGATTACTATCTCAATGGCGTCAAGTTGGGAAAAGAGGAAGTACAACGGGATCTGGGGGTCCTTGTACATCAGTCTATGAAAGTAAGCATGCAGGTACAGCAGGCAGTGAAGAAAGCGAATGGCATGTTGGCCTTTATAACAAGAGGAATCAAATATAGGAGCAAAGAGGTCCTTCTGCAGTTGTACAGAACCCTAGTGAGACCACAAATGGAGTATTGTGTGCAGTTTTGGTCCCCTAATTTGAAGAAGGACATTCTTGCTATTGAGGGAATGCAGCGTAGGTTTACAAGGTTAATTCCCGGGATGGCGGGACTGTCATATGCTGAGAGAATGGAGCAGCTGGGCTTGTACACTCTGGAGTTTAGAAGGATGAGAGGGACTCTCATTGAAACATATAAGATTGTTAAGGGCTTGGACACGCTAAAGGTAGGACACATGTTCCCGATGTTGGGGGAGGACAGAACCAGGGCCACAGTTTAAGAATAAGGAGTAAGCCATTTAGAACGGAGACGAGGAAACACTTTTACTCACAGAGAGTGGTGAGTCTGTTGAATTCTCTGCCTCAGAAGGCGGTGGAGGCAGGTTCTCTGGATGCTTTCAAAAGAGAGCTAGATAGGGCTCTGAAAAACAGTGGAGTCAGGGGATATGGTGAGAAGGCAGGAACGGGGTATTGATTGGTTTGGAGCAGAAGAAGGATTATAGTTAAGGACGCGCAATGTGGTTGATGCAAAAAAGCTGTTCTTGAACCTGGAGGTCACGGTTCTCAGGTTCCTGTACCTCCTTCCCGATTGTAGCTGTGAGATGAGACCATAACCAGGTTGCTGTGGGACATTGATGACATTAATTGTCTTCTTGAGGCAGGGCTTACTGCAGATACTCCAGAATTCTCAGCGGGGTGAAAATAGAAAAAAAACTTTATCAGAAAACTTCTTAGATGACCATTACTCTGCAAAACCTTTTAAGTTGATAATATAACATGAATAAATAATTACATTTTCCACAATTATAAGGACAGTTAGCAAATCAAATATGACAACCCTCCAATAATTAATGTACTCTCACGGAAAACATAATGGCTTAAAAAATAATGATAGCTGAACACATACTAAGTTGTTAACATTCAAACTGGTCAGCACATTGAATGAAGTGGAGGAACCCTGCAAATTGCAAAGAAGAACAAAAAGGTGGACTGGGTCATAAGGTCATAAGGAATAGTAATATAATTAGGCCATTCGGTTCATCACGTCTAGTCCGCCATTCAATCATGGCTGATCTATCTCTCCCTCCTAACCCCATTCTCCTGCCTTCTCCCCATAACCTCTGACACACGTACTAATCAAGAATCTATCTATCTCTGCCTTAAAAATATCCACTGACTTGGCCTCCACAGCTGTCTGCAGTATAAATTTCACAGATTCAACACCCTCTGACTAAAGAAATTTCTCCTCATCTCCTTCCTAAAAGAATGGCCTTTAATTCTGAGGCTATGACCCCAGTCCTGGACTCTCCCACTAGCGTAAACATCCTCTCCACATCCACTCTATCCAAGCCTTTCAGCTGAATAGAAACACCATCTCTCCCTGAAACTCCGAGATGGTTTCAAGCTGTGATTCTACATTCAGAATGTGAACATGGACAACTGGAACTGGAACAGGCTAATCAGCTCCTTAGACCTGTCCTGTTCATTCAGATAAAGTCACAAAGTCCCAGAGTAACCGACAGGTCAGGCAGTATCGCTGGAGAACATGGATGCGTGACGTTTTAGGTCTTGACCCTTCTTCAGGGCATAATTTTAACATGAGAGGGGCTATGTTGAAAATAAAAATGATGCCAAATCTGGTGACTCTGTATACTGACTCAGTTCATGATTATTATACACTTGTACTGTATCTGAGATGCCTATCTAAGATGTATCTAAGTGCTTACGTAAAGCGATACTTGTACTGAACTGTATACAAATGAATTGCATTTCACTGTAGCTCAGTACATGTACCATTGTAACAAAGTTTCAAACAGATGTGCAGGGTGAGCTTTTCACACAGAATATGTTGGGGTGCCTGTGACGCGCTGCCAGGGGTGTTGTTGGAGACAGATGCGACAGTGGCGTTTACGGGGCTTTTAGATAGGTACATGGATATGCAGGGATGGAAGGATATGGATCATGTGCAGGCACAGGAGATTAATTTATCCAGGCATCTTCCCTAAAAACCTGTTCCTGTGCCATACTGTTCTATGTCTAAATGTTGTCCAGGTCTTTCTGCATTTGGTCACGGACTCCTTCATTTCCTAAAGCCTTGTTAATGGCACTGTGCTCATTTTGGCTCTAATTTACTTTCTATCTCAGTCCTGCCTCTGTTTATTTCTCCAACTTTTTAATATGATTGGGTAACACAATAAGTCTTTGCTACTAATGTTCAAAAAGGCTCCAGGAAGCTTTTGCTTTCCTTTCTGTCCCCTTATTATTGCACATTTTGAATATAGGTGCAGGTCCTTCGGCCCACAATGTCAGGGCTGAACACATGCCAAGCAAAACTAGTCTCTTCCAGTTGTACATGATCCATATCCTTCCACTACCTGCACCTATTTAAACGCCTCTAAAATGTCACTATTGTATCTGCCTCCGCAACCACCGATGGCAATGTATTCCAGACACTCCCCACCCTCTGTTGTTAACATAGAAACATAGAAACATATAAAAATAGGTGCAGGAGGAGGCCATTCAGCCCTTGGAGCCAGCAATATCATTTATTATGTTCATGGCTGATCATCTTAAATCATTACCCCGTTCCTGCCATTTCCCCATATCCCTTGATTCCTTTAGCCCGAAGAGCTAAATCTAACTCTCTCGTGAAAACATACAGGGAATTAGCCTCCATCCCCATCTGTGGCAGAGAATTCCACAGATTCACAAATCTCTGGGTGAAAAGATTTTTCCTCATCTCAGTGCTAAATGGCCTACCCCTTATTCTTAAACTGTGACCCTTGGTTCTGGACGCCCCCAACATCGGGAACATTTTTCCTGCATCTAGACTGTCCAATCCTTCAAGAGTTTTATATGTTTCTATAAGAACCCCTTTCATCCTTCTATATTCCGGTGAATACAAGCCAAGTCGACCCATTCTTTCATCATATGTCAGTGCCGCCATCCCGGGAATTAACCTGGTGAACCGATACTGGATTCCCTCAATAGAAATAATGTCCTTCCTCAAATTAGGAATTGAAACTTGACCTGCACATTTCCTCAAACTTTGACCCACTCACCTTAAAGCTGTGCCATCCCGTCCTTGAAATGTCCACTTTCCACTCTGGGTAAAAGATTCTGACTGTCTACCCTATCTATATTTCTGCGACTTAATAGATTCTGACAGATCATGATAGAAGGTTTGACCAACAAGTCTTCTACTAAGTACACAAAAAGTAACTCAACAAGTCAGGCAGCATCTCTGAAGAACATAGATAGGTGACATTTTGGTTCAGGTTACTTCTTCAGAATATCTTCAGACTGTCTCTGTCTCTGTCTACAAATGCCATTTCTCTTGTCACAGATGCTGCCTGATTTACTGAGTATTTCCTGCATTTTGATTTTCAGTTTACCTTTTACTTTAGACTTTAGAAATACAACGTGGAAACAGGCCCCCACCCTATACACTAGTACTATCCTGCACATAAGGGACAACTTACAATTTTACCAAAGCCAATTAACCTACAAACCTGTATGTCTTTGGGATGTGGGAGGAATCCGGAGCACCCGGAGAAAACCCACGTGGTCACAGGGAGGATGTACAAAGTCCGTACAGACAATACCCCTTGTCAGGATTAAGCCCGGGTCTCTGGCACGGTAAGGCAGCAACTCTACCACTGCACCACTTTCACACCCCATTTGAATAAAATAAAGATTTCCAAATCTATAAAACTCTTACCCAATATTGATCCCGCAGTGAAGGTGGATGTGCAGGTTGGGCTCTATTTTCACGAGAGCTGAATATTGGAATTCTTTAATACACTGATTAAATAGGCATGTTCCAACCTCCACAATATGCATATGCATTGTTGCTGCTGGCTGTGACAGAATGGGAGCAGTTTGATTAAGATGTGTATGAGGCACTGGAATAGTGACTGTATGGTGGGAAATGTTCACATTCACTGGAGTTTCTTAAGCCAAACAACTTGATTTGGAAATCATACACACAGCAGATATGAAAAAGCTGAGAAAAGCCACAGAGTATGGTGTAAGGAGAAATACCTCCGGGTTAGGGAGCTTAACCAAAGTTGTTGTGATGTTTGGCATGGATATCTAATTAAAAGATACAGCATGGAAACAGGCCCTTCGGCCCTCCGAGTCCATGTCGACCATCGATCACCTATTCACACCAGGGCGGCACAGTGGCGCAGTGGTTGAGTTGCTGCCTTACAGTGCAAGAGACCTGGGTTTGATCCTAACTATTGGTGCTGTCTTTACAGTGTTTGCATGTTTTCCCTGTAACCGCATTAGTTTTCTCCGGGTGCTGTGGTTTCCACCCACATCACAAAGATGTGCAGGTTTGCAGGGTAATTGACTTCTGAGATACAGCATGGAAACAGGCAATTTGGCCAACCGAGTCCACACTGACCATCAATCACCCATTCACACTAGTTCTGTTATCCCACTTTCTCACCCATTCCCTACAAACGAGGTGCAATTTACAGAGGGCCATTTAATCTACAAACCTGCACATCTTTTGGATGTAAGAGGAAACCGGAGCTCCCTGAGGGAAACCCACGCGGTCACAGGGTGAACTTGCAAACTCCAAACAGGCAGCACACAAGGTCAGTATCGAACCCAGGACCCAGCCAATAGGCAGCAACTCTACCATCTGTACCACATGGCAGCCCTTTTGTGAGTGTGATATTTTGAGTCAATATACTGTGGCTTGCAAAAGTTTTCATACCCCTTGAACTATTCCACATTTTGTCACGTTACAACCACAAATGTAAATGTATTTTATTGGGATTTTATGTGATAGACCAACACAAAGTGGTGCATAATTGTGAAGTGGAAGGAAAATGATACATGGTTTTCAAATTTTTTTACAAATAAGGTGAGCAGGAGAGTGGGGTTGTTTGCAGTTGCAGAGGGAGGGGGCAAGGGCGGTACAGTTCCCAGTCTCAGCTCCTGTTCAGGGGGGTGGCCGGAGACGTCAGGACCAACTGGACACTGCCCACCAGGCCCACTGCAAGCACGGAGAATCCAAAGACCCACAGCCAACAGCAACTCCAGCCCAGCCCCGCTCCACCTCCAGTCCCGTCCCGACCCCCTGGGAAACTGAAGGGAGCGACTGCCCCGGAGCGACTGGCACTGACCTGCTGGCATCGCCGACGTGAAGACAGTGCAAAGCCCCCGCGCCGGTGCAATGGGCGGGGAGCTGGAGTGGGGTGGGAAGGAGTCACACACATGGCCGGGAAGCAGAGGGGTGTAGGTGGGGGTGGTGACAGATAGGGCCAACAATGAGTGGAGAAAGACAGAAACACCGACGTGCAAAGGAGACCTACAACAGTGCATGATCTCTCTCGCGTTATGGCAGGTGATTGTCGCCTGCCCGCTGTTCCTGATGCTAAAGCCTTGGGATCGTTGCCCTTCATGTTGGTGTGGAGGGGGAGGGGGGTATTGTGCTGTTTGATCGCCGCCTGCTATCCCAGGGACAGGAAGACACAGCGGCTTTTGAGACTGGTGGGCAATCACTTCCAAAGTGTCTGCCCACACAGCCAGTACACCTCTCCTACACTTGTCTCCCGCACTAAGATCATCCCGCAGAGAATGATCCCAGCCTAACCCAAGAGCCATGTCACCCCAGACAGATTAATGATGCCCCCCCCCCCCCAACCTCTCTCCACCTCAACTCACGCCTGGGCACCAAAGCAGCTCAGGAGGCGAACCCTGAGCTCCGTCTCACAACAATCTGATGTGCACATCCGTCCACATTCAAAGATTTAATCTCCCGTGACCTTTGTAGGTCACATCAATAGATGCGGCCGCGCTGAATTCTATCTTCAAAACAAAGCCACAGGATGGAGAGGTCTTCTTTAACACTGTTGCTCATTAAAACATAACACTGTTGCTTATTAAAACAAACCTTCAATCAGGATTGGCTCAAGAGTAACTCGGGAGACGAACTTGGAACATCGCAGAAATGACAAGTAAACGGCAAACTTGTCATACCCGTGGGAACTCGGTTAAACTCTTGATCATACACTTGCAATCTCATACACAACCACGAGTCTTTCACTCGGGGTACCTCTTGTGTCAACTCGCAACGTGAGACTCAGCTCAGTGAAAAGACTGTACAAGATCACAATCAAGTCGTCCACAATGTACAGATACAGGATAAAGGGAATAATGTTCAGTGTAAAATAAAATTCAGTAAATACTGATTGAGGATAGTCAAGGATCTCCAATGAGGGAGATGAGAGGTCAGAACTGCCCTCTACTTGTAATACGATGGTTCAGTTGCCTGATAAGATATGGGACTTAGATAGGGTTAGGTTAATTGGCCTCTGTAAAAATTGCCCCTAGTGTGTAGGGTAGGGGTCGGCAACCTACGGCCCGTAACCCAAAATCATCCGGCCCGCAGGCGTTTTTATTTCCTCAATCATCCGGCCCACAGACATCCGTCATATCCGGTACCTGGAAGGTGATTTGGCTGTACCGCATCCTGCGCAAAGCCGCCGGCACGGCCGCGCACCTTCTGTGTCTGGGCTTCACTGTCGTGATCGAGGTTATCAGTAGGCCGGGGATTAGTGAGTATGGTATTTGAGCTCTGTGCTCTGGGTGGCATCCTCAAAGGGGCGGGATCTATGTGAACACGTGATTTGATGCCGGGGCGGGATGGGGACGGGATCCATGTGTACATGTTATAGATTTGTCCCGCCATCCGCTCACAGACATATGTCCTGGCCCCTTGGCAGAAAAGGTTGCCGACCCCTGTTGTGGAGAGTTGATGAGAATGCGGGATAACATGGAACTTGTGAGAATGGTGGTCAGTGTGGTCAGTGGGCTGAAGGGCCTGTTTTCATGCTGCATCTTTCTATACTTCCCAATTAACATGTTAACATGGCAGTAATTACATGCAATGCCACTGGCCACAGGCTAGCAGTAGTTAAAATACTTCTAGTTAAGGTGATACAACTCATACTCCATGTAATTTAATATGGAGGGACCTACTGCTTAACATCTTGATAAGTTGATTCAGCAGCCTAATTGGAGTTATCTGCCTGAGCAGAACAGAGCTGTGAAGGTTGTCATATCCCCAAGGCTTATTGAATAGTGAATTTCTTTGAAACTGGTGATGTCCATGAACAACAGCCTTGACACCTTGCTTTGAAATAATTTCTTCTTCCCCAGAATTAACATTGACCATTTTCAATCAGCTTTTCCCCTTGGGACACATCTTTTTAACAGCAGAGGCTTATTCGACGGGACAGAGCAGCTCTTTGAAATTTTTTGGAGGCTTGAAATGGAATTGACATTTGCTGAGACGTGGAGAAAAGTAAATCTGGGCCGTGAGCGATTGTCCATCGAACAATTACCTTGATTAAACATGAGAAGACTCGAAATTCATTATTAATTTCAGGTCCTGAAAGTTGTAATCCATAGAATCAGAGGATCATACAGCATGGAAATAGTTTTTTTGGCTCAACTTGGCCATGCCAACGAAAATGCTCCCTCTACGCTAGTCCATACAACTCGTGTTTGGCCCATATCCCACTCAACACTTTCCTATCTGTACAGGTGCCTTTTGAATGTTGTTAGAGTAACTGCATTAACTACCTCCTCTGGCAGCTTGTTACATATACCTACTACCCTCTGTATGAATGTCACCATCTATGTCAGGCTCCTGGGTTCAGTGGGAATAAATCAAACCTTGTCTTATAACTTTGTCTTATATCTACGGCCCTCCATTCCATGCAACATCCGGCTGAATCTTTTCAGCAATCTCCTCAGTCTTATCACATCATTCCTGCAATGTGGTGACCAGAACTGAAGACAATACTACAATTGCAGCCCACCAAATGCTTTGTATATGACATAACATCTCTTCTACTGTGTGAAAATGTTGCCCTTCAGATTCCTATTTTACTTCGGAGTCACGTTAGTGACTACGTGAAGACCTCGTCCAGTACGCATGCGTTAAATATATCGACTATCGCATTGCGTGACGACTGGTAGGTTGAACGTGATCTCTTGCCAGCAACAGACCTGAGGTATGTTTTTTAAAATACTTTCAGGTTTTAAAATCTTCTTGCAGGAACCTCGACTTAGAGGTCCTGCTAAAAGTCCAGGGCTAAGTCGGGACGGAGGGGAAACCCCAGTCTCGAACTTCAGGGAACCCCGGTCACGAGGAATCCCGCCCACGGACCTAGGCGCTTGGAACCGCAGAATGCGGGTAGCGAGCGGCGGTAAATTCACCTTTGAGCCGCTGGCAGTAAAACCAGTGGCTTCATATTGGTGGAGAACCCGCTCGGGAGACCGCGGGAAGCGGACGGCGGCGGTTTCGCCCTCGAGCCGCTGGCTGTGGTGCCAGCGGCTTCATATTGGTGCCAGGGGCACCTGGACAGCCGCTCCGGAGACCACGGGAAACGGGGAGCGGACGGCGGTGGATTCACCTTCGAGCCGCTGGCAGTGGTGCCAGCGGCTTCATATTGGTGCCGGGGACACCGGGACAGCCGCTCCGGAGACCGTGGAATACGGGGAGCGACCTGAGAACCCGCTCCGTAGACTGCGGGATGCGAGGAGCGGACGGCAGTAAGTACTGTGCCCTGGCAGTTAAACCAGCGGCTTCATATACCCCCCCCCCCCCCCCCTGATTCAGGATAACCCCCCCCCCCCCCCCCTGAAATCGTGGCTATCCCTTTGATAGTGACCGCGGGGATATCCCGGCTGCAGTTACTGCGGGGATACCGAGATGGGGGGGGGGGGGGAAAGAAAGCCCCAGCTGGAGAACACCGTGGAGAAACCCTGTTATAAGGGACCGCGGAGAAAAAGCTGGGGGGAGAAATAACCCGCAATGGAGTGTTTCTACATTGTCCACAGAGGAACCCCAGCTGTAACAAACCACGACCACGAGACCAGGCTCGGGAGGAGTGTTGCCCCGCAGCAGAAGGTTTTAAAAGGACATGCAGGTAAATTCCTTACTCGAAGGTCGTTTTGTGCTGTTTTGTGAGAATATGTTACAGGAATGGACGCCGGCGGGAGCAACTGTGATCGCATATCCCGCATGGAGCGGTTGATGGATCAGAAGCTCCAATGTGACATGCTCCGGTATATGGAGCCTAGTCACCAGGGGGTCCTGGGACGCCCATAGCAGCACCTTATTGAGGGCTGCATAATGCAACTCCCTCGACAAAGGGGTGCATTAGGAGTCACTTCTGGGCTGACTCTGAAGACAGGGGTTTGGCTGAAGAAACCACAAGTGTGCAGGGGGTGCAGGAACAACACTACCAGCAGCAGGAGCTCGATGAGTGGCCGTCGGGTTCAGGAAGGCTACATCATCACACAAGACCTCATATCTTCGACGGCAGCACCCCGACGCACCCACCAGCAAACCACGATGAACTGAAGCTGGTGAAAGCTTGAAGGCCGTACAACCAGGACAAAGGTCTTTTTTAGGCCACAGCCCAGAACGGCCTTCCTTGAAGATGCGCCAACCTCATACGCGAGCTCCTCTACCTCCAGGAGCAGATGTAAAATCATGCACACATGTTTGAGGCAGCTCCTGGTCGGGTTGCATAAGTCCTCCCATTCGGAGAAAGGTATGGAACCTCATCGATGATGTCTCCAGTCACGGATACAAGTTGGTAATATTAAACTGGTTTGAATATTTACACTGGTTTGGGATAACACTAGATTAGTTTATACTGCACACAGGTATGGTTGGAGTTGCCTTTCAAGACAAGGCTCACAAGAATGGGATGTGGACTGATCATTGTCAACAGCCTCAACCCGCATGTGCAGTATAGACTTTTCTGAATAACTTCCATGTGATCATTTCCACTCACAGGGTTGAAGATATTTGAAATTTAACTGGATGAGGCAACGATACACTCAGTGCATTACAAAATGGGCTAACTCCAGTTTCCAGATTATTTACCAAATCACTACTATCAGTGCTTCGGCTGCACAGAGCTAACAAATAAGTAGTATGGCCAATCTGGATGATATTGAACATACTGTATTTTACTAAATTAGCCTTATCAGCTACATAGCTATATTTGAGGAATTGGTTCTCACTCGTCGAGTTAAATTTAAATTAAGTTGATACCAACTGAAGCTATTGATTGTTGGGATACAATCATCCATTTATTGGTCTGGGATCAGCTCTGAGACAAAAAATTAGACCTCTGTTATTTTTAGCTGAAACAATCAAAGTCACAATGATGGACAGCTTTGCTCCACTAAAACCTCTTATCCGTAAATCTTCAGTCATTTCCAAACTGATGCTATTGCCCAAAGATGGGTAATTTACTAATACCATCTCTAGTTACGGAGGCAGATGGGATTAGCATGAGTTATCAAGTGTTCAGTCATGGTATCAACTGCCAATGGACACCAGGTGCATTCTGGGCATTAAAGAGTGTGTGGATATGCATATACGGCATGCACAAGTCCAAGGTGATACACTTTGGTGGTGGTATATGTTAATCACAAAGGTACAATCAAATCAAAGTATCCGGTGATAGTTTTACCAAACCACATTTAGCACTGGTGTATTATTATGCAAAATCAATGACAACACAGAATGAATGTGTGATCACAAAGTATTTAATGACAATGTGGATTGATAGAACACTAACTATTGAGTTGCTTGCATCCAGTTTCAATCAACAGTGAACGAGGCATACAGTGGCGAAGGGTGCATTCTCACTACACTAGGAAGGAATGTTCTTTTATGTCTTCCTCCATTTGGCCTCAATAGACGGGTTTTGCAAAATTCAGCAAGATTCCTGCTTCCGGGTTTTCATAGTGCCTGCCTGGGTTATACACCTATGGCTCCTGCTGAGGCGAAGAATGAACATAAAACCTTACATGATTAATTCCGGATAAAAAGATGCTGGTTCAGTTGTGATGTTGAAACCATCCTCTGCATGATATAATCAATCATAGACTTACAGACTCTGAGAGATCGTTTCTGCGGCTTGGGTTGTCAAACCATGAGCGTTAAGAGTGCTCACTACAGATTGCAGGGATAGCACCAAATAGCAGCTATCTGCATAGGAGATGGGAAGCATTGTTTATGCTTCCTTACGTTTAACTCGGCACGGATGACTGACACATTAAAATTCAGTTTTATGGGATTATAACATTAAGTTACTATTCCATTACTGTGCCTTAAGTACCACCTAATCATTTGGCTGATGAGTACATAAACCACTCTGTCCGGTCTCACCCTCTGATATCCAGAGAATGAAGGTATCGTCAGCTTAAAACCTCCCAGGTTTAGGGACGCAGAGATATGGGTTGTTAACATTGTACTACGTCACTTCACCGATGGGCACCAGCAACATCCCTGCCCCTGGTCATATTCACGTACTAGTGATTACGCCATGGCACTGAGTACAGCACTATGGGTCCAGTCATTGCAACACTGGATAGGATGATCATATCTGCGGGCTATAATAACATGTTTTGTTTATGATTAATCAAGCAGATTAGACAGGGACACAAGACCAAACTAGAGTTGCATACCCCATGGACCTTGGGTTGCGTGTGATCACGCATTTACACCAGTATGTCAAGGTTCCTAAGAGCCTTATAGACTGACAGCAATATTATTAGTTACATAAAATCTTGTTAGAAGGAATCACTACGAACCTTCTCCAGATGATTATATGGGTCTGGCATATACAGGAGTGTACATTGACATTGAGTCTCACTCCACCAGGACCGCTATACCTCAGCAGCAGGGATGGACCACATCCTAGCGGTTGCAGGATGGTCAAACTATTGATCTGTCCAAATATTCAGAATAAACCTATTGCCAGATCAGGGGTATTTGCCAACTCTATGTTAGGTATGGTTCATACTTCCTCCAGGTTGAGGGAGGTTACTATTGCCACTATTATTCATTAATAGCATCAACATGTCTATATCTATGTCATGTCTGAATGCATTCTTAATGTTCACTCATCATTGGACTACTGATGCAGTGTATGACGCCTGGACTCGGTTCCACGGCATGAAATCACAGAGCTTTAAAATCTTCACGTAGTCACTCACGTGACTCCGAAGTAAAATAGTAAGATTAAACGAGAACTTACCAGTTTGAAGTTTGATCTTTATTTTATGAGGAGTAACGTTGAGGGATTACGTGCCCTCCGCTCCCAGCCCTCTATCATAAAGTTCAACTGGTATTATGGTTCTCTTATCTTACTATGTTCAGTTCAACAACTGTTTTCTGTGATTTCACACCGCTGCTTTGAGGATTGACATGCATGCGTACTGGACGGGGTCTTCACGTAATCCCTCAACGTTACTCCTCATAAAATAAAGATCAAACTTCAAACTGGTAAGTTCTCGTTTAATCTTACTATTAAACCTTTCCTCTCTCAGCTTAGACCTTGGGACTTCAGATTCAGATTCAGATTCAACTTTAATTGTCATTGTCCGTGTACAGTACAGAGACAACGAAATGCATTTAGCATCTCCCTGGAAGAGCGACATAGCATATGATTTGAATAAATATTTACATTAGCATATATACAGACATAGTGTTTTTCCTGTGGGAGGAGTGTCCGGGGGGGGGGGGGGGGGGGGTGATTAGCAGTCACCGAGGTACGTTGTTGAGTAGAGTGACAGCCGCCGGGAAGAAGCTGTTCCTGGACCTGCTGGTCCGGCAACGGAGAGACCTGTAGCGCCTCCCGGATGGTAGGAGGGTAAACAGTCCATGGTTGGGGTGAGAGCAGTCCTTGGCGATGCTGAGCGCCCTCCGCAGACAACGCTTGCTTTGGACAGACTCAATGGAGGGGAGCGAGGAACCGGTGATGCGTTGGGCAATTTTCACCACCCTCTGCAATGCCTTCCGGTCAGAGACAGAGCAGTTGCCATACCATACTGTGATACAGTTGGTAAGGATGCTCTCGATGGTGCAGCGGTAGAAGTTCACCAGGATCTGAGGAGACACAGACTTGAGTTGACTTGAGAGATACAGCAAGGAAACAGGCCCTTTGGTCCACCGACTCCACACAGACCATCCATCACTCTGTGCACCAGCACTATACTACACACTAGGGACACTTTACAATTTTTAATGAAGCCAATTAACCTACAAACCTGTATATCTTTGCAATGTAAAAGGAAACCAGAGTGCTCGTAGAAAGCCCACAAGGTCACAGGGAGATTGTACAAACTGCGTACAGACAGCTCCAATTGTCAGGATCAAGCCCGGATCACTGGCACTGTAAGGCAGCTACTCTATGCTGTGCCACTGTGCCATCCCTATGTCCTCTGGTTCTTGAAATCAGGCCTTGCTTTGCAGGTGAAGCTTATAATATAAAAGGAAGCAGAAATAGTCAGTGATTTTTGACTGAAACTAGACTGGGGGGAAGCTTAGAACGAGCTATTTACATTGGGGGCTCATCCGGGATCTTAAAGGACCCCCACACACAGGTTTGCGATTAAGGGTGTAGAGTTGTCTCAATCGCGAGTGCAGAAATCGGCGTCACTGTGCGGTTTTCGCATTGATTTTTGGCACTTCGCTAGTCGGATCAGATCGACGTTCGCGGGCTTGGGAAAGATCGATCATAGAACAGAGTCCAGCAAGCACGGAGGGGTGAATAGCACTCTTTTAGGGTAGGGGCCCATAAAACAGGGTGAGGAGTTGCCCAAAAATCTTGGTTGTAGTTGGCAGACTGCAGCTGCTTAACGAGAGCCAAATGCGCTTCCAGGGTGAGGGGTGGCCTACTGTCCCAGATTTGTTGGGGTATTGAAATACAAGTTTGGTTTACAAGCGGTTAAACATTTGACCTGTCATTGCTGGGAGCGCAGATTGGAAAGGTGCGTTCCGAAAATCGGCATCGACTGCCAGCGCGAAGAGGCTGGGTGCTGGCACCCCGTGCCAAGCAGGTGTGCCTGTGTGAAGATATCTGAATCCCTCCCTGAAGTGATGGACGAAGAATCGCGTAAAGGCACTGGGCTCCATGGCTAGAGTATAGATGGGCTGGAAATACTCTAGGCCATTCAAGAATTCATTGTCCACCAGACCTGCGGTTGGAGCCTCCGAATCTCTGGGGTCAGGCCGCAGCCGCGCCGCCACCACAGCTCCTCCCGCTCCGAACTCGGCCAGCTCCGCGATGGTAAGTTTGTCCGCAGGCTCCGCGACTGGAGCCCCAGGTCGTTCCGGCTGGAGGCCGCTCCACGGAGCTAGGCCCCAACGACAACGGAGACCCGACAAAGAAAAGGTCGGGTCCACCATACAGGAAAAAGATTTAAAAGTTTCCCCCACCACCCCCCCCCCCCCCCCCCCCCCCCCCCCACCCCCCAGCCCCAGCCCCCCACACACGTACTCAGTTTAAAAAACCCACTATAACTACATTTAAACGAGACAAAAAATAAAAAAAGACAGACGGACTGCAGAGGCCATTGCGACGTGAGTCGCGCCGCCCACCCGACCAGTATTTGACCGATAGATCTAAATTGTTTAACCCTTGATAGTAAGGCGGCCTCTATTATCAAGGTGGAAAGAAATTGTCCCTAGATTCGGCATTCTTAATTCGATTTATGATGAAATTGACCACATATGGAAATTGGGTGATTAAATTTGAACAGCTCGGAATTCCACAGGAATTGGAATGGAACTGTGTTATCGAACACAAACCTGTGGAATGAGAAGGGTGAGATGGACCCTGAAATTTAAAATATTAACTTGAAGGTTGAGACTGAATTTGGTTGAATTGAAACATTCTTTATGGTTTGCTTTAAATGTCACACCTATAGGGAAATCTGGAGTGAACCCAGCTGAAATTTATATTAGAAACCATCATCAGATATACATTAAGGAACATTGTGTGAATACGGAGAGGGCTGATTAGTGTGGATCCAAGGATAGTAAAGAGTATATTATAGCGCAGAATATAGTAGAGATAGTTATAGTGAAATGGAAAAGGGATAGTATTGACAGAATAGGAATACAATGAATGTATGGGAAAGCATTAGTGCATGAATGGTAACTTGCTTTGTCACAAGTTTTTCAGGAATTATAGGTTATAGGTTCGACTATGGAAAGGGAAGAAAGAATCGGCAACAACACGGCTGGAGGGAATTCGCGCCCACGAAAACCCGGGAGGTGAAGACTCATCAGAGAAATTGTGAATCTACACCCATGAAAACTCGGGAAGCTTGATAAGATTCTGGGAAGAAACATCATCGTCTTGTTTTTGTTAATAGATGGAGAATGTAATAGTCACACATATGTATATCTGGTTATCTGATTATCTGATCATTTGGTTATCATAAATTATGGTTTATCATATGATGTTAATTCTGGCCAAATGGGAGAGGCGAGGACACTAAAATTGAGTAAAGGCTTCTGGGCTGCTAGGCCATTTGGTCAATTTAAAAGTGCCCTCTGCAGGAATAGGACAAGCTGCAGAATGGTGCCAGCTTGTCTAGAGCCTAGATAAGAGTTGCAGGAAGAGAATGGAACATCTGCAGATCCTGACAATTAGGTGTAAATTGCATGAAACGGATTGGGTGAAAGCAAACCAGACATATACATTGTAAATATTGTTGCAAAGCTTTACTTTGTTAGAAGGTACACAAAATTGCTGGAGGAACTCAGCGGGGTTACTTTGTTAGATGTTGATTGGGTTAAGCGTTGAGCCTTGTCTGGGTTTCTTGAATATCTAGGCACATGTTACATTATTCATCTCTGTTAACCTGCATCGAGAAACTTTGTCAGATACATTGTATTAGTCACTGTATTATTGGGTTGGGGAAATGTCTATCATGTACTGTGTTAATCGATATCAGTTATTGGACTGTATAGAGACCACCGCCATGTGGTTCGACCCCTCAAGGTTCGGGGAGCTATAAAACGCCGCTTCCATGAGGTCCTGTGTCGATTTTCTGGGAGAGCGCTTAGGACTGCGCGACCTTCTGGAGTGTCTCTGCTTGAAAGAGGCTAGGAGGGCTTGGCCAGGCAGATACGAGGATCGAACCTGCGGTGGTTAGGTATAGTAGTGGGAACTGTTATTGTGTTTTTCCAAAGTAAAGTTTAGATGCGCAAGTGCTTGTCTCAGTGGTTTTTGACTGAAACTAGACTGGGGGGAAACATAGAACGAGCTATATACATCATGGGGTGTCACCGGGGGCATGTCGCCAGGGTATCGCCTGTATGGTTGTGAGACGTCGCCAAGGGATCGCCTCTATGGTCGTGAGAGGTCACCTAGTCACCCAAAGAGTCGTAGTGTCTTTCTGGTCTCCGCTGAATTTTCAACATGTTTAAAACTTTCGGCGACTTATGAGGGGTGCCGGCAGTCGCCAAAAAAGTTGCAAAAGTGGGACAGGCCCTTAAGACATTGGTGAGACCACATTTAGAATATTGTGTTCAGTTCTGGGCACCTTGTTTTAGGAAAAATATTGTCAAGCTTGAAAGGGTTCAGAAAAGATTTATGAGGATGTTGCCAGGACTAGAGGGTGTGAGCTATAGGGAGATGTTGAGTAGGCTGGGACTCTATTCCATGGAGCGCAGGAGGATGAGGGGAGATCTTATAGAGGTGTACAAAATCATGAGAGGAATCGATCAGGTAAATGCACAGAGTCTTTTGCCCAGGGTATGGGAATCGAGGACAAGAGGACATAGCTTCAAGGTGAAGGGGAAAAGATTTAACAGCAATCCAAGGGGTAACCTTTTCACACAAAGGGTTGTGGGTGTGTAGAACAAGCTGCCCGATGAGCTATTTGAGGCTGGGACTATCCCATCGTTTAAGAAACAGTTAGACAGTTACATGGCTAGGACAGGTTTGGAGGGATATGGGCCAAACACAGGCAAATGGGACTAGGACATTGTTGGCCAGTGTGGGTGAGTTGGGCCGAAGGCCCTGTTTCCGCACTGTATCACTCTATGACTCTAATGGATTATGGTGGGATCAGTGTAAATGGGTGTTAATGGTTAGCATTAACTTGATGGGCCAAAGAGCCTTTTACTTTCTTTCAATCTGCCTCTACAACTCCATGAGTTGTATCTGGGACTGCATTTCTTGATAATGATAAATGTAGTAAACTTTCACTAAATATGAATCGCCATTTTAACTATTGGTAGTAGTAATTTATTGTCATGTGTACCAAGGTACAGCGAAAAGCATTTTGTTAGGCATTATCTAGTCAGTGAAAAGAATGTACATGAAGCCGTCCACAGTGAACAGATACAAGAAAAAGGGAATAACATTTAACGCAAGTTAAAGTCCAGTAAACCCGATTAAAGATAGGACGAGGGTCTCCAATGAGGTAGAAGAGAGTGTGGAGCAAGGACCTGCAAATGCTGGTTTACACCGAAGAAAGAGACAAAATGCTAGAGTAACTCAGCATCTCTGAAGAGAAGGAATGGTTGAAGTTTTGGGTCGAGACCTTTCTTCGCAATGAGAGTCAGGGGAGAGAGAAACTGGAGATATGTAAGGATACAGAGAGCATACAAGGTGTGAAAAGGACAGATCAAAATAGACGATGATCAAGGAATTATACAATGTTTAACTGTTGGCTGAGGGGAAGTTGACAATGAAGTATACAAAGAGTAACTTTAATTGGGAAGACAGTGAAACTAGTAGGAGACCTGGGCATGGGAGATAGGGATGGAGAGAGAGGGGAAGCAAGGTTTACTTGAAGTATGGGAGGTCAGGACCATTCTCTAGTTGGTGGTACGATGGTTCAGTTACCTATTCCTGTGGCATGATCATTTACAATGATTTAAATTTAATAATTAAGAATTTGGAAAGTTGTGTTGGACAGTTCTGTCTGAGAAAAATGCTGGGATTCAAATATTTCCAAACCCTCTATCAGAATCTCTCAGCCAGTCCATGCAATAGAAGATAAGAAATAATTATGGAACTTTAATTCCTGGTTGAAGACATTTCAGCTGAATAAGATAAATAATTCATGAATGTCAATAACTACCTCTCTCCCAATAGTGACAAAGATAAATTATCTGTTTGTTATGTCAATAAAAACTTAATCGAGCTCCTTCAGGTAATACAGTGGAGTGGTGCATGATAAGATAGAGATTGATGTTTAAGAAAGAATTGCAAATGCTTGAAAAATCGAAGGTAGACAAAAATGCTGGAGAAACTCAGCAGGTGAAGCATCATCTATGGAGAGAAGGAATAGGCGACGTTTCGGGTCGAGACCCTTCTTCAGACTGATGTCGGGGGGGGGCAGGAAAAAGAAAGGAAGAGGAGGAGACAGTAGGCTTGTGGGAGAGCTAGGAAGGGGAGGGGAAGGAGGGAGAAAGCAAGGACTATCTGAAATTTGAAAAGTCAATGTTCATACCACTGGGGTGTAAACTACCCAAGCGAAACATGAGGTGCTATTCCTCCAATTTGTGCTGGGCCTCACGCTGGCAATGAAGGAGCGCTGGGCCTCACACTGGCAATGGATTGAGATGCTTTCAATGGTGGAAGAGTTGAGTTGATTTTAGTTTGGAGCTAAAGTGTGGAAACAGACCCTTTGGCCACTGAGTCCGCGCTGCCCAACGAACACTATGTTCGCTAGTTCTATCCTACACACCAGGGCCAATTAATAGAAGTCAATTATCCTATAAACTTGCACGTCTTTGTAGTGTGGGAGGAAACCAGAGCACCCGGAGAAAACCCACACTGTCACAGGGAGAACGTGCAAACTTCATACAGACAGCACCCTTAGTCAGAATCAAACCCGGTTCTCTGGTGCTGTAAGTCAGCCATCAAACATTCCTCAAAATTTTAAATCTTGAAAGAGGACACCTGGGTGCAGAATAAGAGTGCATTCATTTAAAATGGAGTTATGCAGACATTTCTTCATGCGGTGAGACTTTGGAATTGTGGAAGTTAGATGTATTTAAGTGAATCACCTTTTGGTAAGATCAGGGAGTTGAGTGCTAAGGGGAACTGGTACAGAGGGGCTACAGAAGCTAGCCTAGATCAGGCACCATAATATTGAAAGGCAGGGAAGGTTTGAAGGGCTTGGTGACCCACCCCTGATTTTATTTTCTTCTTGTGAGAGATCAACATGTCTTCCATAGAATCTCAAGCCTTTAAACAATTGTTATTTCACCTGGGACGTCTGCTCCCACACTTTAACTCCCATTCCCATTCCCACACTGATCTTTCCATCCTGGGCCTCCACCACTATCACAGTGAGGCCAAACACAAATTGGAGGCACAGTACCTCATATTTTGCTTGAGCAGTTTGCAAACCAGTGATATGAATATTGACTTATCTACTTTCTAGTAACCCCTGCATTCCCTCTCTCTCTGCCCCTCCCCCACCCTCGTCGTCCTCCTTAGTTTCAGAATCAGTATCAGAATCAGATTTTATTCGCCAAGTAAGTTTTGCAACATATGAGGAATTTCACTGTTTATATCTACTCATTATCGCCTTTTCCGCAGCCAACAATGGCCAATTCTGGGATCTACATTTCTTCGAACTTCATTGCTGCCTTTGATTTGTTCTTTTCACACCTATCATTCATTTGTTCTTTGTGCCTTTTCATATCTCTGGTTTCCCTCTCCCCTGACTCTCAGTCTGAAGAAGGGTCTCGACCCAAAATGTCACCTATTCCTCTTTTTTTCAGAGATGCTGCTGGACCCGCTGAGTTACTCCAGCATTTCATATCTATCTCCTGCTTCCATATTTCTGACTTGGGAACAGCAGAATAATGGGGCCCTTTTCCAGTGGTAGAGGGAGAAAACCTAATGACCTTTGGAAGAAGCAGGAAGATACAGCAAGTGACATGTGTCCATGCTATTCGTGGGCCTAAAGGCAAGGCAAGGCAAGGCAACTTTATTTATATAGCACATTTCATACACGAGGCAGACTCAAAGTGCTTCACATAAAAACATGTCATACAATAAATGAAATAATAAAATGAAATAAAATAGAAGAACTAAAAGAAAAGAAAAGCAAAATTAAAAATGCATTATAAAAAGTGCAAAAGTTAAAAGTGCAATGTAGTTAAGATTTAGCTGAAAGCTAAAGTAAACATAAAAGTTTTCAGTCTTATTTTAAAAGTGGTCAAAGTTGAGGCAAGTCTTAAATCTTCAGGAAGTTTATTCCAGCTATTTGTTGCATAGTAACTAAATCCTGCTTTCCCATGTTTTGTATTTACTCTGGGAATCACTAGCAGATTGGTTTCAGAAGATCTTAGCGGTCTAGAAGGCTTATATAGTGGAAGCATGTCAGTGATATACTTTGGCCCTAAACCATGAAGTGATTTATAGGTGAGCAGCAGGATTTTAAAATCAATTCTCTGACATACAGGGAGCCAATGTAAGGATTTAAGAATCAGTGTAATATGCTCAAATTTTTTGGTCTTTGTTAGAACTCTAGCAACAGCGTTCTGAACAAGCTGTAGCTGCCTGACAGTTTTTTTTGGAAGACCTGCAAGGAGACCGTTGCAATAATCTAGCCTACTATTAATAAAGGCATGTACAAGTTTTTCTAAATCTTGAGCTGACATGAGTCCTCTTAATCTTGCTATGTTTTTGAGGTGATAGTAGGCCAATTTTGTTACTGATTTGATGTGACTGTCGAAATTTAAATCTGAATCCATAATGACCCCAAGATTTCTGGCTTTGTTTGAAGTTTTCAGGGACAGAGAGTGAAGGTGTTGGGTTACTTTAAGCCTTTCTTTTTTAGCACCAAAAACAATTATCTCCGTTTTGTCCTTATTTAGTTGGAGAAAATTTTGGCACATCCAGTCTTTGACTTGCTCAATGCACTGGCACAACAGATCTATGGGGCGATAGTCATTTGGTGATAGCGCTACATAGATTTGAGTGTCATCGGCATAGCAGTGGTGGTCAATATTATTATATTGCATGATTTGCCCTAGTGGGAGCATGTAGATGTTGAATAAAGAGGGCCCTAAGATCGAACCTTGCGGTGCTCCACACGTCACGTTGGTTGGTTCTGATACAAAGTCGCCAATGGAAACAAAATAGTTCCTATCTTGTAAATATGACCTGAACCAACTTAAGACTGTGCCTGAGAGCCCCACCCATTTTTCCAACCTGTCCAAAAGTATTGAGTGATCAACAGTGTCGAATGCAGCACTGAGATCTTATAGCATTAATATTGAAACTTTGCCAGAGTCTGTGTTAAGACGGATGTCTAAAGATAAATTATCTGTTCATTATGTCAACAAATACTCTTATCAAAGTTCTACAGGTGGACGGTGGAAAGGACATGATAGGGTGATTGTCGAGATGCTTTCACTAATGGAAGAGACTCGATGAAGGGGACCTGGATACAAAATAAGGGTCAATGCTATTGGTACATACCTTAGCCTAGACCAAGAAAGTCCTCAATGGTCAATAGTAGGGGTGCCAGAGGTCAGTGTACATGAGTAATCAGTCAACATTGTCTATGTCCTATCCATCATCTTTGTCCTTGTGTCCCTGGATTAATAGCATATTGATTTTTATGTTCTCAACCTTGTTCTTAAATCCATCCATGGCCTTATCTCCCCCTATCTGAGTAATCTCATAAATTCATAAATTCCTAAGATCATGTCACAGGAGCAGAATTAAGCCATTTGACCCATCAAGTCTCCATTCAATCATCGCAGATCCAACTTTCCCTCTCAATCCCATTCTCCTGCCTTCTCCCCATAACCCTTGACACCCGTACTAATCTAGAACCTATCAATCTCCACCTTAAAAATATCCATTGACTTGGCCTCCACACCCTTCTGGGCCAATGAATCTCATAGATTCACCACCCGCTGACTAAAGGAATACCTCATCTACTCCTTTCTAAAGGTCCATCCTTTTATTCTGAGTCTATGGCCTCTGATCCTAGACTTTCCCACTAGTTGAAACATCCTCCCCACATCTACTCTATCCAGGCCTTTCACTATTTGGTAAGTTTCAATGAGGTCCCCCCTCACCCTGTAATCTCCTCTGGCCAAATTTTTGTGCCTTCCACCACAGTGATGAATGCTGTGGTGGATGTTTGTGTTACAGTTTTATTGTGTGTTCTTTATTATTGTACTGCTGCTGACAACCCAAATTTCCACCAACCCTGGTTGTGTGGCAATAAATTATATCTATCTATCTATCTATCTATCTATCTATCTATCTAAATGTTATAGTCTGTCACAACTCTTCATCTCACTTAATTGCTCATCCTCGATTTTGAATGCTGCATTGTTTTCGAGACTGCACTCTGAGCTGATTGGGACCTCACTTTCTGAAATTACAGAGAGTTGTGGACACAGGCCAGACCATCACCCAAACCATTCCCCCTTCCATTGACTCCATCTCCATTTCATGCTGCCTTGGCAAAACCACCAGCATAATCAAGAACCCGTCTCACCCCAGTCACTTCCCTCTTCTCCCCTCAGGCAAGAGGTACAGAACTTTGAGAATGCATATCTCCAGATTCACAGTCAGTTTCTTACCAGCTGTTATCAGGCAACTGACTCATTGTCTCACCTGTTAGAGTGCGGTCCTGACCTCCCATCTGCCTCAATGGAGACCTTTGAACCACCTTAAATCAGACTTTATCAGATTTGATCTTGCACTAAATGTTGCACCCTTTATCCTTTATTTGTACGCTGTGGACGGCTTGATTGTAATCATGTATAGTCTTTTCTTTATAGATAGCACATGAACAAAACCTTTTCACTGTACCTCGGTACATGTGACAATAATAATAAACTAAAACTATAACTAAACTTAAACTAAACCTATCTCCTTTCAGGTACTACCTTAAACTGACCTATTTGAATGAGCATTTGGCAAATCCTCCTGATATCTCCTCATGGGCCATGGTGTCATAGTGATAATGCATCTGTTCGATATAATTTTCACAAATTGTCCCCAGAAGTGATTGCTTCTTTAAATGTGCTGTATAAATGGAAATTATTTAATTTAATTTTCCATTGACATTACAGTAATTCCCAATTATTTCTGTCCCTCCGATCTATTAAAGCTTTTTACTTATCTATCAAAATCCATAAAATAAAGGCAAGAGAATGGGGTTGAGAGGGAAAGAAACATCAGCCATGACTGAATGGCAGAGTAGACTTGATGGTCCGAATGGCCTAATTCAGCTCTTGTAACTTATGAACTTATGTCACAAGGAACAGCAGATACTAGAATCTTGAGAAAAACATAAGGTACTGAAGCAACTCAGCAGACCAGGCAGCATCTGTTGAGATAAAGGGACGGTGGACGTTTTGGGTGGATATCTTGCATGAGTCTCTCTTTCCACCCTCCCGACCTGTCCGCTTCCCCTTATATCCCTCCCTCTTTACATTTCACTCCTCTTCTCTCCTTATCTGACAGCCTTTTGTTTCCTTTTCACCTCCGGCCTTTGTCACTTACTCCACCCATGTGGCAATCAATCTCTAATTCTACCAGCTGCGCCACTGTACCATCAAAGCTGTTTGAAACTCACTCAGACTAATGTTCAATTAACAAGTAACATCCTGGAATTTGTTTACTGATTTAATTTAAGAATTCCCACAGTTTTTTGACTACCAAACATGCAGTAAATCCAACAGATACAACGAGCGAATCTCAACTCATCTTATTTTGCAGACTGTTCCATGATAACCTCCAAAAATCAATGAGCTGACAAGAGCATAAAGTTTGCAACCCATTCTGCATGTAAAAATCACTGGAAATGTTATGCTTTGTTATTTAAAGTGTTTTGGGTAGGAGGGTTTAATGGGGCACTAAGCCATAATTGCCGCTTAGCGATATTCCTGACCTGAAATAAAACTGACTTTATATGTGTGCCTTGTAATTCCCTCAAATATCTAATGGAAACGTAATACATTAAAAGGTGATTTCCATTTTATTTTCAAAGTTTGTTCAAGATTACAGTGGTGCAGCTGCTAGAGTTGCTGCCTCACAGCTGCAGAGACCAGGGTTTAACCCTGACCTTGGGTGCTGTCTGTGTGGAGCTTGCACGTTCTTCCTGTGACCATACGAGTTTCCTCCGGGTGCTCCAGTTTCCTCCCACATCTCCAAGATGTTGGGGTTTGTAGGTTAATTAACCACTGTAACTTACCCTTGGTATAAATGAGTGGTGGAATCTGGGAGGAGTTGATGGGACTGTGTACAATAAAATGGGTGAGGGTAGGGTTGGAGAAAATGTGTTTGTTTAGTTTAGTTCAGTTTAGTTTAGTTTAGTTTAGTTTAGATTAGAAATACAACTTAGAAACAAGTCCTTTGGCCCACTGAGTCCATGCCGACCAGCGATCACCCATACATTAGTTCAATGTTATCCCACTTTTGCATCATACCCACTTAGGACAATTTACAGAAGCTTATTAACCTTCATACTTGCACGTCTTTGAAATGTGGGAGGAAACCGGAGCACCCGGAGAAAACTCATGTGGTCACGGAGAACATAAAACTTTGCACACACAACACCCGTGGTCAGGATCAAACCCGGGTCTCTGCCATTGTGAGGCAGCAACACAACCATCTGCGCCAACGCGCCACACTGTGCATTCTGTGGATTCTGTGGACGATAGGGGCCTACTATATTTCCATCTGTATCTCTCTATTGGTCTATGATATTTTAGCATTATCTAAACTCATGTGTTGGCCTTGATTTACTTTTCATGCCACTGTGCTGCACCATATGGTTGATGTTCAGAATTGACTTATTGGGCCAAAGGGCCAACTTCTGTGCAGAACCAGGGGCTACAGTCTTAGAATAAAGGGGAGGTAATTTAAGACTGAGGTGAGAAAAAACTTTTTTACCCAGCGAGTTGTAAATTCCCTGCCACAGAGGGCAGTGGAGGCCAAGTCACTGGATGGATTTAAGAGAGAGTTAGATAGAGCTCTAGGGGCTAGTGGAGTCAAGGGATATGGGGAGAAGGCAGGGATGGGTTATTGATAGGGGACGATCAGCCATGATCACAATGAATGGCGGTGCTGGCTCGAAGGGCCGAATGGCCTCCTCCTGCACCTATTTTCTATGTTTCTATGTTTCTATCTCCCCCTGACTCTATGACTTATAAACACTTTGGGAACTTCAGGTATAAGAGGCGGCACGGTGGGGCAGCAATAGAGATGCTGCATTACAGTGGCAGAGACCCAGGTTCGATCCGACTACGGGTGCTGTCTGTACGAAGTTTGTACGTTCTCCCAGTGACCGTGTGGGTTTTCTCCAGGAGCTCCAGTTATCCCCCTCAGGTTTATATGTTAATTGGCTTCAGTAAAATTGTAAATTGTCCCTCGTGTGTTGGATAGTGTGGGTGTACGGGATGGACTGAAGGAGCTGTTTCCATGCTGTATCTTGTCTAAAGAGATGTTGGAGTGTAAAATTGACCCAAGTGCTCCAATACAAAAGCAAACCAATATTCCAAACCAATTTTTCAACTGTGACATATCTACCAAAATTTCTAAAAAATAATAATTTACTGTTGAAGCTTATTACGAGCCATCAGTGTGAAGTGTGAAGTGGTTTATTTTTCATGCCGAGAGAGGAGTTAGTAATGACTCTCTCAAGAGAATACCATATGGTCTAAAATTACCCATTCCAATTTTTTTAGTGCTTTCCCTGCCTTGACTTCAGTTGGGGTGTGCTTACTTGGGGATATCCCTGATAAAGATCCAAGCCTGTCTGGTCCAAATCTAATTCCTCTTCAGTGAAGAAAGCAGAATCTCACTGAAGTTCCCTTATGTTGCAACAAATTGTACAGTGAAATCCTCATAAGCATATGATTGGATTTCCATAGAAATTGTGCTTTTATTGAGACCAAATATGAACAAAACCATGGCTGAAATATTGCAATTTACAAATCTATCATATCATATACTTATTAAAACTCTGATCTTGTACGTGCGTATATGTGTGTGTATATGTGGTTCAGGCACGTGCTGTCAGGGTGGGCAAGGTACGCACTGCCTACCCTGACAAAAATTATGAAATGGTAATTATTAAATATAAATAGTAAAAGCATGGGAGAATTATGCCTATCTAAGAGATTGATCTCTTAGGTAGGCATAATTTTCCGTGGCTTTCAACCGGAGCACATGTAACATGCAAAGGTCTGTGCAGCTGACGTGCCGGTGGCGTTGCTTGAAGCCGTCAATCTCAAGGGGAGCTGAAGGCAGCAGAAATTCTGCCTTTGCAGTACTGCGCATGCGCAGCGCAAGGTTCTTGGCGGGTCTTTCAAATATGGATTGTCATTATGTTAAATGTATCTTAGGAAAATAAAGAGAAGAATGGAGTTCATGTACCGATAATGTGGTAAATACATTTCTTGGTGCTTTATGTTTTTAAACACCGTATTTCCCGGGGTGGGGGGTGGGGGGTGGGGGGGAGAGCTCCTTTCACAGTGTTTGGGGAGTCTGGCCAGGGGTAAAGTTGCGGGGAGGGCAGGAGCATTGTGAAGGAGGGGATCGGGGCCAGTAACCCACTTGCCACGCTCCGGGCACAGAGCCACCGCATTGTGGCTGGGGAGTGAATTAGCTCGGATGGCTGCAAGTTGCCGCCGGGACCGGACAGCCCCTTCTGTTAGTCCCCGCACACCTCTGGCAGTGCTCTCTGAAGACCTCTCCTGCCGCTCGCCGGCCTCGCTCATGTCAGTCGCTTCCCGCAAATCCTTAAATTCCGACAGCGTGCTCAAGGGACCAATTGAGGTTACTTAATTTTATTTTTTATTTTTACGGAAGATTTTTTTTAAAAAGCCGACTGACTGCCTACCTTGAGTAATTACTCACGGCATGTGCCTGATGTGGTTGTCTTTACATCTTCGCAAAAACAATATGCGGTAACAATTTCATTTTTGCATTTTCCGATTGAGATTTTTCCTCTCAAGGCCGGGAACACCTTATCTGAACATTTTATGCTTTATTTCTCGACATTACTGATTAAAGTTTTTTTTTAAATCAATATACCTTTAATTTCAAATCGAACAGCTACAACTGATGATGTCACAATGGCTCGACTAGCAGGGGGAGGGTGAATTGCTATTGCAAAATGCAGAACAAGTGCAATTGGAATTTTTTTTAAAGGTCATTGCTGAGGAGGGCAAGGGGTGTGCTGGAATCTTACGTTTCAGAATGGCTTGAGATGGAGGACCACGCCTCCCATAGGGGCTGCGGATAGGGAATGGGTGTGTCGGGTTAGCAGACCCACTTGGTCCAGTATCACTCCTCCCTTTGTTCTCAACATTCTAAATTTCCCTGTGTATGCAGGGTCATGTTGGCTTTCTTTTAATCTCCTTAATTTTTATCTTCGTCCAAATCGCTTGGCCACAACCTTCCCATTTTCACACATGCTACTCACATTTTTTCCTTTGACGGGATAAACATCTTCCAGTCGCATTCCAACCTATATTTCCGAAGTTGTTTAAGTTTTAAATGTTTATTTTTTTAAATTAACTGCTTTTCAGTGGGAGACACTTGCAGCACCTTCCATTGACGATGTCACAGTGCCATCTCACAGTCGAATCACAATGACATCACAATGGGACAGGGGTGTGAGATTGCAACCTTCACGTGTTTCCACGAATGCAATCAACCTGGCGTGCACAACCAAATAAGATCAAATAGAACAAGTTGTCCTACCCCTCCCTCTCTACACCCTCCCCCTCTCTTCCCCTCTTTCATCTCTGCCCCCCTTACCCTCTCTACCCCCCCTTTCTCTCTAGGGATTGGTGAGTATTGAGACCTATGTGGTGGAGTATTGCATTCGGGCCCAGCCCTCCCCTGTAATGCCGCGCGCCACCCACCTCCCCCTCCCATTACCTTCCCTACCCCTCACCCTCTCCCTCTCTACCCCCTCCCCCTCCCTCTCTACCCCTTCCATCTCTAACCACGCCTGTGCAGTTGGGGGGCTATGTGTGAGTGGATAGGGTGGGGTAATGGAAGAAAAGTAGCAAATGAGTAATATTAATGTAATATCAAGGGGGGATTAGAGTGTGCCTGTGGGGGATGGTTAGTGTATCTGTGTGTGACGCCGCAGGCCACCCCCTCCCCCACAACCGTGCATTGAGGGGATGGGACTCAACGGGTCCCACTTGGTCAAGTATCCTATTAAATTACGTACAGACAGCACCTGTACTCAGGATCGAATCCTGGTCTCTGGCACTGTAAGGCAGCAACTCTACCGCTGTTCCACTGTGCTCCCCTAACTTCTATTTACTTCACCACAGCCTATCGCTACAAAATTGTCTTAACTCTTCTTCTCTTCTGCTCCTTTCCTTTGCCTTGATCTTAGTCTCTTCACCCAGTGATCTTGTGATAAGATTCCCAATCACCGCACAAAGGCGAGAACGCTCAAATGTTGCGCAAAATCAGATTAGAAATGTTTATTCACTCTCTCATACCCGGTTTAGGTTTATTATTGCCATGTGTACAAAGGTACAGTGAAAACCTTTGGTTTATATGTTATCCAAACAGATCAGATATAACATACATAACTACAATCGATAATTTATAGGTCATTATAGGCTCCACCCTTCTTTGGTCATCTGATTTATTCTGGCTTTTTCCTACCTCCAGTTCCTCCGGCCTACTTTCAGTCTGAAGAAGGGTTCTAACCCATAACTTCACCTATTCCTTTTCTCCAGAGATGCAGCCTGATCTGCTAAGTTACTCCAGCACTTTGTGTTTATCTTGTTCATCACAAATACAAACGATAGAGCAAAAGCAAAGATACATAGTGTGGAATAGAGTTCTCAGCTTTATTGCACATCTATCTTGTTTAGAGATGCAGCATGAAAACAGCCCCTTCAGCCCACCGAGTCCATGCTGACCATCAATCACCATTCACATTAGTTTTATGTTTTCCCATTTTCTCATCCATTCCCTACTCACTAGGGATAACTTACAGGAGCCAATTAACCTGCCTGACTTTGGGTGTGTGGGAGGAAACCTGAGCACCCGGAGGAAAACCATGTGATCACAGGGCAAACATGCAAGCTCCACGCAGACAGCACCCGAGGTCAGAATCGAACCCTCTGCTGCTCCATGGACAAAATCCAATATCCTCAATGCCCTCCGATTAATCTCTACCTGTCAGCTTTTCCCTCAAAAAACTTGTGTGTGCTTTCAAACTTCATTGTACTGACATTTTCTTTATAGAATCATTTTGAAAAAGGCACTTTATTTGAGTGTCTGTTTCTCTTTGTCCCACTGCCTCCCTTGTGCTTTCTTTTCATGTTTTAAAATTCCAACAAACTAAATCTCCATCTTGTAACTATTAACAATTCCCAGCGCCTTTTTTTGTCAATGAAACAGAGGCAACACCCAGACAGAATCAGCTGACACCAAAGATTGGTTGCTTTGGATGCAAAAAAAATCTTTGTCTGGGTCTCTCTTTTTATTGCTGTCTTTCTTTCTTTTGTTCACTCTTTCTCTTTTTCTGTCTGTTTTGTTTCTCTCTTTCTCTATCAGTCTCTCTCCTTCTTTGTCTCTCTCTATTTCCTGTCTCTCTCTGCTCTTTCTCACTCTCCCTCACGTTGTCTCTCACTTTTAGTCTCTCTCATTACACATATCTACACATACATTTCCTTTCACTCTCGTTAATCTAATGTCAACCTTGTTCTCACTCAGTTTAGCATGCTGAAGTGCATTGAACAGAAAGCACACTTACAATGGCTGCTGGCTCTTGGTGAAAGCATTCATTGTCCTTCTCTCTTGCTCCTTCACTATCGCTGTGTAAAATTCTCCTCATCGTGTGTTTATTCAGTTCACAATCAAAACTGTCCCCACTTCCATGCAGTGGGATCTGGATTAGAATATAGAACATTGAACAAGAACAGGCCCACCAGCCCACAATGTCTGTGCTGAACATAATGCCAAGACCATCTCTCATCTGCCAACATAGAATCCATTCCTTGTATATCCATGTGCCTATCCAAAAGTCTCTCAAATGGTAATATAGAAATAACTGTTGCACAAAAAATATTTCTCCTGTTCTCCCTTCTTGTACTTGGGCCAGGTATATTTCTTTTTCTCTTCAGTCTAGTAAAGGCTGGCAATGACTTTCCTTCTTTTCCCTCGATCTAGCTCTATGTCTATCCATGGCATTTAAAAAAACTCAACAAGTCAGGCAGCACCTGTGGAGGCAGAGAGATGCTATATCATCTGTGCTATAGTCACCCATTGTCACTTACCCTTGATAATTCAACCCTATTCTCTTCTCTACAACAGTCAGTTATATGTTTACTTTACAGTTTTCACATCACCAGTAATAGAGTGTACAATCATACAGCATGGAAACAGGCCCTTCGGCTCAACTTGCCCATGCCGACCAAGATGTCCCATCTACACTTGTCGCACCTGCCCACATTTGGCCTACCAAACCTTTCCTATCCATGTACTTGTACAAATGTATTTTAAATGCTGTTACAGTACCTGCCTCAACTACCTCCTCTGTCTGCTTGTTCCACATACCCACATCTCTCCGAGTGAAAAAGTGTCCCTTAGGTTCTTATTAAATCTTTCCCCTCTCACCTTGAACCTATGTTCTCAGGTTTTTAATTCCCCTACTCTGGATAAAAGACTCCTATGCTTTTACCTCATCTATTCCCCTCATGATTTTATACACCAAGATAAATCATCCCTCAGCCTCCTGCACTCCAAGGAATAAAATCCAAAGATCATACTCTAGGTTACCAGCGATTCCCTTTACTCAAATGTGACATTTTCTTTCTCTGAATCAATATTCTATCCCCAAATCCACCTTGTTTGACAATCATCCCTCATTAGCTCATCCTGAGTGAATGATTAATATCCAGTTTGGAAAATTAAACTTCATTAATGCAATCTGTACAGATTTAATTGATATTTCTGCCCTATTATCCGTCTGTTTCACATTTAACACAGTTCCAGCTGACACTACACCTGGCATCTGACCCCTGAGACTGTAACGAGAGCCTAGTTCAAACGCTTACCCTGCATTTAGCATTTTATCTTGACTTAATTGCCCATTACATTCTGCTTCTCAAAATTGATCAATATTAATAATGTTACTACATGGAATAATTGATTTAAAAACGGAATACATCTTTTGCCAAGGCTCCACATGGCAGTCCAATCCAGAAGGGTAAGTCACAAGGGATTTGAGGTGAGGTAGAATACTGGAGGGACTTGACCCAAAAACTCGTAGCAGCCCCAAAAGTGGAGAAGCTCCAAGTGCGCCATGACCTACAGGGGGAGCTGTCGAGCTGGCCCCTGCTCGTTGGACCCGGCGGGCCGCTGTCTGGAAGGGGGAGACTGCCAAGCCATCAGCTGCTTGTTCCCCAAAGAACAGAGGAGGGAGCCGGTGATGAAAACAGGCACGAAGGGTGAAGAGCGAGGCCAATAGGAGAAGAGAGAGAACCGGGGTCTGGCCCCCCGGGGAACAAAGGTGGATGGGTGAGGAGAGGGACATCAGTTCACTGGTCGATTCACATGATCAAGGGAAAGCGAAGGCTGGAGGCTTGCGACTTGCCTGGAACTGGCACCGCTCATAATACCACGAGCATGGACTGGTCTCTGAAAATAGTACAAAAACAGGGTGCCTCTTGCATACAGGATCAGGGTAATTCTGTGCATTTGGCTAGTTGGGGATATACCTGGGTATGACAATTACCAGAATATTTGCAATAAACAAATTTCACTGTGCATTTAACTATGCACGTTGCACATGTGACAATAAAGCACCATTGAACCATTGAACATTTGAAAATGTTGTCCGTCTATTCCCTCCACTGGTGCTGCCTGACCCGTTAAGTTCCACCAGCACTTATAGAGAGGGAGAGGGAGAAAGAGTAAGAGAGAGAGAGAGAGGGTGAGAGAGATGGGGAGAGAGAGAGAGAGAGAGGGGAGGATTGCCTGGAATGGAGGGCTGTAGTTATAGTGGCCGGCACAGTGGCACAGCAGTAGAGTTGCTGCCTTCAATCCTGACCATGGGTGCTGTCTGTACAGAATTTGTATGTTCTCCCTGTGACTGCATGGGTTTTCTCCAAGTGCTCAAGTTTCCTCCCAACTCCAAAGATGTGAAGGTTTGTAGGTGCATTGGCCTCTGTAATTTGTCTGTAGTGTGTGAAATAGAACTAATGTATGGGGTGTAAGGTGCTCTAAGGCACCCACCCTACCGCTGTGCCATGTGCAGACCCGTGTCCACAAACATCTCACCTTCCTGACTCAAAACTGAGATTACCTTGATCGCATTTTGTTCATAGAATGAACTCTGAAAAAGTTTTTTTAAATATATGATTCATAGATTTAAAACCTTAAATTGGATTTCATGTATTTGCATTAAAAAAATGCCACGAGGAATAATGATCCATATTCCAACCATATGCCTGGTACTTCATGTCAATGTGGGCATAAAAACAGATTCTAAAAGTAACTTTTAAATAAGATTTTCCAACCAAAATTCTTCCCTTGCGGAATATTTCTGAAATATTATAGATTTGCAGATAAATAAATAAACATGCCAACCTGCACAATTTTAAAAGGATAAATTGGGTATCTGAGTAGGGGGATTATCAGGTTAGAGGATTATAAGGATGGCTCATAATTAGTGCCAGCCTTGCCAGTGACAGCTATATCAATTTGTAAACTTACCTTTAGAGGCAAATCTGCCAGTGGTATCATGCCACTCAGTTGATGGGGTACTATACTCATCAATTGATGGTATATTAATGATTCATTTGATGGTATATTATGCCAGTCAGTTGATGGTGTATTAATGATTTTTTTGACGGTATATCATGCCAGTCAGTTGATGGTGTATTAATGCCAGTCAGTCGACAGTGGGTCTCAAGGACATTGCATCATCTGTCAGAACAGGAAGGTTAACATTGTCCTCAACCTCAATCCATACAGTCATAGAGGCATACAGCAAGGAAACAGGCGCTTCGGCCCAATTTGCTCATGCCGACCAACATGTCCCATCTACTCTAGTCCCACCTGCCTGCATTTGATTCATATCCCTCTAAACCTATCCTATCCACGTACAACGTCTAAATGTTTCTTAAATGTTGCGATAATACCTGCCTCAACTACCTCCTCCAGCAGTTCGTTCCACATATCCACAACCCTTTGTGTAAAAAAAGCTACCCCTCAGGTTCCCATTAAATCTTCCCCCTCCCCTCACCTTAAACCTGTGTCCTCTGGTTCTCGATTCCCCTACTCTGGGAAAAAGACATTTACTGGATCTATTCCTCGCATGATTTTGTACACATCTGTAAACATTTTTGTCCAACTGGCTTCTCCAAATTCCTTGAACTATCTCAGCAACCTGTCTACTGCCTTGCATTTGTACAAGATATAGGCTGTATTCTGCACAGTGATAAGCTGTGGGATTTAATTTAAAAAAATCAATATAGTGGTGAGTCTGAATTGCCAAAATCCTCTGTGAATTAGCAAAATGCTTTGTGAATGCTAGCTCCCCCAAGGAACAAAGGTGGACGGGTGAGGAGAGGGATATTGGATGCTGGTTGACCAAGGGAAGGCAATGGCTGGAGGCATGCAGCAGCCTGGGGCTTGCATGATTTCTCATAACAACTGAAGCAGGAACAGGTCTTAGAAAATGGCGGCAGACACAGCACCTCTTGCATGAGAGCTCAGTAGACTATTTCTGTACAATTGTTAATCAGGGTGATACAATGATACTCTACCGAACTGTTTGTAAGAAAATAATTTCACTGTGCGTTTGCACTTTGCACATGTGACAATAAAACAAAATTGAACCATTGAATCCCCCCCTGCTTTGGGTATGTGTGGAGTCAAATGAAAAAGCCCCAGCTTCTACCAAATCTCATGATCTGGGTCTGGAGTAGCCTCAACAGTGAACATTGAGCTGGAGATGTGGTCACATTATTCAGTTTCTGCAACCTACATTTTCATTGTCTGTCAGTCTGCATGGAAACCCTGCAGTCAATCCCGCTGTTGACATGTTTATGTGCTGGCAAACGTGATATTATCAATATCAACACATATATCAAATGTGATTATATCAACATGTGATTTGATCATTATCAATATCAAACATGTTTTAATCAATATCAAATGTGATTTTATCAATATGAAGTATGATTTCATCAATATCAAACATGATTTTATCAATATCAAATGTGATTTCAATATCGATATCAAATGTGAGTTTAACAATATCAAATGTGATTTTATCAGTATCCAATGGGCTTTTAGTAATATCATCTATGCACATGTCCAATCTTATACTAAATACTAGACTAAGTGCGACCCGTTGGGTCCCAGCTTCACACAGGAGGGCTGGTCCGCCAATGCAATACTGTACTTCTCCACCAATTCCAATATTGGTGGCCAGTGGGGAGGAACTTTCTGGAGTGCTAGTATGGGTGTTGTGGGCTGAAGGGACTGGTTTCCAGAGGGCCAGTATGGACATTGTTTGCCAAATGGATTCTTGGGCTGGCGGCTCAGTCATTCAAGTCTGGTGCGCTGGCAGCTCACATACTCATGGCTGGTGGGCTGGCAGTTGACTCACGGCTATTCCTTGAAATTCCATTTCGAGCAGGGTGCAAGGCCACCAAACTCAAGTGCAGTTTCATGCCACTTCAGGCAGGGTGCGAGGCCACCAAACTCAAGTGCACTTTTCAATAAGGCAGCACCCACTTTTCAATAAGGCAACACCCACTTTTCAATAAGGCAACACCCACTTTTCTATAAGGCAACACCCACTTTTCAATAAGGCAACACCCACTTTTCAATAAGGCAGCACCCACTTTTCAATAAGGCAACACCCACTTTTCAATAAGGCACCACCCACTTTTGAATAAGGCACCACCCACTTTTTAATAAGGTCACACCCACTTTTCAATAGGGCAAAAAAAAAATTTCAATAAGGCAAAAACCACTGTTGCATTTTCAAACCCAAAACAGCTTTTGCGTTTTCAAACCCAAAATCAGCTTTTGCGTTTTCAAACCAAAAAACAGCTGTTGCGTTTTCAAACCAAAAAACAGCTTTTCTGTTTTCAAACCAAAAAACAGCTTATGCGTTTTCATACCAAAAAACACCTTTTGCATTTTCAAACCAAAAAACACTTTTGCATTTTCAAACCAAAAAACACTTTTGCATTTTCAAACCAAAAAACACTTTTGCATTTTCAAACTACATTTTCAAACCACATTAAGGGCACTGACAGGTCAGTAAAACCACTCACAGTTTAGTAGACATGTGTTCAGTATTATTCACAGCTCAGACAGAGTGCTGTGACCTCTCCCTCCCGCATCTTGCAGAAAACTGAGGCACATCCACACTTCCGGGTTTTATAGCCCCTCCCCCTCCCTCCAGAAGGGGCTTGGCCTTCATGGCGTGATTGACAGGAGAGAGAATCTCAACAATTCTTAAACATTAATGTGTTTTATTTTTAATCGATGGGAAAAATCCTCTTGTCCTGCGCAGTGGAGGGGGACTCTGAGTAAGGTGGCCAAAATCACAGCCGTAAGTGGTAGTGTTTTTTATAAAATAAATATGCAGTGCAAACAGGAAGTGGTCAAGATCAGAGTTTTAATTATATAGATTATCAATGACAATTAATTTTCAACAACTACCGGATCAGAGTTACCATAAAGTTAAGGTGGGGGTAAAATCATTTGTAGAATTATTTTAGCTCAAGAGATGCAGTGGGCAAGAAGAAGTTTTTTCTGATTGGAAGATACAGCATGGAAACAGGCCCTTCAGTCCACTGTGTCAATGCCAATCACACTGGTTCTATGTTATCTCAAATTTCGCATCCCTACACACTAGGGGCAATTTTACAGTGGCCAATTAACCTATGAATCCGCATATCTTTGGAATGTGGAGTGGAAACCGGAGCACCCGGAGGAAACCCACAGGGTCGCAGGGAGAATGTGCAAACTCCACACAGACGGCACCTGAAGTCAGGATTGAACCCGGGTCTCTGGCGCTGTGAGGCAGCATCTCTGCCAGTGGCACCACTGTGCCACTCAAGTTTATAAAGGCATGAAAATCAGAGGAGGGCAGAAAGAGTGGATCCTTAAAAAAACACTGATAAACGTGAAGTGATCAGTTTGATTGAAAGCGCAGCGTTCATAAGCAAATAAATCTCTACATTTCACAGTTGTCGAGGAGCTGCCAAAGCTCCATGGCACTAATCATTGAGTACAATGTAAGCTTAATAGCACATCCTCATTCACACCATAATTAGATCACTAAAATTGGTCATTTAAATTATAGATATAGCCTTTGTGTATAATATCTTTCTACGTCCGATTAAGAAAGTGAATGAAAAATTACAGTTATTAATATTTTACAGAAGATTATATCAAGTACAGTGCCCTCCATAATGTTTGGGACAAAGACCCATCATTTATTTATTTGCCTCTGTACAGCACAATTTGAGATTTGTAATAGAAAAAATCACATGTGGTTAAGGTGCACATTGTCAGATTTTATTAAAGGCCATTTTTATACATTTTGGTTTCACCATGAAGAAATTACAGCTGTGTTTATACATAGTCCCCCCATTTCAGGTCACCATAATGTTTGGGACATGGCTTCATACTGTTGGTGTTTGTAATTGCTCAGGTGTGTTTAATTGCCTCCTTAATGCAGGTGTCAGGGAGATCTCAGCACCCAGTCTTTCCTCCAGTCTTTCCATCCCCTTTGGACATTTTCATTGCTGTTTATCAACATGAAGATCAAATTTGTGCCAATGAAAGTCAAAGCAGCCATTATGAGACTGAGAAATAAGAATACGACTGTTAAGAGACATCATCCATACCTTAGGCTTACCAAAATCAACTGTTTGGAACATCATTAAGAAGAAAGAGAGCACTGGTGAGCTTACTAATCGCAAAGGGACTGGCAGGCCAAGGAAGATCTCCACAGCTGATGACAGAAGAATTCTCACTATAATAAAGAAAAATCCCCAAACACCTGTCCGACATATCAGAAACGCACTTCAGGAGACAGGTGTGGATTTGTCAATGACCACTGTCCGCAGAAGACTTCATGAACAGAAATACAGAGGATACACTGCAAGATGCAAACCACTGGTTAGCCACAAAAATAGGATGGCCAGGTTACAGTTTGCCAAGAAGTACTTAAAACAGCTACTACAGTTCTGGAAAAAAGGTCTTGTGGACAGATGAGACGAAGATTAACTTATATCAGAGTGATGGCAAGAGCAAAGTATGGAGGAGAGAAGGAACTGCCCAAGATCAAAAGCATACCACCTCATCTGTGAAACACGGTGGTGGGGGTGTTATGGCCTGGGAGTGTATGGCTGCTGAAGGTACTGGCTCACTTATTTTCATTGATGACACAACTGCTGATGGTAGTAGCATAATGAATTCTGAAGTGTTTAGACACATCCAATCTGCTCGTTCAAACAAATGCCTCAAAACCCATTGGCCGGCGGTTCATTCTAAAGCAAGACAATGATCCCAATCATACTGCTAAAGCAACAAAGGAGTTTTTCAAAGCTAAAAAATGGTCAATTGTTGACTGGCCAAGTCAATCACCTGATCTGAACCCAATTGAACATGCCTTTTATATGCTGAAGAGAAAACTAAAGGGGACTAGCCCCCAAAACAAACATAAGCTTAAGATGGCTGCAATACAGGCCTGGCAGAGCATCACCAGAGAAGACACCCATCAACTGGTGATGTCCATGAATCGCAAACTTCAAGCAGTCATTGCATGCAAAGGATATGTAACAAAATATTAAACATGACTACTATCTATATAACTAAAAGTCTCATCTTGACCACTACCTGAATGCGCTGTATATTGATTTTAGAAAAAACGCTACCCTTTATCGCTATGATTTTTGGCCATCTTACTCACAATCCTCCTCCGCTGAGGCAGTCCCAAGGATTTTTCCAATTTATGAAAATTAAAAAAGTTATGAATGTTTAATAAATCTTGAGATCAGCTGATTGGTCCTCTCAACTGTCAATCACCATGATGAAGGTTACGCCCCTTCCAGTGGGGGTGGGGGCAGGACTATAAAACATCGGATGACTGGACGTGAGTCAGTCACTGGAAGATCGCAAGGGAGAGTCCACAACTGTGATTCTGCTGTGAGTCAACTGAACTGTGAGTCTACTGAACTGTGTAGACACTTGCAATAAATGATTTGTTAGCCCTTAATGAAAATGAGATGAGTTGTTTGGCCTGCCCTGTGCTTGAAACTGAAATGGCAATGGAAATGAAATGAAATGAAAATGAGATTAGTTGTTTGACCTGCCATGTGCTTGAAACTGAATTGAAATGGAAATGAAATGAAATGAAAATTAGATGAGTTGTTTGGCTAGCCCTGTGCTTGAAATTGAAATGGAAATGCAAATTAAATGAAATGAGTTGTTCGGCCTGCCTGAAACCACTCATTTCGGCCCTCATGACCCCTATTAGCCGAGAAAGCAGTCGCTTTTGCCCAAAATGCCCGTATTAGCACAGGAAGAGCATTTTGGTCCAGAAGGCCCATGCCAGGCCAGGAAAAGTCCAGAAAAAAATGTCTTTCACTGAGATTTCACTTATTTTTTTTTAAATGTGTCCCTTCAGCCCATCAGGTATGTGCTAGCCCAGGAGGAGTCCCTTCGTCCCATCAGTAAGTATTTCCCTGCAATTATTAAACCTCACCCCAGTATTTCTTTCTCTTTCCCTTCATTGGCACCCTGTGAGATCCAGGCCAGGATAGACTTTCCTCCTTCATTGCCGTGATCTGCAGAAATAGATGAAAAATGTCTAAAGTTGATTCTCCACCCTCTCCCTCTACTCTGTCACAGGGTCTCTCACCTGTTTTAGGCAGAGTTTCTGGCAGTTTCTGAGCTGCCAGCCCACCAGGCCTGAGTGACTGATCTGCCAGCCCACCAGGCCTGAGTGACAGAGTTGCCAGCCCACCAGGCCTGAGTGACTGAGCTGCCAGTCCAGCAGGCCTGAGTGACTGAGCTGCCAGCCTAGCAGGCCTGAGTGATTGAGCTGCCAGCCCACCAGGCCTGAGTGACTGAGCTGCAAGCCCACCAGGCCTGAGTGACTGAGCCGCCAGCCCACCAGGCCTGAGCTGCCAGCCCACCAGGCCTGAGTGACTGAGCTGCAAGCCTACCAGGCCTGAGTGACTGAGCCGCCAGCCCACCAGGCCTGAGTGACTGAGCTGCCAGCCCACCAGGCCTGAGTGACTGAACTGCCAGCCCAAGAATCCATTTGGCCCACAATGTCCATACTAGCCCTCTGGAAACCAGTCCATTCAGCCCACAATACCCGTACTAGCGCTCCAGAAAGACCCCCCCCCCCCCCACCACACCCCCCACCCCCCACTGGCCACCAACATTGGAATTGGTGGAGAGGTGGTTTATTAAGTTGGGGGACCAGCCCTCTGGTGTGAACATGGGATCCAACGGGTTCCACTTAGTCTAGTTATCTTTTATATGACATCGCTGTGTCCCAAACATTATGGTTGCCTGAAATGGGGGGACTATGCATAAATACTGCTGTAATTTCTACATGGTGAAACCAAAATGTATAAAAATGGCCTTTATTGAAATCTGACAATGTGCAGTTTAACCACATGTTTTTGTTTTTTTATATTACAAATCTCAAATTGTGGAGTACAGAGGCAAATAAATAAATAATGGGTCTTTGTCCTAAACATTTCAGATATGATTCATTATGTGCATTATTAGCTTTGTTTTCTGTTAGTTTTGCTGATACTAATTGTCAATGTCAAACATATTGGATCGTTTTGTTCCACTGATAGTCGGTAATGTGCAAAATGGTGGTTCATTGCAATTTCATCAAATGGGCTTTTCTGGAACTGCCGACGTTTCAATTAGGCTATAATGAGATGATACTGTGAGCATTGTTGTAAATATCCTAACATTTATCTGTTGCCATTTCATGAACCCAGGCTAAATCTTTCCATGATTCCTATCCTAGACCTCTCAATAGATATCCTGAAATAATTATCTATGTTGCCAGGTTAATTTAGTTTATTTTTCTTTATTATTATTGCCACTTGCACTGACGTACAGTGAAAAGCTTTTTTATTGTGTGCTATCCAGTCAGCGGAAAGACTATACATGATTAAAAGCAAAGCCGTCCACAGTGCACAGATACAAGATAAAGGGTATAATGTTTAGTGCAAGATAATGTCCAGTAAAGTCTGATTAAAGATAGTTCAAAGGTCTCCAATTGGATAGATGGGAGATCAGGACTGCTCTCTAGTTGGTAAGAGGATGGTTCAGTTGCCTGATAACAGCTGGGAAGAAGCTGTTCTTGAATCTGATGGTATGCGTTTTCTCACTTCTGTACCTCTTGCATGATGGGAGAGGGGAGAAGAGGGAGTGGCCGGGATCCAAGTTTTTAAAAGTTTTGAGAATTCACTTCACACGCCCATCACCTGTGGAAACAACCCTCAAGGACTTTTTAACTGGTTAGTGGCTAATCGGTACCTCCAGGTACATTCACCTGTCCAAGTTCCATATCTTCATTGAGTTAGCAAATGTCTTCCTTGAGCTTGAATGTACTGCCATTTGGGGGATAGATTTCAAGAGTGAAGAGTCAAGAGTGAAGAATGAAGTCACGATTGAAGAACTCACTTCCAGGGATAGAGGTGGAAATCATTTAGTTTAGTTTAGTTTATTGTCACGTGTACCGAGGTCCAGCGAAAGGCTTCAGTTTCGTGCTAGCCAGTCAGCAGAGAGACTACTCATGATTACAATCAAATCATAGTGTCCAGATAGAGGATAAAGGGAATGATATTTAGTGCGGTAAACTCCAGTAAAGATAGAGCCAACAGTGGCATTTAAGAGGCTTGTAGATAGGCACATGGAAATGCATGCAATGGATCATATGCAGGGAGTGGAGTTTAACTTGGCATCATGTTAAGCACAGACATTGTGGGCTGAAGAGCCAGTTCCCTTGCTGTACTGTTCTATGTTCTATGTTAAGACATCGTATCTAAAGGGATGGGACAAATTGTCCAATTGCAGGAAATAATGTCCACTTGCAGAAAATATCTCATCTACCTGAAAGTGAATGAGTTGACTCATTAAAACATCCACCTCTATCAATAATAAAAAGGTTCGATAATAGAAAAAAAAATAACAATTTGGAGGCTGTAATGTTGCAGATACTGGAAATCTGAACTAAATACTAAAAATGCTGGAAACACTCAACTGGTCAGGCAGCATTTGTGGAGAGGGAATCTGTTATCATTTCAAGTTACACTTTGAAGGAGGGTAAACAAATTAGTTTAAAGTTGCAGGGAAGATGGGCAAAAGGGCTAAGGGACAAAGGGGATATATCTGACAGAGATATCCCTGAATATCTTCTTTATCAAAAACTTCCACCTGGTTCGCGTAAACACAATCCCATCAGTCACATTTCTGATTCTTTCTGATTCTTTCCCCATAGCCCTATAAATTATTTTTGAATGCATTGCTTGACTTGGTTTGTAGCACCCTCTGGCCATGAATTCCAAATCAAGTCAGGTTTATTGTCAAATGTACAAATACCGTGAGGTAAAGGTACAATGAAAATCTTGCTTGCAGCAGCATCACAGGCACATAGATTCAAACAATACACAGAAAAACATAACACATATAATTTCTACAAGGCGAAATATAAAACTGCAATAAAAACAAAAAAACATTCGTACAAATCTTAATTATTTCATAAGAATAGGAACAGAATTAAGCCAATTGGCCCATCAAGTCTACTTCGCTCTTGGCTGATCTATCTTTCTCTTTCAACCCCATTCTCCTGCCTTCTCCCTATAACCCCTGACACACTTACTAATCAAGAATCTGTCAATCTCCGCCTTAAAAATATCCATTGACTTGGCCTCAACAGCCGTCTGTGGCAATGAATTCCACAGATCCACAACCCACGGACTGAAAAAATTGCTCCTCATCTCCTTTCTAAGGTACATCCTTTTATTCTGAAGCTGTGCACTCTGGTCCTAGACTCTCCCACTACCGGAAACATCCTCTCCACATTCACACACTGGGGGAGTCTAGAACTAGAGGTCACAGCCTCAGAATTAAAGGATGTTCTTTTAGGAATGAGATGAAGATAAATTTATTTAGTCAGAGGGTGGTGAATCTGTGGAATTCTTTGCCACAGAAGGCTGTGGAAGCCAAGTCAGTGGATATTTTTAAGGCAGAGATAGATAGATTATTGATTAGTACAGGTGTCAGAGGTTATGGGGAGAAGGCAGGAGAATGGGATTAGGATGGAGAGATAGATCAGCCATGATTGAATGGAGTAAACTCGATGGGCCGAATGGCCTAATTCTACTATTCTTTATGACCTTATGACTCCAGCCAGGCCTGTCCTCCGAGACTTGACCTCCTTCATCAAATCTCCTTTCAGCCTTGCTTCTTGGGTCTGACACTACAGCTGAAGTCCCTCATCCCTCAAACCGTTCTGGTCAATCTCTCCCCTAATTTCTAAAGAATAGATGATGAAAATTAGATGCAGTAGCTCAACAGTGTCAAACTAGTTCAAATTAAAAAGAACTGCAAAATATTTTTGACCGCACATAAGATTGCTCTGCCTAAAGCAATCCCATGCATATTATCTTCCAGCGTATTCTCAGCTCCAAAACCCAGTCACAGTAAGCTGTTGTTTTTCTCCCCTCTGTCACAGAATGTAATTGTGCAGGCATAGAAGCAAAAACACTGCACTGTCTTAATTATATAGTTTTATCACTGAACATAGAAGTGAATCCTTGGCAGGGTAGTCTACAGACTGATCCTCACCCCAGCCTTTTGATTCCTTCCTCAATAGCTGACATCATTAACTACTGCCATGCTGCAATTAATAATAAGCTTGACAGGGAGCAGTCCACAAAAAGCCAGCCTTTAAAACAAAAAGGAATAAGGAACTTAACAGGGAATAATCGACTCCCTGTTAAGAAAACCCTGTAAAATTACTTCCATTATCATCGGAAAATACCAAGATCTCCTCCTCTTTCTCTCTGTCAGCACTTCTGGCTATTCGGATGTGTTTGTCTTGTTCCAATTCTAACCCCCTCACCTCTGCAAATTAATCCCCTCCTTTATTAAACTCTTTCTTAACTGCAAGATGAATTCCAATACAAAAAAATGTTGAGTTGCAAACAGACAAAACTACAAACAATAGGATTTTTTTCTTATTAATTTCCCTCCTCTTCTCTCCATATCTGGCAATCTTCATCTATAGCCTTTGTCACTTACTCCATTCATCTGCCACCCCCCCCCCCCCTCCTTTACCTGTATCCATCTACCATTTGTCAGGCTTTGTCCCATCATCAACACTCTTTTACAGCTTTCTCCCCTCTCCTACAATCAGTCTGAAAACATTCCCTCCACAGATGCTGCCTGACCCGCTGAGTTCTGTGTTTTGCTCAAGGTATCTTCATAAGATTGAAGGAAGACTTAATAGGAATTAAAAAAATTATGAGAGGCATGCATAAGGATGATAATCAGAACTTTTTTCCCAGGGTTGCAATTTCAAAGGCTAGAGAATATAGCTTTAAGGTTAGAGGGATAGAGTTTAAAGGAAATGTGTGGGGCAAGTTTTTTTCTCAGAGAGTGGTGAATGCCTGGAACATGCATCCAGGGGTGGTGGTGGAGGCAGATATGAAAGTGGGATTTATGAGGCTTTTAGAAAGGCACATGGATATGCAGGGAATGGATGGATACAGATCACGTATATGTAACGGGTATAGCTTGGACCCAATAGCAGCACAGAATCAGGCAGGTATAGTTGGTAACGAACTTTATTACGATACTGTAACACAGAGTAGTAACACAGGAATGGGTACACCGTACTCACACAGAGGCTCAGGATTGAGCGAGGGTTCCGAAGAGGGGCAGGCAGGAGACGTAGTCGGGGTAGCGGAAGGTCCGGTAACCA